>NC_025996.2:72174879-72222479 GCF_000442705.2 Elaeis guineensis
TTTGCAGGTCCCGGTGCGACCGCGGACCCCCAACTCCAGCTTCTCCGACGCAAACGAATTTTTGCACCAACAAGATTGGTGCTAGAGGAAGGGCGTGTGTCTTTGCAGTACCCTTATTCTTGAAGGAGCGCTCAACGGGACCGCCCCGGGCATCTTTTCCGGTGTCCTCTCTTCCTCCCCCCACTTGGTCTTTGCCCGATGCCTCCCCGCAAGGCATCCACACGACGATCCATGACCTCCGCGGCCAGATCTCAGGCTCTGGACTCACCTCCATTTTCCAGCCTCCTCCTCCTCCGGCAATGGCGGTCGGGTGGAGCAATTTGATCTGCTGGCGCAGCAGGTCAGAGGCCTCACTGAAGCTGTGCAGGCCATGCAGTAGCAGCAGCAGCGCAGGCATCAGTGCGCCTGGAAAGAGTGTCATCAGAACACCAGAATCCGGCGATAGGGCGGGCCACTTGGGCCAGCCGCCCCATCTTTCCTAGGAAGATGAATCCGAGGGTGGAGAGCCCTCAATCGGATCACGACTCCACCCCTGGAAGATCTCTACCCCCATTCTGCCAGAAGACCCTCGAGACCTGTAGTCAAGAGGATTTCCTGGACCGGAGGCTCCAGGAGATGAACCGACGGATCGAAGAACTCCGCCACGCTCCCCCCCTTATGGTGAGGATATTTGCACTGACCCTCCCTTTTCTCAAATGATCATGTAGGAACCAATCCCGCCAAACTTCAAACTCCCCAGTTCGAAAGCTACGATGGGACTTCGGACCCGGTTGATCATCTGGAGGCCTTCCGGATGATGATACTGCTTCATGGCGCACCGACGCCATTCTATGCCGAGCCTTTCCATCCACCTTGAAGGAGCGCGAGAAACTGTACTCGATGCTGAAGTCGGGTACCATCTTTTCCTTCGATCAGATGAGCCACCAATTTGTGGTCCATTTTATCAGCAGCCGGCACCCCCGGAGGGTTCGGAGTCCCTCATCAATATCAAGCAGAGGGAGGGGGAGTCCATTCGGACCTACATCAACCGTTTCAATGTCGCAGCGCTGAAGGTCGAATTTGGACCAATCGGTAGCAATGGCCGCTCTGAAGGGCGGTCTTCAGAAGAATGACCTTTTATTCTTCCTAAGAAGAAGTACCCTAGGGATTTTGCTGATCTGTTGGCTCGGGCCGAAGGGTACGCCCGAGCGGAAGAAGCCTTCAAAATGAAGGATGAGGAGACTGCGAGAGAGCGGCAGGCGGGAGACTCGAGTAAGCCCGCAGTCGAAAAAGGGCCGAGAGAAGCTCGGCCACGTTCTCGAACTCCTTCCGGGCACAAGCGTGTCCATACTCCTCCCAGGTACGTAGGCAGAGAAATCCGGACCGTGGAGTTCGACGGGGTTCTCCACCGGGAAGATTCTGCAACTACGTCCCCCTCAATGCTCGAAGACCCAGGTACTGATGGAGGTCAGGGAGCAGCTCCCTAGGCCAGAGAGGATGCGACACACCCCGAAAGTGCAACCCCAATAAGTTCTGTCTCTACCATCGGACCACGCCATGACATGGAGGAATGCATCCAGCTCCGAGACGAGATCGAGGAGCTCATCCGGCGAGGTCGACTCGATAGGTTCATTCACGCCGGCCTGAGGGTAGAGAAGATCGGCCAAGGGCCCTGCGCAACCTGAACCGCCAAGGAGGGAGGAGCAGCCCGGAGATCGCCTCCAATCGGGACCATCGACTCCATCACCGGAGGGCCTCAAGGAGGAGCAGACCTTCCACGACCATGGGACTCGAGAAACCTGTAAATGTACTACTCACGACTTTGCTTTGAATCAAAATTTCTTTGACTTCGCATGTCTTTTCCTTTTGGCAGGGACTTGTTACGATTGGGGATAACCCCTTCAAATAATTAAAACAAGGTCATGTTAGGAACAGGAGGAGAACCTCGTCCTAACATAAGCAAAATGAAAATCCAATTATTTTAAGATCGGATCGGGGGAGAGGCTCATATAACGGCCCTTGAGTGCCCCCATGGTCATGTTAGGAACAGGAGGAGAATCTCATCCTAACATGAGCAAAATGAAAGTCCGATTATTTTAAGATCGGATCGGGGGAGAGGCCCAAATAACGGCCCTTGAGTGCCCCCATGGTCATGTTAGGAACAGGAGGAGAACTTCATCCTAACATGAGCAAAATGAAAGTTCGATTATTTTAAGATCGGATCGGGGGAGAGGCCCATATAACGGCCCTTGAGTGCCCCCATGGTCATGTTAGGAACAGGAGGAGAACCTCATCCTAACATGAACAAAATAAAAGTCCGATTATTTTAAGATTGGATCGGGGGAGAGACCCATATACGCCTTGAGTGCCCCCATGGTCATGTTAGGAACAGGAGGAGAACCTTGTCCTAACATGAGCAAAATAAAAGTCCGATTATTTTAAGATTGGATCAGGGGAGAGGCCCAATAATGGCCCTTGAGTGCCCCCATGGTCATGTTAGGAACAGGAGGAGAACCTCGTCCTAACATGAGCAAAATGAAAGTCCGATTATTTTAAGATCGGATCAGGGGAGAGGCCCATATAACGGCCCTTGGATGCCCCCTGGGCCATGTTGGGGATGGAAAGAGAACCTCGCCCTAACATAGGCAAAGTCAAAGGCCCAGTTCTTTTAGATCGGATGGGGGAGAGGCCCTACAACGCCCTTACGCCCCCCATAACCATGTTAGGGACAGGAGGAGAACCTCGTCTTAATATGAGCAAAGTCAAAGGCCCGATTTTTTAGATCGGATGGGAGGAGAGGCCCTACAATGCCCTTACACGCCCCCACAGCCATGTTAGGGACAGAAGGAGAACCTCGCCCTAACATGAGTAAAGTCAAAGGCCCGGTTCTTTTAGACCGGATGGGGGGAGAGGCCCTACAACGCCCTTATGCACCCCCACAGCCATGTTAGGGACAGGAGGAGGACCTCGCCCTAACGTGAGCAAAGTCAAAGACCCAGTTCTTTTAGACCGGATGGGGGGAGAGGCCCTACAACGCCCTAATGTGCCCCCACAGCCATGTTAGGAACAGGAGGAAACCTCGTCCTGACATGAGCAAAGTCGAAGACCCGGTTCTTTTAGACCGGATGGGGGGAGAGGCCCTCACAACGACCTTTATGTGCCCCACAGCCCCGTCGGGAACAGAAGAAGAACCTCATCCTAACCTGAGCTGAGATCGACTACGTCAAGGACAGAAGGAGGACCTCGTCCTGACAATGACAAAAATTTGGCTGCCCAACAAAATTGGATAAGGGGAAAAGTCCCTCAATGGCACCTCTACACTCCTACGCGACCCCTCAAAAAGCAAGGGGAGGACCCTCACTCGAAAAGAGGGAAAATTAAGAAGGAAAGCAACGAATTACACCGGCAACAGACAAAAAATAAACCACACCAAAGACCTAGGGAACCTCATCTCAACAAAGACGGAAAGTTCCTACCAAACATCCCCGGCCTCTAAGAAGGCTCTCGACACAGGTCAAGAAAATAACGACCCCTTCGAGGTAATACAGAGTTCGGACCATCGAGCTGAGCCTACGGCCGTGGATGACAAGAAAAGCAAATCAGCGTGAAGATGACTGGGCACCTCCAAACGACATTGACGTCGGACAAGTCAAGAGACGAAAGAAGTTCGGCGGATGACGATTTAATGCGACACATGGACGAGGTAACACAAAAACTCCTTTTCATTTCATTCACAAAATATACACTACAAAGCCCAGCAGGCTAAAGAAAGAAAAGCAAAATGACAAGAACAAGACGAAACAACAGAAGAAAAAATATATACATGGAAAGATGGAAAGACAAAAAGAGCCCTAAGGGGGCCCGACTTCCTCCGACCTTGGACTTTCGGCTTCACCCTCGTCAGGAAACCCCTTAAACATCCGACTTCTGCTTCCAATTCTCTCTCTCTCGTTAATATCTCCATGTATCTTGATGATATCACTGGCTTTCGCTCTCCGCCTCTCGACTCTTTTTCTCAGGACCTCGGATTCTGCCTCCGTGTCCTTGACGGCCTGCTGCTCGCATGCCAGCTGGATCTTCAATTGCTGCAGCTCGGCCGTCCTCCCCCCAAGGGTGATAGAAAGCTCTTCTGCAGTTCTTCTCAGGGATTGGAGTTCGCTGGAATCCTGAGAGAAAGCGAGCTGAGCCCTGCCAACCAGCTGCCCTTGAAGACGGGCAACTTCGTCGGTCGCCACCCTGAGTCTCCCCTTGTATTCATCCACCTGCTTGCGCCAGCCAGCCCGGTATGCATCGTAGCTCGCCTCGGCATCTTGGAGCTGCTGCTGGAGGTCAGACCTTCTTTGACCACTCTCGGTCACTGTCGGCCCGAGTCAAAAGTCGGGACGAACTTCCCTCCAGCTGGCCAATCCTCTCCCGGGCAGCCGACAGCTCCACCCTGAGGGAACTGATTTTGACGGCTTGAGCCCAAATTTGATCGCTGGCACGCTTCTTGTGCTCCTCAAGCTCCTTCTCAAAGTTCGCCTTCCTTCGGCTGTACTCCATGATCCCCTTCACGTGGAGATTCTGAAAGTAGGTGGCCTCCGTGGTGGCTTCGGAATGACTCTCCCTCAACCTGCGAAGCTCGCCTTCCATCGTCTTCGACCTTTTTGTTAAATGGAGGACTTCCTTCTTCAGCCGCTGGATTGTAGACTTCATGGAATCCCCTGAGGCAAGGGAAGCACTTCGGGGGGCGCTGCCATCGGGAGGTCAACGCGTTAAAACGCAGCTCATTACTAAGAAGAAGAAAGAAAGAAAGAAAAAGAAGAGAAGAAAAGTCCCCCAAAAGGAGGAGACCAATTTTATTGACTGAACATTTCTTTAAGACAAAAGAAAGAAGAAAAATGGTAATAAAGGAAGAATACAAAGTTAGAGGTCTTGGACCTCTGGATCAATGGGGGGACTCGGCACCTCAGGGGGGTGGATCGCGGCGGCTGCAATGGTGGTGGAGGGTCCGACTTCATCCTCAGATGCCTCATCCAAGAAGCTGAGGTCGAGCTCAGAGAATTTCACGACCATCTTCTCCTGGCAGAGCTCGAACCCTTTATTGAATGCGGCTTGGCCAAACTCAACCTTCAACTTCTTCATTTCGGTGGAAGTCTTGAACTCCTCCACCGCTTGACTCCTGGCCTCCGAGACCAGGGTCGGGATCTGTTCCGCCATGTTGGCAACCTTGGCCTCCGCCCTCCTCACCATCTCCTCCAGGTCGGCCTTCTGTTCCACCGAGGTCTGTCTTCTCTCTCAAGCGCCTCTCGGAGACCGGCCACCTCGAGGGCCATTTCCTTAAGGCGGGCAGCCTCGGCCTGCTGACCTTCCACCCCTTGTTTGTCATCTCGATGTTGGCGAGGAGTTGGTGCCCGAGTTGCAAGGGCGACCGGAGAGTCAGAATGGGAGCTAGAAAGTTAATTAAATGAAGAAGCGAAAGGAAAAAGGAGGATGAATCTACTTACCTCGAGGAAGGCCCCCAGCGAGTCCCTGACTCGTTGTGTAGGATCGACGTGGACGATCCTCTGGACGACTTCGGGCAGTGAGCACCCATCTACCAGCTTTTTATTAGATCCCTGTCACTAAAGGGATCATCCCCCTACTCCTCTTCAGAGCCGCGGGACTCTTCAGTGGCAGCCCGGCGACTGCCGACCCTGCGGGCCAAGGTCTTCCTCCTCTTCCTCCTCTCCCCCTGGCACCTCCTCAGGATGGGTCTCTGAAGTGGGGACCTCGGTAAGAGAACTCAAAACACTCGGGGAAGCCCGGCGGCGGGATGCTCAGTGTCTGGAAGGACGTCGGTGGCTGAGGTCGCTTGGGCGGGTGCGGCCGAACTCGTCCCCTCCGCTCTGGCCCTCTTCGCCGGTCCGAAGGCCACGGTGCCCTTTATTTTGAGAGCCTTCAGGCCCCTGGCAAGCATCTGTGCTTCTTCGGCGTCCATGCCTAAAAAAAAAAGAAAAGAGAAAAGAAAAGGAGGGCGTAAAAAAAAGAAAAGAAGAGAAGTGGGAGAAAGAGAGGAAAGGAAAAGAAAGAAAAAAAAAAGGAGAGATGAGATACTGGCGGGATCCAGGGGGCTCAGGCCGATGTTGAACAGAAACTGCTCCTTCAGGAGGTTGGGGAGAGAAAAAGTTGGATATTTGAGGAGTTTCTGGGAGGCTTGATGGTCGTCTCCCCCCAGGCTGGGCGCCCGTGGACAGAGTCCCTCAGGGAGCCCCAAGGGGGCAACTCTAGCCTCAAGGTCGGGCATCGAACATAAAGAAACTTTCCCTTCCAGTTATGGATAGAAGAAGGAGCACACTTCAGTAACCCCTTCCTATCGAACTGAGGGGAGAAGTACCACCAATCCTTCGTCGTGGGATGACGCTTGAAGGTGTAGAAGTATCTAAACAAGGAAAGGGTGGGCTGGACTTCGACTACATGACAAAGAGAGAGGAACCCTATCAAAAATCTAAAGGAGTTTAGTGCAACCGAAGCCAGAGAAATGTCCAAAAACCGAAAAAGAGCAATAACAAAAGATGGCAGAGAAAGCTGGAGTCCGGTATGGAAGGCCTCCTGGTACAGGCAGAAGCAGCCAGGGGGAGGGGCACTAGCCCGATCGGACGGGCCAGAAAGTTTCAGTTCGTACTCTGGAGGAACCCCATACTGAACTCTTATCAGTTGGAATTCATCCGGAGTCAGAGAACAAGGAACGACGTTTGGTGCAAAGATCGGATGAGGTTCAGCTCTACCTACCGATTCATCTACCACCTGAGGACTCTGGGAGACCGAGACAGACGAACTCCTAGAGCCGCTAGAAGAAGAACCCGTGGAAGACATCCAGAATCACACGAAGACCACTTACAGAGGTGAAATCCCTAAAAATCAGAAAAAATCACAGACAAGGTCCCGGGGGACTGATGTGCAGAGCAAGAGGAAGAAAGATCGAACGGCAAAAGGAAGAACAAAAAGAGGAACGAGTTCCGAGACTAACCTAGGCGATTCGAAGAAGTACGAAGGTGTGGAAAGGGGGACGGCTCGAGGAACGCCTAAGGCTAGGAAGGGCACTGAGAAAAATTGAAGTTCTCAGGAAGAAGAAGGATGCCAAAACGAGACCATCGGATAGAGTGGGACTCTTGGAGGAGTGTGGGTTTAAATAGGCCCTGAGATCCGGCATAATGACGATTGCGAATCCCCTCTAGCCGGTCTCTTTTCACCGCATGTCCCACTCACCACAGTGGGCGGTTAAAAAGTGGCAGACGACTAACAGTGCCTTTATTGCACCACGTCTCGAGCACCGTTCCGCTGCAAGTTCCAAAAGAGCCTCTTCGGATCGCCTCGATTTGAAAAGACTCCGGCGCACACGCATTAAATGCCAAAATATCTGAGGATGATCGCGTGCGGACATTGAGGGAGCAACTTCGGCTGTGACAATCTTTCTGTACTTTCTTCATTCGAAATTCGAACTCGAAAGTAGGGGACTGGTTTGGGTATAAAATACCCTCAGCTGAAGTTCTTAACAGGATTGACCTTCCCAAGACTCCTCTGGCTTTCGACCGAGATGGTATCTCCCCGGACTTCTCCAACAGCCAGATTCCCACAGTGCTGACTGAATTCCCCTGACGGACGAACTCCCACTACACCACCCGAGCTCCTTCAACATGAGTTCCCCCAGTTATCTATTAAACCGCCCTAAGTGCTCACTAAGCTCCACCGCCAGCCGACTTTCTACGACTATCACTGCTCCCCGAATCCCTTCCAGACTTCTTCCAGCCAGGTTCAACTCCAATCCGAACTATCCCGGACTCCGCCAATGGCTGAACTTCTCCAACGATAGATTCCTACAACTACCAGATTTCAGCTCGGACTCCTATGGGAGCCGGATCTCATCCCCGACCTCGACTGCGAAAAGGCTTCGTCCGACTCCTACGGGAGCCGGGCTCCGTCCTCGACCCGATTGTGGTAAACTTCGTCCAGACTCCTACGGGAGCCGGACTTCGCCCCTTACTTTGATTGCAGGTAGACTTCGCCCGGGCTCCTACGGGAGCCAGATCTCGTCTCCAGCTCCAGCTGCGGGAAGGCTCCGCCCGGACTCCTACGGGAGCCGGGCCTCGTTCTCAATTTGGCTGCACAAGGACTTCGCCCGGACTCCTACGGGAGCCGGGCTCCACCCACGACTTCGCTTACAGGTAAACTTCATCCGAACTCCTAAGGGAGCCGGACTTCATCCCTGACTTTGATTGCAGGTAGACTCAGCCCGGACTCCTACGGGAGTCGGATCTCGTCCCCGACCTCGATTGCGGAAAGGCTTCGCCCGGACTCCTACGGGAGCCGGGCTCCATCCTCGACCCCGATTGTGGTAAACTTCATCCGGACTCCTACGGGAGCCGGACTTCGCCCCTGACTTTGATTGCAGGTAGACTCAGCCCGGACTCCTACGGAGCCGGATCTCCTCCCCGACCTCGACTGCAGAAAGGCTTCGCCCGGACTCCTACAGGAGCCGGGCTCTGTCCTCGACCCCGATTGCTGGTAAACTTCGTCTGGACTCCTAAGAGAGCCAGACTTCATCCCTGACATTGATTGCAGGTAGACTCAGCTCGGACTCCTACGGGAGCCGCATCTCATCCCCGACCTCGACTGCAGAAAGGCTTCACCCAGACTCCTACGGGAGTCGGGCTCCGTCCTCGACCCTGATTGCTGGTAAACTTCATCCGGACTCCTATGGGAGCCAGACTTTGCCCCTGACTTTGATTGCAGGTAGACTTCGCCCGGGCTCCTACGGGAGCCAGATCTCATCTCCAGCTCCAGCTGCGAGAAGACTCAGCCCGGACTCCTATGGGAGCCGGACTTCGTTCCCAATTCCGGCTGCACAAGGACTTCGCCCGGACTTCTACGGGAGCCAGGCTCCACCCACAACTTCGCTTACAGGTAAACTTCATCCGGACTCCTAAGGGAGCCGGACTTCATCCCTGACTTTGATTGCAGGTAGACTCAGCCCGAACTCCTACGGGAGCTGGATCTCATCCCCGACCTCGACTGCGGAAAGGCTTCGCCCGGACTCCTACGGGAGCCGGGCTCCGTCCTCGATCCCGATTGCTGGTAAACTTCGTCTAGACTCCTAAGGGAGCCAGACTTCGTCCCTGACTTTGATTGCAGGTAGACTCAGTCCGGACTCCTACGGGAGCCAGATCTCATCCCCGACCTCGACTGCGGAAAGGCTTCGCCCGGACTCCTACAGGAACCAGGCTCCGCCCTCGACCCCTGATTGCTGGTAAATTTCGTCCGGACTCCTAAGGGAGCCAGACTTCACCCCTGACTTTGATTGCAGGTAGACTTCGCCCGAGCTCCTACGGGAGCCAGACCTCGTCTCCAGCTCCAGCTGCGGGAAGACTCCGTCCGGACTCCTGTGTGAGCCGGACCTCATCCCCGACTTCAACTGAAGGAAGACTCCATCTGGACTCCTACGAGAGCCGGACTCCAAGCTCCTCTCAGACGGGTGGCTAGCCACCTCTCTCCGCCAGACACCCCAGCCAAACTCCGACCGATAGGCCTGGACCCCCTGGTAGGCCGCAGCAACAGCCACGACTCTGCTCCACCTCCTGTGATGGATTCCACGCGGCTCCATCACTCCCTGGCAGGCCATAATAATGGCCACGATCCTGCTCCACTTCCTGCGATGGATATCGCACGATTCTTCCATTCTCTGGCAAGTCACGACAACGGATGCCGCTCCGCTCCTCGTGGCAGACTCCATGTGGCACACCCCAGTGATAGCCACGGGTCCACTCCACTACTCTCCGCAACAAACTCCTCCTGACTCTGGGCGGCCCATTGCCAGACGGTAACAGACATCGCTATCAGTTTGTTGCCCCCTCCGCCTATAAAAGGGGGACCCCAGATACGTTATTCTCTAAGCTCTCATTTTTACCTAGAAACTCTGCTAAAATTTTCGTTCGAGCACTCCATTCTTGTTGAGGCAGAGAACTGACTTGAGCGTCGAAGGATCTTGCCGGAGTAACCCCACCTCTGGTGTAGACTTCTTTTGCAGGTCCCGGCGGCGACCGCGACCCCACAACTCCAGCTTCTCCGACGCAGATGGATTTTTGCACCAACAGTACTCTACCGGATCTCCTTAAAGATCTTTTTACAATAGGTTTCAGATTTGATCTAATTAAGTCTGACTCATGGGTTTATTAAATTATGTCGGTTCTTCTATCAATCGAACTTCGTCAAGTTCAATCTTTGAGGTATTAGTTCCTTTATCAAGAAATTTTTTTTTCTAAAAAGACTATCTTATTGCTGACGAACACCTTCTGTTTGATAGCAAAGTAGAAGTAATGTCTCTTGATCTCTTTTGGGTACCGTATAAATAGATATTTGTCAGACCTAGGTCCAAGCTTGTCAGTTTTCAAATATTTGACATAAGCCAGACATCTTCAAATCTTATGGTGAGAGAGTGCTGGCTTACGCTCTATCCACATCTCATGTGGTGTTTTACTTACAGACTTACTTAAAATTTTATTTAAAATATAACAAGTCGACTCGAGTGTGTATCTTCAAAAAAAATCGACAGACTTGCAAAGCCCATCATGGACCGAACCATGTCTAACAGGGTTCGATTCCTCCTTTCCGATACATTATTATGCTATGGTGTTCCAAGAGGGATCTATTATGAGAGAATTTATTCTCTTTTAAGTATGTCAGAAACTCACTAAAGAGGTATTCTTCTCCTCGATCAGACTGAAGAATTTTAATACTCTTTTCAGTTTGTTTCTCTACTTCATTACGGAATCATTTGAATATTTTAAATGATTCTGACTTATGTGTCATTAAGTAGACATGCCCATATCTCGATAGGTTGTCTATAAACGTAATGAAATAATAATATCCATCTCTGCACTAGTGTTCATCGGTCCACATACATCAGTATATATCAAACCTAGAACTTCACTGGCTCACTCATCTTTTTCAATAAAAGATGATTTGTTCATTTTTTCAAGAAGACAGGATGCACAGATTGAGAGTGATTCACAATCACTAACTTCGAAGATTTTTTCTTGTGTCAACCTATTTATTCTGTTCTTGTTAACATGACCTAACCTACAATACCAAAGGTAGATATCGGAGATATTACTAATTCTAGGATGTTGGTTGGATGTGTACATTACACTAACATGTTGTAATAATATGTAAATACCATTATTCAGCTGTTCATTCATAACATTAACACCATTCATGATGATATTAAAATTATTTTTTTTATTAAAATTTCATAACCGTACATGGCCAAAAGGCCTACAGAAATAATATTCAATAAAAAGGAAAGACAAAAGTGACATTCACTTAGAATAATTACATTAGACTTGAATATAAGCTTAATAGTCCCTAACGCTAGAACTGGAACTGATCTTCCATCTCCAACATTAAGAGACCTCTCATCTTCTTCAAATCTCTTACTGACCTACAGACCCTGCAACGAATTACAAATATTAAAAGAGCTTTCGGTATCTAATATCTAGATAGTAGAATCATAAATTAAAAAATTATAAGGTGTTATCATATAATTACCTTGTCCAGTAACAACTTGCTTCTTTCTCGGCCTGTTCGAATCCAGAGAGGTAATGTATTGAGGATAATTTCTTTTTCAGTGCTCCTGCTTCTTGCAGTAGAAGTATTTCGCTTGACTCTGATCGGACTTCGATTTCTTGATCTGACTGGGCTTGGATGCCCCAGCACTTTACATCTTTTTCTTGTTCTTCTTTCTTTCTTAAAAGATCGACGTCCAAAAGAAGACCCTCTCACAACATTCACCGACTCCTTTTAGAGCTGGTGATCCTTCTCAAAGTTTTACAGCTACTCTAGCAAATCATGGTAGTTAATTGCAGGCTTTGTCATTCGAAAATGAGTAAGAAAAGGGAGGTAGGACTTGAGCAGAGAGTTCAAAATAGCATCTTTCCCCAACTGCTCATGTAGGAAATAGCTGAGCTTGCTTAAGTGCTCAATCATCTCGATCATGTACAATACATGATTAGTGACTGATGCTTCTTCCCTCATTCGAGCATTGAAGATGGCACAACTAGTCTTGTGCCTCTCAACATCGTCGGGTGTGTCAAAAGACTCGTTTAGTATTTACAACATGTCCTGTGGCTGAGCATTCTCGAAATGATGACTAAACTCATCATTCATCGCCATTAGTATAATACAACGAACCATAGTCCGATCATTGAGCCACTTCTTCTAAGTGTCTCTGATCAAGCTACGTGTGTTTGGAGCTGGCTCCTCGAGCGTCGGATCAGTTAACACATACAAGATCCGTTCGTGCTCCAGGATAATTTTGAATTTTCGATACTAGCTATCAAATTTGATCCCATCAATTTATCACTATCTAATAGTGATCGGAGCGATAAGGTGGTGGCCATAACTGCAAAAAAAAATCAGAACTAATTAGTATATGAATTGATTAAGCCTAAAGATATAGATTTTAGTCTAAAAGTTCTCTCACTATTTTATTCAAATTGATAACCTCTTCGAAGAATTACACTAATTTCTTAGTGGATATTAGAATCCACATGGACTGCATATGGGCTCGAGTGTGGCTCGACCAACCCTTGTGTACCCATAGATAGGTTCGTAACCAATTATTTCATCAAATAATTTTTAGTATTCAATTTTGCCCCAGACACCTCTTCAGCAGGCGTGTGGTGCCTCCACTGAAAGTTCTGGTTAGGTCCAACCATTAACATGTCAGAATTTAGTGTATCTAACAAACGAGTGACTAGGTCCGAGTGTGGCTCGACCAACCTAACCATCATCAGAAAGACACAACTACAACAACATATTATGAATGATAATTCCGACAACCAGATGAGCACCATGCATGTGGCACCTCTAATGATCACTTAAACTGTTGGACTCATTATCACCCAACTTAATAGGAGGCTATGATCTGATTATGCCATAATTATTTTATTTTTGGGGACCTAACAATTTTAGAGAATTTAATTAGTTGAATTGAGAGATAAGAAAAGACTTGACCAATTAATCTTAATCCTCCCACTGACTTCACCAAGTCAGATTAAAAAAGATTAGGTAAAAGCTGGTCCAGCCAATCAGTCATAAATTCTTCCACTGACTTCACCAAGTCATGAAAAAGACTTAAGACAAGTGAAGTAGGGGCACCTAAATCAGTCACACTGATTTTTTAGTTAGCATAGGTCAACTCCAATCATTAAGTGATCTAATCAAAATATGATTCACCATATTGGCCAGATAAGTGAGATTGATAGGAGAGATATACCATTAACTCGATATAGACTCAATCTATGTGAGTGGCTCCCAATTAATGACCATCGATCCAAGCTGTCATACTTTCTTTAGACACCAACTGGTTAGTCATTTTCAATTTGATCAACTTATAGACTTGGATTCGACCAAGAAGCTACGATCAAAGTCCATATTGTCTAATCAAAGATATGGA
Source organism: Elaeis guineensis (assembly GCF_000442705.2). Classification (NCBI taxonomy): domain Eukaryota; kingdom Viridiplantae; phylum Streptophyta; class Magnoliopsida; order Arecales; family Arecaceae; genus Elaeis; species Elaeis guineensis. Next base: position 72,188,330 of record NC_025996.2, read on the forward strand.
CTTGACCAACTACATCTATTAAAATTGATCAAGAGAAGAATTTGATCCAATCAAAATTAACTTTTAATTAGATTTGATCAATTACTAACATGATCTATTATCAATGATTTCTAACCCTAGATCTAACACAATTAAATGGACTTGACTCGAGCTAACCCATTAACTCATGAGTTATGAAATTAATGCCTTAGATCTTTGATTCTCAAATCTAGATCGCTTCATTCTCAACTAAGTTTTGGGCTGATATGGGTTCAGATTCGGTGTTTGAAAATAATTTTTAATTTTATAAAATATTTTTACAATCAATCATCTAATAATCAAGATTCTAATTTTAGATCTAATATACATTATTTTAGATCTAAAATAAAATTTTAAAATTTTTTTTATTGTTCATCATCATAGAAAAGATCGCGCAGCACCCCTACATGCCATAGGAGATCCCATCAAATGGGTAAATAGGATAGTAAAATCCTGATTTCTCCTATGATCAGACGGCTATGCGGATCTATCCAACTATTTAGATCTAATCTAAATAATTAAAATTAGATTATATACAAAAATTATGTCATAAAAAAACTGGCTCTGATACCATTTGAAGAAAAATGGATAGTTCAAAGCATGTATTTTTAAAATTTTATAATAAAATAATAAAAGATTAAATATATTAATCTTCTAAATATATCTTAGATCAGATTCAAACTATCATTAAAGATCTATGACATAAAAAATTACATATAAAATCTATTATAAAATAGAAAACTACATCGATCACATCGATGTCTGAATCTGATCTAACTTTTAGATTATGTCGGTAGAGTTTAAAACTCATCATCTTTTTGCAGATCAATGATCTCCACTACTAATAAATATGGTACAAAGCTCTTGCTAATATCCAGCAGCCACACAGATCACTGACCTCTGCAGATGGTCCACTCGAAGCTCTGATCGGATCTTCCTTCATGGGAGTGCTAGTTCGCGTCGAAGGCTCTGGATGGATGATCCAAGCTCCTTTCTTCAGATCTTTCAGACTCTTTCAGATTAGAAGATGAAGCTTTATGAGAAGATGATGGTGTGAAAGATTGGACAAGACTCACTCTTGTATTTTTTTTTCTCACAAAACCTAGAGATGAAACCTTATAACCCACGGCTCACATCCAGAGAAAGAACACTTCCTCTATTTCTCACGCACGAAAGTCCAACCCAGTCTCAACCTTTTATGTCCCCTCTCTTAGATTCTCATACCAAAAAATCACTTCTTGTCTCGCACAAAATCGATCCCCTTTTAAGGTTGGCGTCGCATGGAAGATAAGGATAAGAATAGGATAGTTTAGATTTAAATTCAAGTGTTTGTTGATCTTTATCACCAATTCAAATCAAATTTAAATTAAATTTTAAACTAAACTTTATCTTTATCTTATAAACTCAAAGAGGGATCGATCAATATTAGAATGGTGCAAAAAATCTCATGCAAAAATCTTTATGCATGGAAAAATGTGATGGTGTGAAGAGGAGAGTCCAACTCAATTTGGACTTTAGGTTTTCATTCAAATTCAAACCAATTTGAACTCAAATTTAAACCAACCAATTTTAATTCAAAAGGACTCAGATAAGGATATAAAAAAAGCTTCTAAATATGAGAAAAAATCATATAAAATATTTCTCATGTGAAGAATAAGAGGGCACAGATAAAGGAGGTGCAAGAGATTTGAGTTCGAATTATTTTTCTCATCCAATTAGATTCTTAACCCAACCAAATTAGGTTAAACCCAATTGAACTATTAAACCTAATCTAATTAGATAGTAAATAGCTTTGATCAAATATTAATCAAATTAAAAATTAATCAAGCTCAAGTCCTGATCATATCAGGAATCGAACATCTTTAGCGATTCAGTCATCTCATAATCTAATCAGGTCAAACCAAATTGAATCCAATTCAATTAGATTCAATCTAAACTTCAATGCTTAATCAAATTGAGTTAATTAAAAATCTATTACTAATCAATCCTTCCATAATTCACCAATAATTAGTGAATTGATTTATTACAATTTTTGCACAGGATTAATCATCAATCGAGTTGACTATTTTACCTTGGAACGATTCTTAATTGTTGATCAGCTATATGATTAGTCAGAAACTTCTTCTGAGTATGACCCTATAGGTTCGAATCTAAATTGATAGTATAAGAATAATCTTTCTATATAATCAAAGTGACCATCTAGCAATGATACCCGATATCCGGATAGGTCGAAAGATTGTAAAGCATCATTCAATAACCTATTGGCATATGGTTATGTATGATTCATCTCTTTGATCCAAATACTCAAAGTGACCTAGGATTTAACTGCCAACCCTGATATGGTCATCCAAATTATATTTTAATTTTTAAAATCTATCACATGGATTATCCCAGCCAAGATTTTACTGAATTGAAACATATTGATGCATTAACTCCTACTTATTCGAGGGGTCAATTCTATCTGACTTACACATCGACTTCACAAGTACTTGACTATGCCCATAAATCTTTCATCACTGAATAAAAAATTCAGGTAGTCCAGCACCAAAGCATAGTGAGTTGCTTGTAAGTCACCGTGGTGATCTCAGGTCAAAGAACACTTATACCCATATCCTTCGTGAGCTACTCTTGATAGCAGAGTGCTCAGTAATTAGTCACGTTCAGTGAGATGTATTCCTACGTCTCACTTGCATGCCATGCTAGTGTCTCCATACTCTTTGGTGGTTAAGAAGACAACCAACGTACATGGCACACAACGACCTATACTTAATATAGCTATCATCCTAATAATAGTATATCATTTGATCATGAATTTAAGATTTAAGGACGAAATAATATATCCTCCTATATCGAATCAAATAGTTTTAAGGATTTCATCACATAACAGGAGTTCAAAATGAGATGTACACAGTGATAAAAAAATTAAATAATATTTATTAATTCAATAATTCATATACAATTACAATGATAAGCACAATCATCAACAGACTGACAATTGACTTTGAGACATAATTTTCAATACTTAAATTAAAATAATTTTAATTATCAAGATTAGATGTAACTAATTTTCTTTACAACTTGCATCACATATAACAAATCTTAGATTTCAAGATCTAGAATTTTGCAAGAAAATAATTTTTTTTCTCTTTCTTCTTCATGGGACCTTAGAGTGGCACCCCTACCACCATAAGAGCACCCCATTGAATGGAAGGAGAGATCATGTAATCCTACTTGCTCCTATGATCGGACGGTCTGGTGATTATTCAATCCAAATATTTTACTACTCAGATCATCTAATCTATCATGTAAAAAATTAGATCTAAAAATAAAATATATTTAGATCTAATCTAAATAATAAATAATTAATCTAATAACATATAATCAGATCTAAAAGCATATTAAATCATATCATAAAGGAATATGGCTCTGATATCAATTAACAGAAAAATAGGCAGTACTATGCATGCAATTTCAAAAATTTTACACAGCGAAACTATGAGATTAAATAATTTAATTTAAATTATATACATAATATCTAATCTAAACTACTATACCAAAATATATAATATTATTTAATATGCATATAAGATCTAAAAATAAAATTTGCATCGATCTGATCGATGCTACAATCTAGATCTAATCATTAGATCTAACAAAAATGATCAAGCAAGTTTAGAAACTATTGCTGAACTAAAAACTCTTGATCTCTATTTGTTCAATACTTGGATAGGTTCTCCTTTAGATTACTCATAGTTACATGAAGTCGTCCGACCTCTACAAAACATCCACATGAAAATCGATGCAGATGAGGCTCCTTGGAAGTACTAGCTTGCAAGGATCTTCAAGGCTGATTTCTTCCTTCTTCTTCAAAAGCCTTGGATGCTCTAAAGGAAGAGAATATCTAGAGAAGAAAGAGAAGAAGAGAAGGAGCTCTAGAGAAAAAAATAAAAACTAGCAAGAGAAACATATGGGGCATCCACTATTGGAGCCCCCTTTATATAGAATAGGGATTAGGGTTTAGGTCAAAGGGAAGGGCACCAAAGAGTCCATGCCAAAACACCTTTTGGGTGTCCCAAAATTTCTAGAAATAAGAGTTGGTGTGGGGAAGGAGATCAAGAGTCTCTCACACCCAAAAACTCTTCATAAAAAATTAGAAAAAAATCAATTGACACCTCCCTTCTTTCTTTTTTGAAAAATCTCTTTCCTTTCTTTCTCCTTATCTCTAATTCGAATCGCATTCAAATTAGGCAGGAGATAGGATCATGACTCAGCATGCTTTGCCACCCACTCTCTTTAAGCTCTCTCTCTTGACACCAAAAATCTCAAGCCAAATCTAATTTGGCATTGAGATCAAGTAGGTGAGACCAGGGTGGCACAAGGATAAAGAGATAGAGTCCCTGCTGGCTTGGACTCTCCATTTCTAAATTAATTCTAAATCAAATCAAATCTGATTTGAATCCAAAGTTAGAAATGAATCTAATCAAATTAAGAGTCTAATTATCTCAATAAATTTCTAACCCAATTAGGAATTAGCTGAGCCCAATCTCTGATCGAATCAGGATTAAATTTTTCTTGCAATCAGGTTTGATCAAATCAAACCCAATCTAAGTCAAATTGAATCTAATTCAATTAGACTTAATCCAAAACTCTTTACTCAATCAAATTGAGTCAATTAGTAATCTAATTACTAATTAATACTTTATTAATAATAAAATTTCAATCCAATGAGACTCTCCTCCAGAGTTCCAGTCCCAGTGGGACTCCTCATCAGAGTCACAATCCAATTGGACTCTCCAGCCATCAGATCTGTCCGAATCTTCTAATATGTGTGATACCATAGGTTCAAACTTAAATTGGTAGCATAAAAATAATTTTTTATACTAATCGATGTAACCATCTAGCAATGAAATCTAACATCCGGATAGGTCGAAAGATTGCAAAGCAACATTCTAGAACCTATTGGCATATGGTTACTGTATAATTCATCCTTTTGATCCTAATGCTCAAGGTGACTTAGGGTTTGACTGTCAACCCTAATATAGTTGACCACATTATATTTCAACCTTTCAAATCCATCACATAGATTATCCTAACCAAGGTTTTACTGAATTGAAATACACTGATGCATATCTTCTACTAATTCAGAGGGATCAATTCTATCTTGACTCACACACTGACTTGATAAGTACTTGACTGCATCTAGTAAACTTCTATTACTGAATTAAAAACTTAGATGGTCTGATATTAAAGTACAGTGAGTTGCTTATAAGTCACTGTGATGATCTCAGATCTGAGGGACACTTATACCCATACCCTTCACGAGCTACTCTCGATAGCAGAGTGCTCGATAAATGATCATATTCGAAGTGAATGTACTCCTACATTCTATTTGCATGTCATAATAGTATCTCTACACTCTTTGGTTAAGAGGACAACCAATCTATATAGTACACAATGATCTATACTTGATATTGCTATCGTCTATTAACAGAATATTATTTGGTCACGAACATATTTAAGGACTAAATGATGAATCCTCCTTTGTCGATTAAATATAGTCCTAAGGACTTCATCACAATACAGAAGTTCAAAATAAGATAGATAAAATATGATAAAAAAATCAAATAATTTTTATTAATAAAAATTTATATACAATTACAAGTATGAGCATAATTGTTAACAAGCTGAGGATTAATTTTGAGACATATTTTTTAACAACTACAACTATTTATTGGCTCTAAAAAATTTTGATTTAATCTAATTCAACTTTTGGTTAGTCTTAATCAATTTTTTTTATTTTACCCATTTAATCTTTGATTCTAATCCTAGGGTCTAACCCAATTAGGAGGATCTAATCCAGCTAACCTATAAATCCATCATCCATATTTTATGCAAATGATATTAGATCTTTAATTTATAATTCTAGATCTTATACATTCAACTTAATTCTTAATTAAGTTTGAGACTGTGAATAGGGGTTCAATATTTAAAAATATTTTAAATTTTATAAAATATTTTATAATTAATTTTCATGCATTATTATTTAGATCTGAATTTAAATCGGCTCACCCCAATATTGAGCTGACTCATCACAATGGGTCGACTAAGTTTCGAAACTTAGTTAACTCATTGATGATGAATTATTAATCATATTTTCAATCTATTTTATTGAGTCAACTCAATAGAAATTAAGCTAACTAAATAGGATCCTGAGTCAACCCAAACAAAATTGAGTCGACTCAACAGGCAAACTACAATAATTATATTAATTTTAGATCAAAATAATTCTATAAAATAGTAATAAAATTAATCATAAATTATTTTAAAATTATTTTAAACATATTTATGATTCTAGATTTTATTTGCAATGATTAGATGTAACTACTTTTCATACAATGTATCATATACACAATCTCAAAATTTTATAGAAAAGTAAATTTTTTTTTTGCATTGATCTTCAAGGGATTTAGTCATAATGGCACCCCTACACATCATAAGAGGATCCAATTGAATAGAAAAAAGAGATATCTAATCTCTATTACCTCCTATAATCGAACAGCCTAATGACAAATATAATCCGATTACTTTCCTACTCAGATTATCTAATCTAAATAATTTAGATGTAATCTAAATTATTTCAGATCTAATTATTATATTTTGATCATATCAAAATTAGATAATAATCATCATAAATAAATATCATATACTTCAATCTAAAATTAGATTTTATAAAAATCTGTACAAACTAAGACAACCTTTGCACTGTAAGGGATAAACCTTACAGCAGGACAATCTTATTTCAATTTGTATGATCTGATCTATAACTAATTTTATATCTAAAATATCATATATCAGATCTAATTAAAATTAAATTATAGATCTAAATATATATAACATTATGTCATATAGAACCGTGGCTTTGATACCACTGTTGGGATGCGTAGGGGTTTTATGCACGTATTTCAAAAATTTTACAGTAGAAGAATATCAGATTAAACTATTGAATCTATAAATATATACATAAGATCTAATCTTAAAACTTATATAAATAAATCTATGACATGAATTTACATGCATAAAAATCTAAATTTAAAATAACAAGCATGTGATCAAAAATCAACACACAGTAATAGATCTAATCTACTACTATTAGGGTTCCAAACCCAATACCTGAGAGTGGGTAATTGAACTCCACAATCAAGAATGTGGATCTAGAAGTTCTCACTGGTCATTCACAGCTGCACAAGCATCTGACCTCTACGGATGGTCCACACGAAGCCCTCAGATCGATCAACCCTCCACGGGAGTGCTGGTTCATGCAGTCGGCTTCTGATAGTAAATCTAGTTTGATCTCTTTCTTCGATCATCTTGAACCTTTTGGATGTTGAAGATAGATCAAAGAAGATTGTTGGAAGGTGGAGGAAAATCAAATAAAGACTCTCTTCTTTTTGATTTTTCTCTGATCCAAAAATCCTAGAATGATTCTAGATCTCTCATCCGAGAGGAGATAGATCTCCTCCTTTGCTCATGCCAAAAAAGATAGAAGCCTATCCAAACCTCACATCTCCAAAGGATATTTGGCTCCTCTCCTTCTTAGCTATCTCATGGTGAAAATCTAAGAGCAAATGGTGCACAAAAGAATCTCATCCTTTTATGTTAACCAGTAACATAGATTAGGTAGGATAAGAGCCAAAGTTTATTGCAATTCAAACTCTTTTGAATTTTAATTAAACGCCAACTCTTCCTCATCCTTATCTGACTAAAAGAGGGGCCAACCAGAGGGTCATGGGCATAAAAAACATATGGGAGCACTTCCTTTTTGTCGCACAAATCAGGGTCCTTCACAAGGTGCCGGTGTGTAGGAGGATAAGGATAAAATTTTAGGTTTAAATTCAAACCTTTTGAATTCAACTTAAAACAAACTTGATCCTATCACTAATGGGTGATAATAGGAGGCTTTGGCATAGATTATTCAGCACACAAAATAATTTGGGTGATGAAAGAAGGCATGGAGAGAAGGGGAGGCACAAAGAGAGAGAGTTTCATTCATTTGAAACTTTAGGGTTTAGCCAATTGAATTTCTTTCAAACCCAATATAATTAGATCCAAATAAAATATGATGAACCTAATCTAATTAAGATCCTATAATCTTAATTAAATCTGATCAAATCAGGATCAATTTTTCTTACCGATTTGATCATCTCATAACCTAATCAGACCTAACCTAATTAAATCCAATTCAATTAGATTTGATCCAGACTTTAATGCTCAATCAAATTAAGCTAATTAGTGATCTAATCACTAACTAATCCTTCATTAATAATAAAGCCTCAGTCCAGTGGGACTCTTCACCAGAGTCCCAGTCTAATGGGACTCTTCAGATTAGCCCTCTGATCAGAGAAAACTTCTAATGTGTGTAACCCCATAGGTTCAAACCTAAGCTGATAGTATAGGAATAAATTTTTGTACCAATTAGAGTAACCATCTAGCAATGATACCCAACGTCCGGATAGGCTGAATATATGCAGAGCAACATTCAAGAATCTACTTGGATACCGTTATCATATAATTCATCCCTTTGACCCTTAATGCTAGGATAACTTAGAGTTTAAACTTTCAACTTTTAACAGTATATCTATTATGTGTCTCAACCTAATAAATACTGTGACTCCTCACATTACAAGGATCGCCCTGACTAAAGTCTTACTAAATTGAAATACAAAGCATTCTCTCCAATCTCTTGGAGTGGTCAATTCTATCTTACTCATGCACCGACTTCATAAGTACTTGACTGTGTCTAAAAATTTTTGATCCTAAATTAAAAATTCAAATAGTCTGACATCAAAGCACAGTGAGTTGCTTACAAATCACCGTGGTGATCTCAGATCAGAGGAACACTTATACCCATATCTCTTAGAGTGACTCTTGACAGCAGAGTGCTCCGAAGTTGGTTATATTTAGTGAAATGTACTCCTATATTTCACTTGTATATCATACCAACGTCTTCATGCTCTTTAGTTAAGAGGACAACCAACTTATATGACACTCAACGACCTACACTTGATATGTCTATTATCCTAGTAATATCATATCATTTGGTCATGAACTCATTTAAGGACTAAATGATAATTTTTTTTTATCAATTTAAAATAGTCCTAAGAACTTTCATTATAACATAGAAGTTCGATATAGAAGATATACAAGCTTATGATGAAAAATGTTAAATAAATATTTTATTAATATTTAATTCATATATAATTATATCAATTAGCACAACTATCAACAGACTGATGATTAACTTTGAGACATATTTTTCAATAAAGAAATGCTAGATTTTTCATAAAAGATGTGCATAGAGGAGGTGCTGAAGGGGTTCAGCATGAAGAACTCCAAAAAGAATTTCTATCTTTTAGACATGAGATTGATCTCTCTAAAGAGATGTGTTTCAACATATTTAAGAAGATACAACACATGAGCTAGATCTATTATGTTTTGGCTAAAAGAGGCCTCATGTATGCCATACTATGTACATGACCCGATATAGACCTTGCTGTGAGTGTTACTAGCAGATATCAGTTGAATTAAGGCTAAGAGCACTGAATAGCTATGAAAATATTTTAAGTACTTGAAAAGTACTTAGAATATGGTCTTTAAAATGAGAAGAAAAGTTGAGGATACAAGGATTCACAGATTCAGACTTTAAGTCTAATATTGATGGTAGAGAGTCTACATTAGAATATGTTTCTTTAAGCAATAGGATTCAATAAATTGAAAGCGTTTCAAATAATTGATTATTACATATTTTAGAAGCTGAGAATGTCATTGCTTAAGAGGTGCTAAAGAAGTATTCTGATTTGTTGCAGAACTAGATGTAATATCATAAGATGACACAATACTGTTCTTTGGCAATATAGGTCCAGAACTCTAACTAAGGAGCCTAGGTCTCACCAGAATTCTTAACACATAAGAGCAATGATTCATGATTATTTCGAGAAGTAAGACTTCAAGAATCAGAGTAAACCTCACAAAAATATGGTGGGCCCACGATTAAATGATTTAGCCAGCTAAGATCAAAGCACATCTTGAGAAAATGGAGCTTAGATTAATTACAGATTGGTTTTAGTGTAAGTGAGAGATTGTTAGATGTATATCCTAGAAGCCAATCAGGCTGACATATTAATTTTTTTAAAATATAATTTTGTACTTGACCTAATGAATTAGGACAGTTAATTCCATTCATGTAGTGTATGTATCCATGAATCATCAAAAAAATTAATAGATAATGATACATTTTTAAGAGTTAAAAATTTGAGACATATGTCATTGATGGTTAATTCTTAAATTACTCTTAATTGATGGACCATCACGAAGATAGTGATTGATCCGATCGGTGCATGGATTGCTTCCCTCAGGATAGACGAGTCTTGAGTTTACAGTATAGAAATACTAGAGCGAGAATGCAGGTGATTGTTAGAGAATAACAGTACAGAGTGTGATCAATATGAGAAGTCACTTGGATGTCTACTCACTCATCAGTGACATTCTCGATGCTATAGTTGTATGAGTGATTCTTAGACCTGTGATATCTCGACTACTCACAGAAAGGTTGCTATAATTTGACTGCATATAAACTTGATCTCCTAGTCATTTGGATCTTACCGTATATGTTGGCTACAGTAAATTCACTGTAGGAGTAGGGTGCGTATTTAGAAGGGATCTATCGACCTTAGTAGTTAAGGAGTAGTCCTATGTGATTTATAAAATCAGTTCATAAGACTGTGGCCACGGCATGGTGAATTATGAAAAAAGATTTTCATGAGATTTCATAATTTGAACTCAAGCTGATTAAATCTTATATATGATAGACAATGAAGTTTGATAAGTTTTTTATAATCTTCATCTTATTGGACTCACGATAGAAGAACTGAATCACATAGTAACTATACTTAAAGGTTCATCTTTCTATTCTGCTGGATTACCACTACATGTTGCTGGGCATCACTGGGAGATCATGGGGTCAATGAAATATTTTAATAGTCAATAATTCTCGATTGATGAGTTAAAATTATTTCAATCATTGAAAAGAGTTTAAATGATATTTTGATGAAATCAAAATATTTTTCACTATCAGACAGAATAGAACCTATGGGATCATGCATAAAAAAGATCTTAATTGATTAGATCATTGAATCATGATTTCTAATCATAAATTGCAAGTGATCTTAATTATCAATTTGATTGATGATTGGACTTAAATGTAAAAATTACGTTGAGGACTTGCTAAGAGTTAGTAAGTTATAGGAGAACTTAATTACAATTGCTGTATATTATTTGATTTGATCAAATATTAGGATTGGATCCTAATCAAATTAAATTAGAGTTAATTTGATTAGATGTGATTTGTGTTTGATTCAAACTAGGTTTCATTAATCTAATGAGATTAGATTTAATGGATACTAGACCTAAACCTATCTAGATTAGGTTTGACCTAATTTTTAGCAATGTTTGATTTGGATTGAGTCCTAATCAAATTAAATCAGATTTAATTTGATTAGATATGATTTTAATTTGACTTGGATTAGGTTTCATTAGTCTAATGGGATTAGACTTGATTTATGATGAAATCCATTCTAAATTGGACTCCAACTTTCACTTGAATTTGGACTAGTCTTTGACCAAATCATATGGACTCCACACCTAAGAAAGAGGGATGCCCCAAATGAATTCACGTTGAGAAGGTTGTGGGTGTGGAAAATTTTTAGGTGGCACCTAAAACTTAGGGGAATGGGACGGCAAGGATAGAGTCCTACTCTATCTCTTATTCAAACCCTAACCACCCTAGCCCTTTGAATTTAAATAGAGGATTAAAGTGGGGCACCTCCTTTCGGGGATAAGATTAAGCATGGGGCATGAGAGATCAAAGGAGCCCATGAGATAGAGATCATGGCATTAAAAAGGAAGATGGAGTGAGTCTTTTCAATGAGATGAAGCTTGGGACTCCCTCTCCTATCCTTTAATTCTTACAACCAAAATTTGGTTGTTGCAATGCAACCTCCTATCTCTTTCCTATGTCCAAAAGTTGGATATGTCCCCTTCTTCTTCCCCTTTATAGATGTCTAAATGTTAGACATTAAAATCAGATTTGATGTGATTTATTTTTCTTGATCTATAAGATGGACGGTTCTCCTCTTTCTCTCCTCAAATCTAGTCCAAGGGTTGAACAAGAAGGAAGAACAAGAGATCTAATCCCTTATCTTCTTCTATAGATGTTGATTTTTTCTTGAAAAAAAAATGAGAAAAAAAATCAGATTTGATCTGATTTTGAGTTTTTTCTATAGATCTATTTGATTCTCTTAAAAAAAAATCAAAAGATCAAACCGATTCGATAATCTAGAAGCGATCTCTATAAGGGAGCTAGCATCCCAGTGAGATCGAGATCTCCTAATTAGATTAACCTCGATGGATATCTATAGAAGTTGAATACTTGTATGGCTACAACAAAACCTCGAAGATATTCTTAGATTATCAGATCGTGGTGAAAATCAACCTGCGCAAAGGTTAAATTCAAATCCTCTTATTAGATTTTATCTTGCATATATGATGATGTCTGAATTATGAGTTTTGATCCCTACACATACTAGATTAGATTAGATCTAATTGAAAATTTATTTTAATATTATTTTAGCATAAGATTATCCTGACATAATGATAAACGTTATGTTGAACGATCATCCTAAAATAATATTGAAGTAATATAAAAATTTTTATTTCCGCTATATACTCTGTATGTGTTTAAAATTTTTAAAATTTTTGCATGCATATCTTGTTGGGTTATGATAGCACAGTGAAAGTATGAATTTCATAACTTTGCATAATGAAATCATAATTATCAACCCCTAACTCAAGACCTCCTTGGTGATTAACAATCATATATCTAAACATACATGATACTATGGAAGATATAGAAGAATACCTGTATCGCTAAATCCAAAAAATTTGACAGAGCTTTCACTAGGTGCCCAAGCGTTTGCCCTCCAATGGTGATCTACACAGAGACTGGATCAAGACACAAGCTCCTTCAAAATTTTTCTTCACTAATTTGGGCAGCACAACACTCCTCTTGTGTTTTTCTGAACACCCTCCTCCCTTGGCTTGTCTTTCTCTACCTTTCTTATCTTTTTATCTTCCTTTACTATCTTCCTAAACCCTTGTCCTAAATCAGACTTGCCCTTACTATATTTAGACTTGTCCTAGCAAGGGAAGAAAGAAAAAAATTGGACAATCTAGAGATGAGAATGTAAAAAAGAAGAGATAGACTTCTGAATGCTAAAACATCAGAGACTCCACGCTATTTACAATTAGCATGGAGTCGCATATCAATGGGTGCCATCCTATCCACATGCCCCAAATGAATTTTCAGAGGTCTTTGCATATTCTAATTTAAGAAAAAGTCATATCTGATAAGAGTCCTTTTGCAGGTGAAACTCTCTTATCAGATACGATGTTTTATTCTTCTCCCACGCGCACCCAATAAAAGATGCGATAAGTATCTTTTTATTAATCAGATTATTTTCAAATTTTTACACATGGAAACTCTTTCATAAAATATTTAAAAACCAAAAGATTATCTGATATAAGTGGTGCCTAAGAGACTTAAAGTAGAAGGAGTCTTCGTGGTCTTTTATCAGTGTTTCCGAAGAGTCGCATAGCAACAATTTTTAGCGCCCTCCTTCTCCACCATAGCTTAGTGCCTCATGCCATATAAGGGCCTATATTGGAGGCACCATCTCACTCTTCAGGTGTGGAGAAATTCAGATAAAAAGGTGGTGTGGGTGTTTGGTTATGAGTCCATAACCACATGGACTCTTTAGTCCATATCTATCTATAACACCAAGTCAAAGCTAACCCAATCCAATTAGGCCACACCAAATAAGAGGAATTCAATTAGGTGCCGACATTTGGCTAACCTAAATCAGATCCAAATAAATCATGAGCTTAATTAACTCAATTCTATCCAAATTAGAACCGAAATCGAAACTGATTTGATTCTAGGAGCTAGTGTTTGCAACATGTGCTAGCATGTTAATTCTGCAAACTTAATCTAATCCAATTAAATCCTTGATCAGTCTCTTTTGTATGTAACCCATTGGATTCTTTATCTAGTTAGTAGTCAGTCCAGATGCAAGTTAACCAAATTTGATTAGAACTTTTCTAATCGATTTAGATCCGAAACAAACTAACCTGAATTCAGCAATTAGAACCCTGTCTAATTGGTGATCGAATTAAACCTTTAATTTGATCAAATTCACAAGTTAAGATTGAAGTCTAGCAATATATCATGACTACCTAGAAGATGTAAAATTTGATGAAAAAATCAAATGTGCCCTTCAGTGGTAAGTTACCGTGCAATCCAGTCCTTTGATCATCCTGTATCCCGAATATGTTTATAAGTATGGAATCATGTCAAACTCAAACATATTCTTATTGATTCTTTATCAATCAATGATAACTCTAATAAAGCATTAGAATCCGTATCTAATCTTTATTTACTTTGGCCAAAGTCTTCCTGAGTTTATCAAAAGAAAAGAATACATAGGATGTCATCTCTTCTTACTAAGAGTGATCAATTCTTTATTAACCTACTCACAATCTTCATACACACTCTACCATATTCAAACACCTCGTATATGATTTAATATCATGTTTAAGTGTGAACCAAAATATGGGTTCATATGTACAAGGTTCCATGGTGGTCTCAGGTCCAAGGACTATTTGCACAACTCCCACTTAGAGAATTATCTTTTGACATGTAAGTAAGACTTTATAAGATATTCTCTATTGGTGGATCAATTTAATGAACTCATTTCTTAATGAGTACCCACACCCTTGTATTAGTATTTTCACATAAGTGGCTTGTGAGATCAGCCACCCTCTCTATCGACTATACAAAGGATGTGCCAGTCTTTCCAAAATTGATCCCTGACTCAATATTCTTACGATCAAAAATATTTAAAATTAGAATTTTAGGACTTTAGATCTCACAAGCATGACCTATTCATATCCTCTAAAACTATTATCCTGATCTATGGGGTTCATCATAATCCTTCATATGAAAAGATGCAACTGAAATGATGAATCAAAAATACCTCATTTTTATTTATATCAAAATAAATATTTTTACATGAATTGAAAGAATATATAAATAAGTCCCATCACATAACCCTTGTGATTGGTTTGTAGGATACTTATTTTTTCAATCTCCCACTTGCACTAAAGCCAATCATCTTTATATTTCAATTCCATACAATCAAGATGGCGATCAAATAGTTGCTGTGGTAATGCCTTAGTGAATGGGTCTACTATATTATTCTTAATTTTTACTCGTTCTAATATAATATCTTATCTTTCGACAATCTCTCGAATGAGGTGGAAGCGTCTGAGGATATGCTTTGATCTATAATGAGACCTTGATTTTTTAACTTAAATAACAACACCAGTGTTGTCACAATAAAGAGACACTGGTCCTTCAATCACAGGAACAACTCCTAACATCATGATGAATTTCTTCATCCAAACAGCTTTCTTAGCGGCTTCACTAGTAGCAATATACTCTACTTCAGTAGTTGAGTCAGCTACTGTCTGCTGCTTCGAACTCTTCCAACTCACTACTCCTTCATTCAGGGTAAACACATACTCTGAAATTGACTTGCTATCATCTGGATCGGATTGAAAATTAAAATCTGTATATCCTTCTAGCTTTAATTCTGATCCTCCATATATTAGAAAAATATCTTTATTCTTTTAGATATTTAAGAATATTTTTTATAGCTTTTAATGATCTTCTCCTAGATCAGCCTGATATCTACTGACTATGCCTAATGCATAAGCCACATCAGGCCTAGTACATAGCATGGCATACATAATAGATCTTATTGTTGAAGCATAGGGGATAGAATTTATTCTTTCTCTTTCTTCGGATGTCTTTAGACATATTTTCTTAGAGAAATGTATACCTTGACTTATAGGCAAGTAACCTCTTTTACTTCCCTCCATGTTGAATCTCTTCGATACTAAGTCAATGTACCTAGATTGGGATAAACTTAGCATCCTTTTAGATATATCTCTATAGATCTTTATATCCAAAATGTAGGATGCCTCACCCAAATCTTTTATGAAAAATTTATTAGATAGTCAAGTTTTGACTGACTGGAGCATTGGGATATCATTCCCAATCAATAGTATATCATCGACATACAATATTAAGAAGACTAAGATATCCCACTAGCCTTCTTATATACACATAGTTCATTCATATTTTTTATAAAGTCAAACTCTTTGATTGTCATATCAAATTAGATGTTCCAACTCCTTGATGCCTGTTTTAATCCATAAATAGATCTTTTAAGCTTGTATACCTGGTTTGGCCTCCCACTGAAGACAAAACCTTTTGGCTGAGTCATATAGACTTGTTCCTCAAGGTTACCATTAAAGAAGGCAATCTTGACATCCATCTGCCAGATTTTATAATCATAGTATACAGCTATAGTAAGTAAAATCTGTATAGACTTCAGCATAGCCACTGATGAAAAAATTTCATCATAATCAATCCCTTGCTTTTGTCTGAAATCTTTTGCCACTAACCTAGCTTTGTAGGTTTCAATTTGGCCATCTGCTCCGATCTTCTTTTTGAAGATCCACTTGCATCCTATTGGGGTTACACCCTTAGGTGCATCAACCAGTGTTCACACCTGATTGGAATACATTGAGTCTATTTCAGATTTCATAGCATCGAGCCACTTGTCAGAGTCTTTATTCATGACGGCTTCGAATAAGTCAATGGATCATCATCCTGAATGATACTAGTCTCATTATCATTTCCTATGATGAAACCATATCTTGAGGGTGCATAACGCACTCTATTTGACCTTCTAAGAGAAGGTGTATATTTCGGATGTACCTCATTACTAGGTACTTCTGGTTGAGAAACTTTCATTGGTAATTTTGGAATACTTTGTAGGTCTTGAACTTCTTTGAGTTCAATATTCTTCCCACTGCCTCCTTCTTAGATGAATTCTTTTTTCAAGAATATGGCATGCCTCCTGACAATTATCTTTTGTTCAGTAGGGTGGTAGAAATAATATTCTCTAGTTTTCTTAGGATATCCTATAAATAAATATTTGTCTGACCTTACATCTAGCTTATGTCCAAAAGTATTTTTAACATAAGCAGGATAGCCCCATATTTTGAGATGTTTAAGATTGGACTTCCTTCCATTCCATAATTCATATAGAGTGCTTGATACTAATTTTGAAGGTACTCCATTAAGAATATATGTGGCAGTTTCTAGGGCATATCTTCAAAAAGATATTGGAAGATCAGCATAGCACATCATAAACCATATCATTTTCATAAAAGTATGATTCCTCCTTTCTGCTACACCATTCAATTGTGACGTATAAGGAGGTGTCTATTCAGAGAGAATTTCTTATCTTTTAAGATGATCAAAAAATTTATTGGATAAATATTCGCCACCTTGATTAGATCAAAGGACTTTAATATCTTTTTTAGTTTATTTTTCGATCATCTTTTGATATTCCTTAAACTTATCAAATGCATCGGATTTATGTTTCATGAGATACACATATCCATATCTTGATAAGTCATCTATAAAAATTATAAAATAAAAATATTCTTCTCTAGCTAAAGTTGTCATGGGCCCATATACATCTGAATGTACTAAGGCCAATAACTCATTTGCCTTTTCTCTATGTCCAGAGAATGAAGTCTTGGTCATTTTTTCTATGAGACAAGATTCATAAGTTTTATATGATTCAAAATCATATGGTTCAAAAATTTCTCTTTGTACAACTTTCTTATCCTTGACTCACCAATATGACCAAGGTGGCAATGCCAGGGAAATGGCATATTTATGTCTTCTCTCTTCCTTTTATATTTTCATGAATATAAAAATATTTTTATTAAGTAATAGAATTAGAAGATCATTATCAAAATATCCATTGTCAAAAAATTTATTTGCACGAAATATAGAGCAACCACTGCCCATAAATTTTATTTCATATCCACATTGTATCAAAAGAGGTACAGATATGATACTTCTCATAATCTTTGGTATGTAATAATATTTTTCTAATTCTAGAGTTTTTCTTGATGGTAGCTCCAGTAGGTAAGTTTCCACAGCTTCAGCAGAGATTGATTCTTCACTAGCATCGAAAAGTTTGAACTCATTTTTCTTCAGCCCTTTGATTCATTGTAACCCCTGCAATGAATTACAAATATGAGAACCACATGCGGTATCCAATACCCATGACTTGCTGAAGAACTTAATGAAAATATAGTATGTATCATATACACACCTTTGTGTGCCACACTTGCATTTTCTTTCATCTTTGCAAGAAAACTCTTGCAATTTTTTTTTCAATATCCTATCTTGCCACAGTGATAACATGTCATATCTGTAGGGACATGCTTTGCCTTCTTCTTCTTGAAGGTGCTTCTTTTAGGGTTCAATTTCTTTCCTTTTTCTCCTATCATATTTATTTTTGTCCATCATAAGAAGTGGACTTTTCTCTCCCGTTATATGATTTTCAACTATTTTCAACATATTTAATAGCTCTGGTAGGGAAATGTCCAGTTTGTTCATGTAATAATTTACCACAAACTGGGAGAAGGATTCTGGGAGAGACTGGAGGATTAGATCTTGACTGAGTTCTACATCCATGGTGAATCTTAATTGATCTAATCTGATGATCAAGTCAATCATTTTTAGCACATGATTTTGAACTGAAGTTCTCTCAGTCATCCGAGCCCAAAACAACTGCTTAGATAATTCATATGTAGCAGTTCGGCTATGCTCTCCATATAGCTCTTTTAAATTGAGCAGTATGGAAGAAGCATCCATATCCTCATGTTGCCTCTATAATTCATTACTCATAGAGGCTAACATTATACATTTGACAACCATGCTGTCATTTTGCCACATCTTATATGTGGCTTTTTCCTCTTTTGAAGCATCTTCACTGACTGGACTGAGGTTAGGTGTGTCCAGAATATAAAACAACTTTTCTTACATAAGTACTATATGCAAGTTTCTCAATCAGTCTACATAATTGAGACCAGTCAGCTTATTTGCATCAAAGATGCAACATAATGAGAGTAAAGTAGCCATAATGCAGAGTTTTAATCTACAAGAATTAAGAGTAATCATATAAGCAGACGATTCATGATGACATGTATAACTAGATGAGATCTTTTATTCTAGTTATTGCTCCCACTATTTTATCATATACCATAACCCCCTCTATGATAGACGAGAAATCCTAAATCATTCTCTTAGTGAGGTTGAGATCCTTATTCCTCAAAGAAGTCTTGTGGATAACACAACAAACTCTAATGAGATCAAAGGTAGGAAAACTTTTTCAATTATATTCTCAATATAAACTGCCTCTAAAATATTTATAGTCTTGTGGATAGCACAACAAACTATAATATTTTAGTTAAGTCAAAACCTTCATTTTCATACAGCCATATTTGAAATTAATATTGCTCTTGTGGATAGCACAACAAAGAAATAATAATTCAAATATGCCATAAGCATTCATAATGCATCAAGTTTTTATTATATTAGCCCCATAGTAAGTCTTATGGATAGCACAACAAACTTACTATAGTTCTTAAAATAATAATCATCTTAGCATGAAGGAAAGCATTAGTAGTGTAATAAATACTAAGCAAACCAAATTTAAGATTTAGACTAATCCAATTGACCAGGTAAGTAGGTGGGGGTCTCTCCGTTGCTTTCCTTAGATATCAATAAATTGACCAGGATAGTCAGAGAAACCAATTAAAGAACCACCTTTAACATTTGTCTAGACACCAATTGATTAATCAATTCAAAAATTGGTTAGCCACTGGTTCTGAACACTATGACTTAATATAATTTTTTTTTATGAAGACTTTAATGGTCACAAGCACATCCTTAAAATTTAACTGCATGATTATGATCTAACAAATATATATTAATTAAATCATAACACAGTTATTTACATAGTATAGCACATATAGTATATCATATGCATACAACTCACATGTATGTATAATTCTACATATAGACATGCTCATATGATTGAACCAATCAAAGTTGGCTCTGATACCACTATTCGATTATGATAGCATAGTGGAAGTATGAATTTCATAACTTTGCATAATAAAATCATAATTATCAAATCCTAACTCAAGACCTCCTTGGTGATTAACAATCATATATCTAAATATACATGATACTATGGAAGACATAGAAGAATACCTGTATCGCTAAATTTAAAAAATTTTGGTAGAGCTTCCACTAGGCGTCTAAGCGTTTACCGTCCAATGGTGATCCACACAGAGACTAGATCAAGATACAAGCTCCTTCAAGACTTTTCTTCACTAATTTGGGCAGCACAACACTCCTCTTGTGTTTTCCTGAACATCCTCCTCCCTTGGCTTGTCTTTCTCTATATTTTTTATCTCTTTATCTTCCTTTACTATCTTCCTAAACTCTTGCCCTAAATCAGACTTGCCTTTACTATATTTGGACTTGTCCTAACATGGGAAGGAAGAAAGAAATTGGACAATCTAGAGATGAATGTAAGAAAGAAGAGATAGACTTCTGAGTGCTGAAACACCGGAGACTCCACGCTATTTATAATTAGCATGGAGTCGGATATCAACGGATGCCATCCAATCCACATGCCCCAAATGAATTTTAAGAGGTCTTTCCATATTCTAATTTAAGGAAAAGTCATATCTGATAAGAGTCCTTCTACAGGTAAAACTCTCTTATCAGATATAATGTTTTATTCTTCTCCAGCGCACGCCCAATAAAAGATGCGATAAGCATCTTTCCATTAATCAGATTATTTTTAAATTTTTACATATGGAAACTCTTTCTTTAAATGTTTAAAAACTAGAAGATTATTAGATATAAATGGTGCCTAAGAGACTTAAAGAAGGAGTCTTCATGGTCTTTTATCAGTGTTTTCGAAGAGTCGCATAGCAACAATTTTTAGCACCCTCCTTCTCCACCACAGATCAGCACCTCATGCCATCCAAGAGCCTATATTGGAGGTGCCATTTCACTCTTTAGGCATGGAAAACCTCAGATAAAAAGGTGGCATGGGTGTTTGGTTATGAGTCCATAACCACATGGACTCTTCAATCTATATCTATCCATAACACCAAGTCAAAGCTAACCCAATCCAATTAGGCCAAACCAAATAAGAAGAATTCAGTTAAGTGCCAACATTTGGCTAACCTAAATCAGACCCAAATAAATTATGAGCTTAATTAACTCAATTCTATCTAAATTAGAACTGAAATTGAAACCGATTTGATTCTAGGAGCTAGTGTTTGCAACTTGTGCTAGCATGTTAATTCTACAAACTTAATATAATCTAATTAGATCCTTGATCAATCTCTTTTGTGTATGACTCATTGAGTTCTTCATCTAGCTAGCGATAGGTCCAGATGCAAGTTGATCAAATTTGATTAGAATCTTTCCAATTGATTTAGGTCCGAAACAAGCTAACCTGAATTCAGCAATTAGAATCCTGTCTAATTGGTGATCAAATTAAATTTTTAATTTGATCAAATCTACAAGTCAAGATTGATGTCTAGCAATATATCATGACTACTTAAAAGATATAAAATTTGATAGAAAAATTAAATATGTCCTTCAGTGGTAAGTTATCATACAATCCAGTCCTTTGATCATCCTGTATTCTGAATATATTTATGAGTATAAAATCATGTCAAACTCTACATATTCTTATTGATTCTTTATCAATCAATGATAACACTAATAAAGCATTAGAATTTCTATCTAATCTTCATTTGCTTTGGCCAAAGTCTTCATGAGTTTATCAAGAGAAAAGAATACATAGGATATCATCTCTTCTTACTAAAAGTGATCAATTTTTTGTTGACCTACTCACAAACTTCATACACACTCCATCATATTTAGAATACCCCATATATGATTTAATATCATGTTTGAGTGTGAACTAAAATATGGGTTCATATGTATAAGATTTCATGGTGGTCTCAGGTCCAAGGACTATTTGCACAACTCCTACTTAGAGAATTATCTTTCAACATGTAAGTAAGTATCCATAAGATATTCTCTATTAGTAAGTGTTGCCCAGCTATGCAACCCAAGAGGGGGGTGAATTGGGTTTCTAAAATTTTAGACTTAACTAATGACTTATGAAAAATGTTCGTCAATAGCTAAATGAATGAGGAGAATAAACTTAATTCAAGACTAATTGCCAAAAGCAAGAATGCAAGGAAATAATGAAGAGTTAAAGAGAAGCAATTATGCACACCACAAACAAAAAGATTTATAGTGGTTCGGTGCCAACCTTGCACCTACATCCACTCCCCAAGCTCCTACTTGGGAATTCCAATCCACTAATCTTGTATTCAATCCGAATACAAACGTCGAAAACTCCGACTCTAGCTATCCCAAGCTAGTCTACTTGTTTCCGGGTACAAGCCAACCCAATACACTCTGATTCTAGGTTCGGATCAACCTTCCCTTATTTTGGAACCCTTCCAAAACAAAACCAAACACTCAAACTGAGTATAACAATTTATAGCACACTTAAGCACAAAGAAAAGCTCCTTCAATGAGCGAATATAACTTTAAATACACTTTACTTAAAAGAAGAAGCCCCTTTTTGGATTTCCTCAAGGTGGATGGAGACTTGATTGAGCGCTTGAGGAGTTGGTAAGCTTGGATTGATGGCTTCTTGAAAGCTTGAAATGAGCTCTTGATTAGGCCTGAAAAGTTGGCTTGAGAAATCCTTTTTCAAATTCTCTCTTTTGAATGCTCTTGAATGCTCTCTTGAATGCTCTTCTTAACTCTTTCAATATCTTTTTTGTTTCCCACCTTTTGAATCCTTTTATAGCTTTAAAAAATAGAGAAAAATATTCTAGACTGAAAAAGAGCCGTTAGACCACATTAAATGAGCATTAAAAGTACTTAAAACGGGTTAAAAACTAGCCGTTGCGAAGAAATCCCGTCACAGGGGTCGACTCATGGGTCGACTCATGCCTGGGGGTCGACTCATTGGTCGACCTCTGTGGAAGAATACCAGAAAATAGGGTTCTGTAATTTTTTGGCCTAAAACTGCAGGGGTCGACTCATGGGTCGACTCATGCCTCAGGGGTCGACTCATGAGTTGACTCACAGGTTATGCCAAGCCAAAAATTCTGCGTGCCAAACAGCTCATGTGCCATGAGTTGACTCATGGGTCGACTCATGATTTTCAAACATGCATATCTTTCAAAATACAAGTCCAAAAATAATGAAATTTTCGCCAATAGATCACAAATCTTTTGTTCTACCATTTGATACTATCAAATCAGGGTTTTGGTAAAATTATGATTTTGCTCCTGAAGAGCAAAAAGACTTTTTCAAATGAAAATTATTAGTACCCCTTCAACTGCTTTGTAATCATCAAAATCAATCTAGGGAGCAACAATCTTCCCTTTTTGATGATGACAAAACACTTGAACAAAAGCATCTATGTGAATCATGAATTTCAAAAGGATGCATTATAAGTAGTTTGAAGATAAAAAGAAGATTTATTACCAACTTATAAGTGCATTTGCTTGAGAAGAAGATTGATTCTTTTGGTATGTGATACAAGTGCTCATTTGCATAAATAGTTTGCCCATTTGCTTAAAGATTTGAAAATTTGCTTATTTGATTATGTGATTTTGGGTATTAGAGTAGAAAATTTGTTTTTGTTATCAGAGCAAGTTGAATCTTGAAAATTTGCTCATTCTCATTTGATTATTTAGTTTTAGTATCAGAGCAAAAATAATTAAGTGTACCAATGCATGTCTAAGAATTAATTTATAAAGTATATCAGAGCATGTCAAATTTTAAGATGTATCAAAGCAAGCCTAATTTTAAAGCATAGCATGTCTAAGAAGTAATTTTAAAGGTTGCTCATTTGCATTGTACTTAGCAATTTACTCATGTATTTTTAAGTCATTTAATAATTTTACTTTTGATATTGTTCTTTAATTTCTCCCCAATTCATTCATTTATTTTCAAGTCTTTTAATAATTTATAATTTTGCTTTTGATATATTTCTTTTTCTTTAATTTCTCCTCCTTTTTGACATCATCAAACATTGTTAACTCCCCCTCTTTTTCTGAATACGTTTTCCTTTAGTGTTTCTTCAAACTTCTAGTGCTAATCATTAATGTTTGCTCCCCCTGAATACAGCAATCATTAACCAAAATATGCCATAGATTACCATAGATATGAATTATCAACAAAGAGAAGATATATAATCAAGAGATGATAGACACCATTACAAAGAGTTGATATATAATTAAAAGATGATTAAAACCATAGTTGTTTCAATACATATTTCATAACATAAAAGTCAGCTAGCTAATGTCATTACATGGCCCAAAAATACAGATCCTAGAAAGAACAAGAGACTAACACCTAGGATCTAGTAAAGCTCATGACTAGATGGATCGGAGTCATCAGAGATAGGGTGAGGAGATGATGGATCTCGACCAAGAGCACGTCCTCTACCCCGTCTGCCTCTGCCACGAGTGGAGGTGCTGGCACGAGCAGGTGAGCGAGATGAACTAGGAGGCTGAGAACGTTGAGAGGCCAAAGACTGGACTGAAAGAGTGAGTCTAATGGAATCAAGAACGTTCAGTGCTCTCGAAACAGACTGAAGCAGAGCAGTGAACTGAGTAGATGCATGCTCACTCGAGCCTCTGATCTCTCTCCTCAATAACTCATAACCACTCTCCAATGCACCTCTGAGCCTGCCCGCCTCTGCAGTAAGGTCTGTGACCTCAATAGTGCTCTCCTGTGGCTGAGGATGGGCCAAAGCTAAGACTTGCCCCTGCAAGTCAAGAACTCTCCCAGTCAGTCTCCAAATGCTGTCCTCGAGCTGCTGAATCCGAATAACTGATCTGAGATCAACTGAAATATAGTGGAGATATGGGGAATCAAGGTCTGATTAGATGAATCTAATGAAGTGGACCCCGGTGCAAATGTAGAAGTGCTCCACTGTCGAGAAAGCAAGGAAGCCACACGCTGAGAAATCTGCTCGATCTGATCATCAGCCAATCTGAACTCTGAAGGAGGTGCTCTGCTGTCTGGCTGCTGAACTGGTGTGTACCTCCTGGTAACTCTGAAGGGCCAGCCTCTGGGTCTGAAATAAACTGGATATCTGGAGATGCTGCCCTGAAGTCATGGAGAGGAGATGAGGGACCTTCTTCCTCAGCTCTGTCTTCTACTCTGTCCTCAGCTCTTTCCTCAGAACCCTTGATCCAACCACCATCAGTTTTAGTAAATCCCATGCGGTGCAGAGTGTGTTGGTTGATGGTGTCTGCATGAGAAAGCTTAGCAGATGCCTCCCCCTCAAAACTGACTCCAAACCTCCTGAAAACTAGTGTGAGAGCCATACCAAAAGGCAGATGTGCCTTGGATCTGTTCAGTGTCTCTCTCATGGCTCAATCATTAAAGCAGGGAGGTTTAATGGGGTTTGAGTGATCACATGAAACATTATACAAATATCTCGTCCAGAAAGAAGGTCATGCCTACCACTCCTTGGGAAGAAAAGTTTGTCACTAATTGATGTAAGATCCTCATTTCAATTGACAAAATTTTGGCTTCTAATTTATTCAAACTTCCCGAATAGGTTCCTCCTAGAATTGCATTGATCCCCTCTTCCTTCACTGGGAGTTCCATGTAAGAATATCCCTCACAGGGCAAATGTAGTATCTCTCCCAAAGTAATAGGGTCCAGACAGATATCAACTCCCTTAACTGTAGAAGTTACTGTTCCATTGCCATAATGTAGATTTTGATAAAATTCTCTAACCAAGTCTACAAAAGTAACTTCCTTGAGAGAGCAGTAAAAACCCCAACCCTGGTTTTTTATCTTTGTCCCAAAGGAGAAACCTTCTTTTTCAAAGAATCTAAAATCCACATTCTTGCCGGTTTCAACCTTCCTATCAGATAGAGGGATTTTGCTAGGGCTAAGGGGAGACTGAGAGGGACCTTGAGCAGACACTGAAGTCGGAATGGGAGCAGTGGAGGACTGAGCAGCTTGCCTTTTCCTGCGGACGCTTTCTTCCAGTTCACGGACCGATTTTCTTCTTTGAGGGAGCTTCATCTTTGGGGCCATTCTCACCACAACAGCAGGCAGGGAGACTCGGAGGATCAAATGGATGAGTAGAAGAAGGGTTACAAGAGGATGGAAAGGGATTTTGGCGGAGAGAAGAGGCGGTTTTGAGAAGAACAGTGGAGGCTAGGGCACGTCCAACCGCTTCAATCAAGGGAGAGAGATGCGAAAAGCTCCTTTCCCAGGCGGTGATTTGAGGTGGAGAGGAGAAGGGAGAATGTTCTTGGGTCAAATCCCTGGTTTTGGAGAGAAAGAGGATGAGGATGATGGGTCTTGGAGGGAGGAAGACGAAGAGAATAGAGGGTCGGCTCATGAACAGGTTTTAAGACAAAATGGAATGAGCCCGTGGGATGTTGGCCGAAAATTACAAGTTTGCCAATGGGTCGACCCTAGGGGGTCGACTCATGAATCACAAAAATTCAGAAAAAATATGAATAAATTTCGAAAAAATTTAGAATTTTGGGAGAAGGAAATTTGCTCAATGACAGGTTGTGAGACTAATAAACTTGAGCTTTTAGGACCAAGAGAGATGATGGAAATTGATCTCAAATCGATTCCTTGGAAATGGAGAAACACTTAGGCATAAGGATCAAGAATTCCTAGATTTCTCCTAATTTCACAGAATCTATCCTCGCTAAGGGCCTTTGTAAAGATATCAGCTAATTGATTTTCAGTGCAAACATATTCAAGAGTTATATCTTTGTTTTGAACATGTTCTCTTATAAAATGATGTCTTATTTCAATATGTTAGACCTTGAATGTTGAATTGGATTTTTAGTTAGATTTATGGCACTTGTGTTGTCGCATCTTATGGGTGTTTCATTAAGTTTGATTCCAAAGTCTTCGAGTTGTTGCTTAATCCACAAGATTTGAGCACAATAACTTCCGACTGCAATGTATTCGGCCTCAGCCGTAGACAGTGCTACCGAATTTTTTTCTTGCTAAACCAGGAGATTAGATTAACTCCAAGAAATTGACAAGTTTCACTTGTGCTTTTTCTATCTAATCTACATCCAGCAAAATCAGCATCTGAATATCCTATTAAGTCAATTAGTGAGTCCTTAGAGTACCATAATCCTAGAGTTTGAGTACCATTTAAATATCTAAAATTTTTTAACAGCATTCAAGTGAGATTCTTTAGGATTAGATTGAAATCTAGCACATAAGCACACACTAAACATGATATCAGGCCTACTTGTAGTTAAATATAATAGAGAGCCAATCATACCTCTATAGTATTTTAAGTCTACACATTTACCTTCATCATCCTTGTCAAGCTTACATGAGGGGCTCATGGGTGTGCCAATTGGTTTGGAGTTCTCCATTCCAAATCTTTTGAGTAGTTCCTTGATGTACTTGCTTTGGGTGATGGAGATTCCCTCTTTTATTGTTTGATTTGGAGTCCGAGGAAGAAGGTAAGTTCTCCCATCATGCTCATCTCGAACTCCCCCTGCATGAGCTTAGCAAAGTCTTGACAAAGAGATTCATTAGTAGACCCAAAAATTATGTCATCAACATAAATTTGTATTATTAACATATCATTTTGATTTCTTTTAATAAAGAGGGTTGTGTCTACATTACTTCTTGAAAAACCATTATTTAGTAGAAATTTGCTTAGCCTATCATACCAAGCCCTAGGTGCTTGTTTTAATCCATATAAAGCTTTATTTAATTTAAAAATATGATTAGGAAAAGCATGATTTTCAAATTTCGGAGGTTGTTCTACATAGACTTCTTCAGTAATATATCTATTTAAAAATACACTTTTGACATCCATTTGAAATAATTTGAATTTCATAAAGCAAGCATATGCAAGTAGAAGTCTAATGGCTTCTAATCTAGCAACAGGTGCAAAGGTCTCATCAAAATCAATTCCTTCTTCTTGATTATATCCTTTAGCAACCAATCTTGCTTTATTTCTAATTACATTACCATGTTCATCTAATTTGTTCCTAAAGACCCATTTTGTGCCAATTATTGAATAATTTTTAGGTCTTGATACTAAAGTCCATACATTATTTCTTTCAAATTGATTAAGTTCCTCTTGCATTGCATTAATCCAATTATGATCATTTTCAGCTTCTTCAACAGTTTTTGGTTCAAGATGAGATACAAAAGCATAATGATTAAATACATCTCTAAGTGAAGAACGAGTTTTTACCCCATGCATAGGATCACCAATAATTAACTCAGGGTGATTGTGAACATACCTCCATTCTTTGGGTAAGTCATTTGTACCTTGAGGTTGTTCTTGAATTTCTTCACCTCTCTCATCCTGTTTGTCTTCTTGTTCCTCGTCCTCTTGAGTTGTTGAATCTTTCAGAGTGATCTCCTTCATTCCTTCTATTAGAGGATCTGCATCATCAACACCCTCATTCTTCCTTGAAGGAAGATCGTTAGATTCATCAAAAACAACATGAATGGACTCCTCTACTACTAAAGTTCTTTTGTTAAAAACTCTAAAAGCTTTACTAGTGGAGGAGTAACCAAGAAAGATTGCTTCATCTGATTTTGCATCAAATTTATCAAGTCTTTCTTTACCATTATTTAACACAAAACATCGGCAACCAAAAATATGAAAATATGCAATATTTGGTTTTCTTTCTTTCCAAAGTGAAGCGAAAATTTAGTGCAGGGGCAAAATGGTAATTTTAAAACTTTTTCAAAATTACTATTTTACAGCGGAATTATTAATTAATCTCATTAATTAATACTAATTAACCCTACACTAGGATCTAAATATGATACAACAGCATGTATTTAAATTTGAAATTCAAATTTGAATCAGTAAACGTTTTACAGTACTGTGTTTAGAACACATCATCTTTTGCGGGTAGTCGATCACCACAATCTGATCACCGTCGGAGGGCTCTGATCGTCATGTCGCAGCCACCCAACTGTCTGGCCTCTGCGGATCGTCCACACGAAGCTCCCGTCTGATCAGCTCCTCACGAATGCTAGTTCGTGATTTCACCCTTTTGATGGCAGATGTTGATCGAACTCCTTCGATCGATGTGTGTCAACTTCTCGGATGCTCCGGATCATCTGCACAGTTACTTGAGAGGCTGATGGATCTCTCTCTAAAATTTGGTGGACTCACGACACTCGTGGCACACCAATCTCACTTCCCGAACCCTAGGTAGAAACCCTAGGGTACACACCAAAAACCCTGCGCCCAATTTTCTCTCTTTTCTTTCTTTTTCTCTCGAAAGGTTTTGGACCTTCACCTTACGCAGAAGCCTTCCCCATGCCCCAAAGTTTCTCTCCTAATTTTTCTACGCACGTCCCACCTTTCTCCTCTTTTTAAAACAACATCGAACGTGTCTTATCCGCATGAGAGGATAAAGACAAGAGGTTACACATTTGAATTCAAATCAAATTTGAATTCAATCGAAAACCAACTTATCCCTATCCTTTTGGGCATGAGAAGAGAAGGGGCATGGCTCTTTGTGTGTGGAAAAGTTTCACGAGAAACCTTTTCTCGTGTAAGTAATGTGGCGCACAAAATGGATAAGGATGAAAGGGCAAGTGATAAGTTATCCATTCAAATTCAAACATGCTTTGAATTTGAATGGCTAACTAATTAATTTATTCATCCATATGGCGCACAAATGAGGACATGGGGAAGGGTTTTATGTGAGAAAAATTTCACGAGAAGTTTCTTCTCGTGAATTCAAATGAGTGCAAGGAAGTTGGGTGACGTAGGAAATTTAAAACAAGGTGGTTTGATTCAAATTGAGCCAACCTAGTTTAAAATAGGTTGAGCACAATTAGACCAAATTAAACCCAACATAATTAAGCTTAATTAGGCTTAATAAAATCCTAATCAAATCAGGAATTAACTAAACCTAACCCCTGATCAAATCAGGGACTAAACCACCTTAGCGATTAGGTCAACATTTAACCTAATCGGGTCAATCCAAACTGAATCCAATTCAATTGGACTTGATCCAAAAATAATTACTCAATCAAATTGAGTTAATTAGTGATTAAATCACTAATTAAACCTCTCATAAATGTTGAGTCCAAATCCGATGGGCAATCAGGCATCAGAGACCATCGATATGAAACCCTGATCAAAGAGTTCAAATTTCAAATTCAAAATTCGAAATTCAAAATTTTGACCCCCGGTACACAAAATGTGTGGAACTCATGATTAGAGAATCCTAATTCTCAATCATAGAGTTCCAGATAGATAAGACTCATAATCAGCCATCAGATCAGAAAGGAACCTCTAATGTGTGTGACCCCGCAGGTTCGAACCTAAGCCGGTAGCACAGGAACCAATTTCTGTACTAATCGAAGTGACCATCTAGCAATGGTACTCGACGACCGGATAGGTCGAATAATCACAATCGCAACATTCAGAACCTACGTGAATATGGTTACCGTATAATTCATCCCTTTTGACCCCTGTGTTTAGGATGACTCAGAGTTAAACTGTCAACCCTGATGATATCATCCGAATCGTGCTCAACTCAATTAGTCCTGTGACTCTTCACTAGGACTACCCTGGCCAAGGTTTTGCTAAATTGAAACACGACTGTACACAGCTCCTAAACTGGAGTGGTCAATCCCATCTTGACACACGCACCGACAAGTCAAGTACTTGACTACACCCAGCAACCTTCCGTCACTGAATTAGAATTCAGGTAGTCCAGTGCCTAAGTGCAGTGAGTTGCTTGCAAGTCACCGTGGCGATCTCAGGTCGGAGAAACATTTATACCCATATCCCATCGGAGCAAATCTTGACAGCAGAAATAGCTCCGGAGTTGGTCACGTTCAGTGCAGATGTACCATTACATCTCACCTGTATGCCATACCAGTGTCTCCACACTCTTTGGTTATGAGGACAACCAACCCATATGGCACACAATGACCTATGCTCGATATATATTGTCGTCCTTTGTAACAATGTATCATTTGGTCGCGAACATGTTTAAGGACTAAACGACAAATCCTCCTTTGTCGAGTCTAAATAGTCCTAAGGACTTCACCACAACACAGGAGTTCATTAGAAGATGAAACATTTGTGATGAAAAAATACCAAAATAACTTTTATTATTTATAATTCATGTACTAATACAAAAGGAGCACAACCGTCAACAGGCTGACGATTGACTTTGGGACACTATTCCCAATAATCTCCCACTTGGCCTAAAGCCTATCGGTGCAGTATCTAATACCCATCTTCGACTTGTAGTCGTTGAACTCCTTCACCGCAATGGCTTTAGTGAATGGGTCGGCCAGATTCTCCTTTCCGTCGATCTTCTGAAGGTCGACGTCACCTCGATCCACGATCTCCCGGATGAGATGGTAGCGGCGCAGAATATGCTTCGTCTGCTGGTGTGCCTTTGGTTCCTTCGCCTGAGCAATGGCTCCAGAGCTGTCGCAGTAGAGCAGAACTGGACCAACAAGGGAGGGTGCTACTCCGAGCTCGATGATGAATTTTCTCAGCCACACCGCTTCTTTGGCAGCATCTGATGCAGCAATATACTCCGCCTCGCATACTGAATCAACCACAGTGTGCTGCTTGGAACTCTTCCAGCAGACAGCCCCACCATTAAGGGTAAAAATAAATCCTGACACACTCTTGCTATCATCACGATCAGACTGGAAACTAGAGTCTGTAAACCCTATAAGTCTCAAGTCCGATTCACCATATATAAGCCACTGGTCCTTAGTATTTCTCAAATACTTCAGGATGGTTTTAACAACCTTCCAGTGATTCTCTCCTGGATCAGATTGGTATCTACTCACTACCCTTAGTGAGTATGCCACATCTGGTCGTGTACATGTCATGACGTACATGATAGATCCCACTGCCGAAGCATATGGAATCCTACCCCATACGCTCTCTCTCTTGAGGTGTTGTCGGACAATCCCTCTTCGAGAGAGAAATTCCATGGCCTATCGGTAGATAGCCTTTCTTGGAATTTTCCATGCTGAACCTTTTCAGCATAGTATCAATGTACGTGGACTGGGATAAGCCAAGCAACTTTTTGGATCTATCCCTATAGATCCTCATCCCTAGAATGTAGGAAGCTTCTCCCAAATCCTTCATGGGAAACTGTGACGATAGCCAAATCTTTTATTCCCTGTAATGCAGGGACATCATTCCCGATTAAGAGAATGTCATCCACATACAATACAAGAAATACTACTGCTGGACCATTAGCCCACTTATAAATGCAGGGTTCTTCTCCGTTCTTAACGAAGCCATACGTTTTGATCGTCCTATCAAAATGTATGTTCCAACTCCGAGATGCCTGCTTAAGTCCATAAATGGACCTCTGTAGCTTGCACACCTTAGACTCATCTGTGGATGTGAACCCTTCAGGTTGTATCATATACACCTCTTCGTCCAGCTCTCCGTTTAGGAAAGCTGTCTTCACATCCATCTGCCAGATTTCATAGTCCAGATGGGCAGCTATCGCAAGCATAATCCGAATGGATTTGAGTATTGCCACAGGAGAAAACATCTCGTCATAGTCTATACCATAACGTTGACGATATCCCTTGGCAACCAGACGGGCTTTATAGGTCTCCACCTTTCCGTCTGCGCCCCTCTTCCTTTTGAAGACCCACTTACACCCTATGGGTTTTACTCCTTCGGGTGGGTCAACCAATGTCCACACATCGTTGACCTTCATGGACTCCATTTCGGATTTCATGGCCTCTAGCCATTTCTCAGAGTCAGATCTCTGCATTGCATCCATGTAGGTGATCGGATCCTCATCGTTTTCATCAAGTTCGATAGGATCACCATCCCGGATCAAGAAACCATAATATTTGTCAGGTTGATGTGGTACTCTACCAGACCGCCTTAAGGGTGCATAATCAATGGGCTCCGGATCTGATCTAATCAAATCCGGTTCAGGTTCAGTAACATGTGTCGATTTTTCCACCTGTCGAACTTCGTCAAGTTCGACTTTAGAGGCAACAGTTCCTTCACTAAGGAACTCCTTTTCTAAAAAGATTGCCTTAAGGGCTGACAAAACACCTTTTACTCATCAGCAAGGTAGAAATAATATCCTTTGGTCTCTTTTGGGTACCCTATAAAATTACACTTGTCAGACCTAGGTCCAAGGCTTGTCTGTAATTAAACGTTTAACATAAGCCGGACACCCCCAAACCCTAAGGTGCGAGAGTACTGGCTTACGTCCTATCCATATCTCATATGGCGTTTTGGCTACAGACTTACTCGGAACTCTATTTAGAAGGTAACAAGCCGATTCGAGCGCATATCCCTAGAAGGAGATCGACAAACCAGCAAACCCCATCATGGATCGAACCATGTCTAACAGGATCCGATTCCTCCTTTCAGACACACCATTATGCTGTGGTGTTCCAGGAGGAGTCCACTGAGAGAGAATCCCATTCTCCCCTAGATACGTCAGAACTCATTGGAAAGGTATTCCACCTCCTCGATCAGATCGAAGAGTTTTAATACACTTCCCAGTTTGTTTTTCTACCTCATTTCAAAATAGTTTGAACATTTCAAATGATTCCGACTTATGCTTCATTAAATAGACATACCCATACCTAGATAGGTCGTCTGTGAAGGTTATGAAGTAGAAAATCCACCTCTTGCACTTGAGCTCATGGGTCCACATACATCAGAATGTACCAGACCTAAGAGTTCACTGGCTCGCTCACCTTTTCCAGTAAAAGGTGACTTGGTCATCTTTCCAAGAAGACAGGACTCACAGGTTGGAAGTGATTCACAATCACTAACTTCAAGAATTCCTTCTTGAGCCAACCTGTTTATCCTGTTCTTATTGATATGACCTAGCCTACAGTGCCAAAGGTAGACTTCTGACACATTATCTATTCTAGAGCGTTTACCGAATTTTTGAACCACATTAACAGGCTGTGATAGTAAGTAAATTCCATTATTTAATA
>NC_025996.2:72222579-72278771 GCF_000442705.2 Elaeis guineensis
TGTGGTGTTCCAGGAGGAGTCCACTGAGAGAGAATCCCATTCTCCCCTAGATACGTCAGAAACTCATTGGAAAGGTATTCACCTCCTCGATCAGATCGAAGAGTTTTAATACACTTCCCAGTTTGTTTTTCTACCTCATTTCAAAATAGTTTGAACATTTCAAATGATTCCGACTTATGCTTCATTAAATAGACATACCCATACCTAGATAGGTCGTCTGTGAAGGTTATGAAGTAGAAAAATCCACCTCTTGCACTTGAGCTCATGGGTCCACATACATCAGAATGTACCAGACCTAAGAGTTCACTGGCTCGCTCACCTTTTCCAGTAAAAGGTGACTTGGTCATCTTTCCAAGAAGACAGGACTCACAGGTTGGAAGTGATTCACAATCACTAACTTCAAGAATTCCTTCTTGAGCCAACCTGTTTATCCTGTTCTTATTGATATGACCTAGCCTACAGTGCCAAAGGTAGACTTCTGACACATTATCTATTCTAGAGCGTTTACCGAATTTTTGAACCACATTAACAGGCTGTGATAGTAAGTAAAATTCCATTATTTAATTATCCAACAAATATTGTAACACCATTCAAAATGATATTGCAAATATTTCTTTTTATTAAAAAATCATAACCGTATATGGCCAAAAGGCCTACAGAAATAATATTTAATAAAAACTTGGACAATAGTGACATTCACTCAGAATTACATTACGAGAATTGATTACAAAACTCATGATTCCTAAAGCTAGAACTGGAACTTTGCTTCCATCTCCAACATTCAGGAACCTCTCGCCTTCATCAAATCTTCTACTGACCTGCAGACCCTGCATCGAATTACAAATATGATAAGGGCTTCCGGTATCCAATACCCAGGCAGTAGTATCACAAATCGAAAAGTTGCAAGGAGTTATCATATAATTACCTTGCTTCTTCTTTGGCCTGTTCGGGTCCAGGGAGGCAATGTATTGAGGACAGTTCCTCTTCCAATGCCCGTGCTTCTTGCAAAAGAAGCACTCCGCCTGGCTCTGATCATGCTTGCGCTTCTTGGTCTGACCCCGTGCTACTGTCCCAGCATGAGATTGCACCTTCTTATTTTTCTTCTTCTTGTTCTTCTTCCCCTTCCCAAAGGGTTGACGACGAGAAGAAGACCCTCCCACTACATTCACCGACTCCTTATGGAGTTGGTGATCCTTCTCAAAGTTCTGCAGCAACCCCAACAATCCGTGGTAGTTTACTGCAGGCTTTGTCATTCGAAAATGAGTAAGGAATGGGAGGAAGGACTTGGGCAAGGAATTAAGGATCGCATCCTTACCGAGCTGCTCGTGCAGAGGAAAGCCCAATTTGCTTAGGCGCTCAATCATCTCGATCATATACAGTACATGATCAGTGACTGAGGCCCATCCCTCATCCGAGCATTGAAAATAGCACAACTAGTTTTGTGCCTTTCAACGTCGTCAGGCGTGCCAAAGGAGTCGTTCAACATTTGAAGCATCTCCTATGGCTGGGCGTTCTCAAACCTTCGGCTGAACTCGTCATTCATTGCTGCCAGCATAATACATCGAACGGTGGTGCGGTCATTGAGCCACTTCAAGTAAGTGTCTCGGATCGCCTTACTAGCGTTCGGAGCTGGCTCCTCAGGTGCTGGATCCGTTACTACATAAAGGATCCGCTCATACTCAAGGACGATTTTTAATTTTCGATACCAGCTATCGAAATTGGGTCCCATGAGCTTGTCATTATCTAATAATGACCGGAGCGACAGGGTAGTGGCCATAGCTGCTTAAAGGAAAACGAGACCTCTATTAGTACATAAATTAATACTAAAGACTTGGACTTTAGTCTAAAGTTTTTCCCAATATTTTTACGAACTGGTAGCCTCATCCTCCAATTCGAGGAATTACTTTAATTCCTTAATGGGTACTAGAATCCACACAGACTACACACGAGCCCAACTTTGGTTGGTCAACCCATGTGCATCTATGGGTAGGTTCTTAACCAGTTGTTTCTCTAAACAACTTCTAGTAATTGATTTTGCCCCAGAACCTAATCAGTAGGCTTTGGCCTCCACTGAAAAGATCTGGTTAGGTCCAACCATTAACATGACTTAATTTAGTGAATCGGACCAATAAATGATCAGGCCCGACTTTGGCCGGCCAACCTAACCACCATCAGAAAGACTCAATCAAATTATCATATTATGAATAATAATTCCATTGGCCAATGAGCACCAGGCCTTTGGGCCTCCAATGATCATTGAACTAATGGACTCATTATCATTCACTTAATGGGAGGCTATGACTTAGTTATCATTATAACTTAATCATTTTAGGGACCTAATAATTTTGAGGATTTTATTAAAGAATAGTAGAGAAGAAATCATCCAGCCAATTTCAATCCTCCCACTGACTTCACCAAGTCAGATTAAAAAGGATTTAATTAAAGCTGGCATTAGGAGCACCTAAATCAGTCATACTGATTTACCTAATGACATGGGTGAGCTCTAATCACCAAGTGATCTAATCAAAATCTAACTTACAAGATTGGCCAGGTAAGTGAGATCAGTGGTGGGGATTTGCCATTAACTCGTCAATGATCGAATCAATGCGAGTAGCTCCCGCTTAAGAACCACTGGTCAAAACTGCCGAACTTACCTTAGACACCAACCGGTTCATTAGTTTTAATTTTGATCAACTTAGTAAATAGAGCTCCACCGCGTAGCCATGAATTAAGTCCATCTTGGTCTAGTTAAAGACATGGATCCATTCAACTACAACTATTGAAGTTGAGTCTAGAGTATCTTTGACCTAATCTAATTCAACTTTTGATTAGATTTGACCAATTACTCCAATTCGTCCATTTTTTAAACTAACCTTAGGTCTAACCCAATTATGGACCTAATTCATCTAACCCATTGACCCAAAAGTTTATGCAATTATCTTAGGTCTTAATTCACAATTCTAGACCTACTAGACAATACTTAATTCTTTTAATTAAGTACTTGGGCTGATGGGTCAGGGTTTGGCATTTCGAAAACAATTTTCAAATTTGAAAGATTTTATTTTCTGTTCACCAAATGTGTTAACTCATTTCACAAACGGGTCAGCACATTTCATAAACAGCAATTCTATTGCTCATTTCATAACAGAAAATAACTCAAAATAAATCATAAATTTTCTTTTAGATCTAATCTAACACATTCATGATAAATTTCTTAATTAAGTCCTTTCGCTGCTTCATCGGCATGAGATATAATTGCATCGGCACCCCTACCGCCATAGGAGACCCCATCGAATGGGAAGAGAGGGCCTTTAAACCCTACTTTTCTCCTATGACCGGACGGCCATGGCAACCAACCCAATTAGATTACTTGCTACTTGGATCATGTATATCTAAATATACAAATTTTAAAATTTAAATTTTGAATTTCAAATTTCAAATTTCAAATTTCAAATTTTAAATTTTAAATTTGAGATTTCAACCAAATTTCGAATTTCAAATTTTCAATCTTTGAATTTTAAATTTTGAATTTTGAATTTCAAATTTCGAATTTCGAATTTCAAATTTGAGATTTCAACCAAATTTCAAATTTTAAATTTTGAATTTTAAATTTCAAATTTCGAATTTCAAATTTCAAATTTCAAATTTGAGATTTCAACCAAATTTCAAATTTCAAATTTTGAATTTCAAATTTGAAACTTCTAACAAATTTCAAATTTCAAATCTTTTTGAATTTTGAATTTTGAATTTTGAATTTCAAATTTAAACTTATAGATTACACCTTAATCTACGCATGCATATGTATATCATATTCTAGAACCTGGCTCTGATACCAATTGAAGCAAAAATTTAGTGCAGGGGCAAAATGATAATTTTAAAACTTTTTCAAAATTACTATTTTACAGCAAAATTATTAATTAATCTCATTAATTAATACTAATTAACCCTACACTAAGATCTAAATATGATACAACAGTATGTATTTAAATTTGAAATTCAAATTTGAATCAGTAAACGTTTTACAGTACTGTGTTCAGAACACATCACCTTTTGCGGGTAGTCGATCACCACAATCTGATCACCGTCGGAGGGCTCTGATCGTCACATTGCAGCCACCCAACTGTCTGGCCTCTACGGATCGTCCACACGAAGCTCCCGTCTGATCAGCTCCTCACGAATGCTAGTTCGTGATTTCACCCTTTTGATGGCAGATGTTGATCGAACTCCTTCGATCGATGTGTGCTGACTTCTCGGATGCTCTGAATCATCTGCACAGTTACTTGAGAGGCTGATGGATCTCTCTCTAAAATTTGGTGGACTCACGACACTCGTGGCACACCAATCTCACTTCCCGAACCCTAGGTAGAAACCCTAGGGTACACACCAAAAACCCTGCACCCAATTTTCTCTCTTTTCTTTCTTTTTCTCTCGGAAGGTTTTGGACCTTCACCTTGCGCAGAAGCCTTCCTCACACCCCAAAGTTTCTCTCCTAATTTTTCTACGCACGTCCACCTTTCTCCTCTTTTTAAAATAACATCGAATGTGTCTTATCCGCGTGAGAGGATAAAGACAAGAGGTTACACATTTGAATTCAAATCAAATTTGAATTCAAACGAAAACCAACTTATCCCTATCCTTTTGGGCGTGAGAAGAGAAGGGGCATGGCTCTTTGTGTGTGGAAAAGTTTCACGAGAAACCTTTTCTCGTGTAAGTAATGTGGCGCACAAAATGGATAAGGATGAAAGGGCAAGTGATAAGTTATCCATTCAAATTCAAACATGCTTTGAATTTGAATGGCTAACTAATTAATTTATCCATCCATATGGTGCACAAATGAGGACGTGGGGAAAGGTTTTACGTGAGAAAAATTTCATGAGAAGTTTCTTCTCGTGAATTCAAATGAGTGCAAGGAAGTTGGGTGACGCAGGGAATTTAAAACAAGGTGGTTTGATTCAAATTGAGCCAACCTAGTTTAAAATAGGTTGAGCACAATTAGACCAAATTAAACCCAACATAATTAGGCTTAATTAGGCTTAATAAAATCTTAATCAAATCAAGAATTAACTAAACCTAACCCCTGATCAAATCAGGGACTAAACCACCTTAGCGATTAGGTCAACATTTAACCTAATCGGGTCAATCCAAACTGAATCCAATTCAATTGGACTTGATCCAAAAATAATTACTCAATCAAATTGAGTTAATTAGTGATTAAATCACTAATTAAACCTCTCATAAATATTGAGTCCAAATTCGATGGGCAATCAGGCATCAGAGACCATCGATATGAAACCCTGATCAAAGAGTTCAAATTTCAAATTCAAAATTCGAAATTCAAAATTTTGACCCCGGTACACAAAATGTGTGAAACTCATGATTAGAGAATCCTAATTCTCAATCATAGAGTTTCAGATAGATAAGACTCATAATCAGCCATCAGATCAGAAAGGAACCTCTAATGTGTGTGACCCCGCAGGTTCGAACCTAAGCCGGTAGCACAGGAACCAATTTCTGTACTAATCGAAGTGACCATCTAGCAATGGTACTCGACGACCGGATAGGTCGAATAATCACAATCACAACATTCAGAACCTACGTGAATATGGTTACCGTATAATTCATCCCTTTTGACCCCTGTGTTTAGGATGACTCAGAGTTAAACTGTCAACCCTGATGATATCATCCGAATCGTGCTCAACTCAATTAGTCCTGTGACTCTTCACTAGGACTACCCTGGTCAAGGTTTTGCTAAATTGAAACACGACTGTACACAGCTCCTAAACTGGAGTGGTCAATCCCATCTTGACACACGCACCGACAAGTCAAGTACTTGACTACACCCAGCAACCTTCCGTCACTGAATTAGAAATTCAGGTAGTCCAGTGCCTAAGTGCAGTGAGTTGCTTGCAAGTCACCGTGGCGGTCTCAGGTCGGAGGGACATTTATACCCATATCCCATCGGAGCAAATCTTGACAGCAGAAATAGCTCCGGAGTTGGTCACGTTCAGTGCAGATGTACCATTACATCTCACCTGTATGCCATACCAGTATCTCCACACTCTTTGGTTATGAGGACAACCAACCCATATGGCACACAACGACCTATGCTCGATATATATTGTCGTCCTTGGTAACAACGTATCATTTGGTCGCGAACATGTTTAAGGACTAAACGACAAATCCTCCTTTGTCGAGTCTAAATAGTCCTAAGGACTTCACCACAACATAGGAGTTCATTAGAAGATGAAACATTTGTGATGAAAAAATACCAAAATAACTTTTATTTATTTATAATTCATGTACTAATACAAAAGGAGCACAACCGTCAACAGGCTGACGATTGGCTTTGGGACACTATTCCCAACACAAAGTTCATAGGGGGTTTTCTTTAAAATTTATCTAATCAAAGCACGATTTAAAATGTAACATGCTGTGTTAATTGCTTCCGCCCAAAAATATCTTGGAAGGTTGCTTTCACAAAGTATGGTATGGGCCATTTCTTCTAAGGTTCTGTTTTTTTTTCAACTACCCCATTTTGTTGGGACGGGTGTCCTAGGAGCAGAGAAGTTATGGCCAATTCCATTTTCATTACAAAAGTTTTCAAAGTCTTGATTTTCAAATTCAGTTCCATGATCGCTTCGAATATTTTGAATTGAAAATCCTTTTTCATTAGTGACTTTTCGGTAAAATTTAGTAAAAATATGAAAAGTTTCATCTTTGTGTGCTAAAAAGAAAACTCAAGTAAAACGAGAGTAATCATCTATAATTACAAAACCATATCATTTTCCTCCTAGACTAGTGGTTCTAGTTGGTCCAAATAAGTCCATATGCAAAAGCTCTAAAGGTCTAGAAGTTGAAACAATATTTTTGGATTTAAATGAAACTCTT
The DNA here is from genome assembly GCF_000442705.2 of Elaeis guineensis. Classification (NCBI taxonomy): domain Eukaryota; kingdom Viridiplantae; phylum Streptophyta; class Magnoliopsida; order Arecales; family Arecaceae; genus Elaeis; species Elaeis guineensis. The sequence continues at coordinate 72,229,468 of NC_025996.2, forward strand.
GTTTGTTTACCTAGTTGGCATGCATCACAAATTCTATCTTTTTCAAAATTCAGTTTAGGCAAGCCAAGAACTAATTCTTTCTTAATTAATTTAGAAAGAGAATGCATGCTAATGTGTGCAAGTCTACGATGCCAAAGCCAACTAGTCTCATTAACTTTAGCATTCAAGGATACTAGGCATTGCATGTTTATTTTGGCTAAATCATTTAAATCTACCATATAAATATTGCCATGTCTATGTCCAATAAATTTAATGCCATCGTTAATAGGATAGTTACAATGCAAACAGATGATTCAAAAATAACTTTATACCCTTTATCACAAAATTGACTAATGCTTAGTAAATTATGCTTTAAACCATTAACTAGCAAAATATTTTAATGTATTTGGAGGGAGTGATACCAATGTTACCTATACCGATGATTTTCCTTTGCCATTATCTCCAAAGGTGACCATCCCTCCATCCTTAGCATCAAGCGTGATGAATTGTGATTCATCACCAGTCATGTGTCTCGAGCATCCACTGTCAAGATACCATTTCTTTTCCTCCTTGGGATGCTAGACACACCTGCAAGCAAAAGTCAAGTTTTTGTTTTAGGTACCCAAGCTTTCTTGGGTCTTTTTGGTTAGTCATAATGGTTCCTTTTGGAACCCATATTTTCTTTATAGTTGAGTTTGCAAACTTGTTAGAGAAGCAAGTGTATGACTTATGTCCTACTCTACCACATTTGAAGCAAGTAATGTTAGAAGACTTGTTACTTAAAAAGTTTACATAAATATTTTTCAGATATTTTTGTTTCTTCAAAGGGTTATAGCCAAGTCCAGCCTTATCATCTATGGCTTTTTGATTATCAAGAATCATATTGAGTTTATTTGAACTCAAGGTGAACTTTTCTACTATTGGTTTCAGCTTGGCAATTTCATTCTTTAAGCTTTGATTTTCTTGAAGCAAGATGATTTTTCAATTGAAAAGTTTTCAGCTTGTTTCAATAAAGATTGATTTTTAATTTTAGCTCTTTGTTCTTCATCCCTAGTTTCTTTAATTCATCAACTAAATCATAGAATGCTTCATGTAATTCTTCAAATGTAAAGTCACTAGGGGTTTCAAAATTACCTCATTTTCGTGTGCCATAAGGCACAGTTGGCTTGTTCGGTTGAGGTTTCCTCTTCGGAGCTTGAGTCATCACTCGTACTCCATGTGGCCATCATGGCCTTCTTCTTGAACTTCTTGGGACCTTTCTTCAGTTGTGGACATTCGGATTTGAAGTGTCCCGACTTCTTGCACTCGTAGCAGATAAGGGGTTGGTCTTTCTCTTTTTCTTTGCTTTATTCTCCTTTTGTGAATGGCCTCTTCCTCATCCCCTGTTTCCTTTTTCTCAAAAATTTCTTGAATCTTCGGGTGATGAGTGCCATCTCTTCATCCTGTTCTTCATCTTCAGTGTCATCAGTTTCTTCATCTGGTGGAGCTGTGGATTTGAGGGCAATGGTTCTTTTCTTTTTGACTTCTTCCTCTTGATGTTGCTTCATGCTTAGCTCATGAGTCATCAAAGATCCAAGAAGCTCTTCTAAGGTAGAGTGTTCAAGTCCTTGGCTTCTTGAATGGCAGTCACTTTGGCTTTCCAAGTTCTTGGTAAGGACCTGAGAATCTTTCTTACAAGCTCACTGTTAGTATATGACTTACCAAGACTCTTTAAACCATTAATAATATCAGTAAAGCGAGTAAACATTTCAGTAATGACTCATCATGCTCCATTTTAAATAATTCATATTTATGCACAAGCATGTTTATTTTAGACTCTTTTACTTGATTGGTTCCCTCATGGGTTACTTCTAACCTATCCCATATTTTTTTAGCAGATGAGCAAGTAGAAATGCGATTAAATTCATTTGCATCAAGAGCACAATAAAGAAATTCATTGCTTTAGCATTTAATTGGGCCATCTTCTTATCAACCTCATCCCATTCTTTCTCGGGTTTGGTTGATTCCTCACCATCTATAATTTTAGGGGTGTGTGAGGACCGTTCACTATGATACTCCACATATCATAGTCGAGTGCTTGTATGAATATTTTCATCCTAGCTTTCCAATAGGTGTAATTAGACCCATTGAAAAGTGGAGGTCGGTTGGTGGATTGCCCCTCGGCTAGAGAAGTACCGACGTGGGTTGCCATAGATCTTTGGCTCTTTGATTGTTTAGATCAAAGAAGGGCTAGAGCACCCGCTCTGATACCACTTGTTGCCCAGCTATGCAACCCAAGAGGGGGGATGAATTGGGTTTCTAAAATTTTAGGCTTAACTAATGACTTATGAAAAATGTTCGTCAATAGCTAAATGAATGAGGAGAATAAACTTAATTCAAGACTAATTGCCAAAAGCAAGAATGCAAGGAAATAATGAAGAGTTAAAGAGAAGCAATTATGCACACCACAAACAAAAAGATTTATAGTGGTTCGGTGCCAACCTTGCACCTACATCCACTCCCAAGCTCCTACTTGAGAATTCCAATCCACTAATCTTGTATTCAACCCGAATACAAATGTCGGAAACTCCGACTCTAGCTATCCCAAGCTAGTCCACTTATTTTTCGGGTACAACCAACCCAATACACTTGATTCTAGGTTCGATCAACCTTTCTTTTTTGAACCTTCCAAAACAAAACCAAACACTCAAACTGAGTATAACAATTTATAGCACACTTAAGCAAAAGAAAAGCTCCTTCAATGAGCGAATATAACTTTAAATACACTTTACTTAAAAGAAGAAGCCCTTTTTGGATTTCTCAAGGTGGATAGAGACTTGATTGAGCGCTTGAGGAGTTGGTAAGCTTGGATTGATGGCTTCTTGAAAGCTTTAAATGAGCTCTTGATTAGGCCTAAAAGTTGGCTTGAGAAACTCTTTTTCAAATTCTCTCTTTTGAATGCTCTTGAATGCTCTCTTGAATGCTCTTCTTAACTCTTTCAATATCTTTTTTGTTTCCCACCTTTTGAATTTTTATAGCTTTAAGAAATAGAGAAAAATATTCTAGCTGAAAAAGAGCCATTAAACCACATTAAATGAGCATTAAAAGCACTTAAAAGGGTTAAAAACTAGCCTTGTGGAGAAATCCCGTCACAGGAGTCGACTCATGGGTCGACTCATGCTTGGGGTCGACTCATGGGTCGACCTCTGTGGAAGAATACAGAAAATAGGGTTCTATAATTTTTTGGCCTAAAACTGCAGGGGTCGACTCATGAGTCGACTCACAGGTTGTGCCAAGCCAAAAATTTGTGTGCCAAACAGCTCATGTGCCATGAGTTGACTCATGGGTCGACTCATGATTTTCAAACATGCATATCTTTCAAAATACAAGTCCAAAAATAATAAATTTTCATCAATAGATCAAAATCTTTTGTTCTACCATTTGATACTATCAAATCAGGATTTTGATAAAATTATAATTTTCCCCTGAAGAGCAAAAAGACTTTTTCAAATGAAAATTATTAGTACCCCTTCAACTGCTTTGTAATCATCAAAATCAATCTAGAGAGCAACAGTAAGATAATTTAGTGAACTCATTCTTTAATGAGTACCCACATTCTTGTATTAGTGTCCACATAAGTGGCTTATGAGATCAGCCACCCTCTCTATCGAGCATACAAAGGATGTACCAGTTTTTTAAACAATGATCTCTGACTCAATGTTCTTACGATCAGAAATATTTAAGATTAAAATTTTAAGACTTTAGATCTCACAGGCATGACCCATTCATGTCCTCTAAAATCATTATCCTAATCTATAGGGTTCATCATAATCCTTAATATGAAAAGATGCAACTGAAATGATGAATCAAAAATATCTCATTTTTATTTATATCAAAATAAATATTTTTACATGAATTGGAAGAATATATAAATAAGTCATATCACATAATCCTTGTGATTGGCTTGTAGGGTACTTATTCTTTCATATCTATTGCCATGTGATGTCAATATTCAACATGGAGTACCAAGCTCATGCCATCTTTTTCAAGATTGCAGGGAAGGTAAGGTAGAGGAGGATCTCCAAAGCATCCTGGAGTATCATGAGAACTTTATAGCCTTTCATGTGATCTAAGGGGTCAGTGGAGCCATCGTATGGCTCCACCATCAGCATCTTGAATTGATTTGGGATTAGTTCCTGGAGAATGGAGTGAATGAAAGGTGGCTGGGAGCTAAAGCGATGATGTCATCGTTCTTCTTGCCACCAACTTGAACCTCTGTGAGTCAACACTTGATCTCATAGATCTTCTACTCAATATCTTCATCTCAGTGAGACTGTTCTGGACAGGGAGTGTAACCTGACATTGAGTTCCCATTGGAAGAGGTAAGGGATCACCGGTACCATCAACCATGGGCAGACCCATGGTGGGAGGGCAATTGCCAATTGGAGAAGGATGGTTGGTGCACCCCTCGAGGAGGATTCTCCAAAAGTGAAAATTGATCTTGATGATTGCATCATGATGGCATGGCATGAGAAGTGAGCTGAAATAGTTGCTGCTGCTCTGTGGCTTGCTATAGATACTGAATGGTGTCCATCAACACCTGGACTTGATGGACCAGATTGTCAAATTACTGGGATCCCACTGTTATCAGCAGTTGCTTTGGTTCCACCAACCGATGAGGGGTGGATGATTCGATGGCTCTACCATGGCTTTGCCGAGTCAACGATTGACGAGAAGTAATGGAGCAGCGCACCATACTTTCTTCCAAATTAGATTACTGGGGGTCCTTCCTCTAGTGTCAATCTATTACTGTAGATTTTTGGCTTAGGTCGACTCGCTGGAGAGTGGTGGCATCCAGTAGGGAAGATGGTGATCAGACCTATAAAATAAGTTTCAGATTGGAGCGGATCCAATAGGGACCCTCCAGTACTTAAGTCATAAATCTAAAACATATGGGAGGGAGTATACGTAAGTTGCATACTTTAGGGGTCCCCTGATTGTCTCTATTTATAGAATATCGTTAGAGCTTATCCGATGCACAGTCAGCCGCTCTTAAAAATGGTATAGTTTAATGGAACCTTTCTTGATGCATAGCTAGCCACTCTCAAGGGTGGCATAATTTGACAAGACCTTTCTCCACGACAGTTAGCCACTCTCAAGAGTGGTATGATTTGACTTTGAGTAGCATGATTTAATGGAGCCACATGGGGATCTCTTGCCAGCCTTTCCAAATGTGATGATCAATCGGGGTCAAAGGAAATGTGACCTGGAGCCCTGCACTTGGCTTGGTGGTATGGATGAAGGCATTGGTGAGAAGTTGGAAGCTGATGTGGGTCGGTGATTGATGTAGGGGTCAATGGCTGAGGCATGGGTCAGCCACAATCAAAGTTCATCCGTATCTTCTGATCGAACAAAGATTTGTACCAATATAAGCCATGCGACCTCGCCCTTGGTGGCTTGGCAGAACCTTGACCTAGGGGCTAGTTGGAAGTCATCCCGTTAGTTGATAACAGTTCGATCCAGGAGTCGGTTAGAGGTTGGCCTGGGGGTCGATGTCAGTCCACCCTAGGGGTCAATTGAAGGTCGATGATAGCCCGAGGTGGTATAATCATCCATACTAGTCATCATTCTAGCATCTCCATCATCCTAAGACTTTAGGGGATGAGTCCTAAGGTTGGTGGCTGAGGTAGCACGACCTCATAATAGTTGTGATCCTTAGACTGATGAACAATACATCTTGAAATACAATCCAATATAAATCTAGTAGTAGGCATTCAAAAAAATATCTTATGCTGGACAAATATAAGGCAATGGATGGATATTGTTTATACTACTCTCTATTTAATCATGATATTATAAGAATCGATCCATACCTATGTAGTAGTAGTGGAACAAAACAATAACAAAGAAAGCTCAAGTCAAGCACTCAAAGATGATGGAAAGAGCTGATAACTTAGAGGTTGAAACCTTGACGTCCTCAAATTTCATCTTAGGAAATGGATTGAGTAAGTTGAGGAATGACTCAACATGAGAACTATATGATGCCTCGTAAGCTGAGAAAGGAAAGCATTGAGCTTGAGACTAATCAAATAGATTAACCAAAGACTAACCACATCGAGCTTGAGACTAATCAAATATGGTGAACTATGAGGATCTTCCCTATCAGCTTAGAAAAAAGAATCATGATATGGTATGGGGTATAACAATTATCAAAATATGGAGAATGGTTAGTACTAGTCATTGAAACTTTGAAAGTAGTAAAGATCAGGAATGAACAAGTGTCACCACTAGAAGCAGGTGACTATCGGATGTTTTACAACATGATATACAAGTATTAGTGTAACTCTAAAAGAAAGAATTTCAACCAATCAAACACTTGTTATTTATCTTTACTTTATCTTTGCATTTATTTTTTATTACTTTGCCATAATTATCTTGTTTTATCCAAGTAAGTGGTGTCGTAATGTTGAAAGCTTTTGAAGATTAAGGTATCATCACTAACACTTCCAATTCATTCTTTCAATCCAACACATGACTAAGGAGTTCTTATCTTGCCAAGGATTCAAACTAAGAGGGTGACAACTATCTTGGCTCATATTGATGATTCTTCCTCTGACTCAGAATATACAAAGGAATCTTCTCCTACTTCAAAGTCGGAAGATGCTTGTTTTTTATAGCATGCAAGTTTTGTAGTATGCAAGTTTAGTCCCACATCGGTTATGAGTCAAGAAGAAGTATGACTTATATAAATTACAATCTTCTCTCTCATATAAGGTATCTTTTAAAGGATAAAATCGTGAGGCTCTAAATGGTTAAGATCCACTAAAGCCCAAAGATGGTCAAAGTCAAAGCAGATAATATCTCACATATGTGAGTGTGGAGGTAAACCCAGCCATCTGACCTCTTAACTATAACATTGGCGCTATCTGTGGGAATGCCTCCTGCTCACATACTCCCTGTTGACTGGGGGGCCTAATATTGTGGGGGGGACGGCATCTTTAGTCCAATATCGATTGTGAGTCAAAAGGAAGTATGGCTTAGATGGATTAGACCATTAGCTGCCATATGAAGCATCTTTTAAAGAGCAAAATCATGAGGCTCCAAATAGCCAAGACCTATTGAAGTCTAAAGATGGTTAGAGCCAAAGTGGACAACACCTCACGTATGACGGAATGGAGAAAAACACAACCATCTAAGTCATCCGACCCCTAAACCGCAACACAAGTAATATAGAGTCGATCTTCTCTATGACTAAAGACGTCCTTCAAAAACTCTATAGTGCTATCAAAGTGCATGAAAAATTTTATGGGATTAAATACACCAGAGACTTAAAAATTATAAATGAAAAAGTAGGGCTCAAAGAAGAGATTGAGGGCAAAGTTTCAAGACTAAGTAGTACAAGAAGGCTATGGGCTAGGTTGGCAGGAGAGTCTATCTCAAGTATGAAACCTAGAGATGTATTGCAAACACTTAGAAAATTGCCTGGATCAGGGGAGGTTGGGCTTGCAAGCTTTCTTCTTCTAAGCAAGGCCCATTGTAAGTTGTAACTAAGGTCATTGACAAGCTTAGTCTTGATCATACGCTAGGCAGGCCTGTATGAAGTGGCTCACATGTTTCCTGAGTCTCTATCAAGATATTGTTAAGTTGCACTACCCATTTGTGAGCTTCTACATTTGAATTTGCAATAAACCTTTCTTTGTAGACTCAAAATTTTCCTCTTGTATGAGGCTAGTGGAGTACATGAGGCTCCGAGAATATCAAAGGGAGAGGACTCACTCCAAATCTCAATCAGATGCTAAGGAGAGAATCCGAATGGTGTCGGTCAATCCTAGCTTAGCACAAAGTGGTTTTGTAAGAGGTGTCCTTCCTTGTGGAAATTGATATATGGCTTCACACAAAGTGGCACACCTATCTTCTTGGGTGGGTTGTCTCCCACTAACCTAAGATTCAACGATGTGGACATCTCGCTCTATAAGTTTATAGAACTACCACTATGTCAGACCATATGTTTTGGGCATCTCACTTTTTCTTTAACATAGAACAAGCTGAGTGTGATTAGCTCAATTAAATTATTTCAATGACCAATGTCAAGTTTGTATAAGCCTTGACTCGATCTTAATTCTCCCAGAGATAGTGTTGATAATGCCCACCATAGGTCCATTCTTTGGATTTCTTTTGGGTTGGTGAGGCTTGGCTAGAGCACCATTCTAGTTTGGTTGCCCATCCATGTACCATCGGAGCCAACCCCGCTTAATGAGTGCCTTCATTTCATCATATAGCTGCATGCAATTCTTTGTGCCAGGGCCGTGGTCGCAGTGATACTGGCAATTCTTCTTCATATTACACCTATAATAGGCCGAGGTCAACATCCTCCTAGATAGTAGCAAGTTGTCCTGGCCCTCTATTTCCATAAGTATTTGGGCTTGAGGTGCATCAAGAGGAGTATAGATCCCAAACTTCTATAGTGGAGTTCAAGATCGGCAATTCTGAAGTGGTGTCCTAAATCAATTGTTATGAGTTCTTGACCGATGCAACCTCCTCCCACTTCGACGCCCTTCATGCCTTGGTTTGTCCATTTTTTAGCTACATTCCTTCTTCTCAGGAGGTTTTGTGACTGGCAACTCCTCATGTAGCTCCCTGATCTCCTCAGTATTTGCATATTTTTCCACCTGAGCCAGCATCTGAGCAAAGTCTTTCAGTACCTCTTCTTCAGGGAGAAGAGGAATTGGTTTTTACGAAGCCTACCTTTAAGAGCAAACATGGCAATCGATTGGTCCAGGTCCTGGACCTCCAAAGTAGCCACATTGAAATGGCTTATATAGTCTCTGAGGAACTTGCTTTCTCTCTACTTGATGTTGACGAGTGAGTCAGAGTCACACCACTACCTCTAGCTATTCACAAAGTATATTGCGAACACTCGATTGAGTTGTTCGAAGGAGTCAATTGAGCCTGGCTGAAGGCTCGAATACTAATATCGAATTACTTTTCGAAGAGTTGAAGGGAAGGCCTTACAATGGATGTCATTGGTCACATTGCGGAGAAGTATAAGAGCCTTGAAACTCTCCAAATAGTCAATGGGGCTGGCAGTTCCGTCATAAAGCTCCAGCAATGGCATCTTGAACCATAATGGAACTGGCTCATCCATGATCTTCTTAGTAAATGGTAGCTTGGCATTGAAGTCAGGTTCGTCATTGTTGGATTGAGTTTGACCTTGCAATGCCTTACTTTACCAGTGCATTTTTTGGAATCTCCAATCTATTTCGACATCTTGAATTATTTGATGACCCAAGTGTTGAGGTGAGGAATGCCTTAGAGTCGAATCTTTTTCGGATCTCAGGGTCAAGGAGCACTTGTGGCATCCGCTACCAGGGCTCTCAAGGAGGCCATATCGACTAGGCTACCCCTGTCATAGGCTATGAGGAGGGGATTGCCAATCCAGAGGTTGGTTCAGAGCCTACTAAGGCATGTCGGGGGGTGGTTGAGTGGGAGTCACCTGTTGCATCCCTTACATCACTGTAATCAGGATTTGTACTTGTTGAACAAGCATGTTGAATTATTTTTGAGTCACTGGTAGCACCTACTAGGATGGAGACAACACTTTGATGGTATCAAGCGCAATGAGCTCTGATAGGGCGCCATCAGATCGGCATGAAGTATTTGAGGCTCCTCTCTTTATTCTCATGGTGGTTCGGATAGATCATTCTTCAAAGTTGGGTTGCAATAGTGACCATTCTTTTAGCACCAATTTGTTGCTGTTGAAATTCGAGTTGGCATCAAAATCAGCTTGATAGTTGGTGGCCGAGGTGAAAGATGATTTGGATGAATGAAGTTGATTCTGCAAAAAAAAAATCTCTGATTAGAAGTATTTCTATTGGGGACCCTCCAACGCTCGAATTAGTGGATCATTGGGGAGTAGAGGAAGAGAGAGAAAAAGAGGAAGAGTGGTTTTTTGGCATGGACTCAACACTTTCCTGGGGTCCCTTCTCCTTTCTATTTATAGAGGGAGAGTAGTAGCCTTTCCTACAGAGAGAAATGGCCAATATCGAAATGTTTGCACAAATCGTGTGGATGGAGATCACGCTCTGTATCTTAGACATGGAAGTTGCGAGCTATAGCCTAATTGTTACACTGGTCTTTCTCCATATGGTTAGGGATGCCTTATTTGGCTCACCACAATTGGAAGGATACGATTGCTTTTCAAAATCAATGGTTGATTAATTTGGTCCAAAGCCATCATCGATGTCGGTTGAGGAGACTAGTTTGGCCACATTAGTCGAATTGACCAAGGTCGAGGAGCTTGGATCGACTGAGGAGGACAGATTGGGCAAAGTGATCAAGTCGGTCAAGACCGAGAAATTTAGATCGACTGAGGAGGCTAGATTGGCCAAGGCCGAGGCTAGGCTCATCCGTGGTTCGAGTTGACTCCTTGGCTAATGTCGGGGTGATGTAGCCATATCAGATAAAGTTAGAGGGAATAGAATAGACAGATCCGATTGGATAAAACTATAAAAATATTTTTTTAGATAAATAAAATAAATAAAAAATAAATCTTAGTACTAGACATAATATTAAAGAAATAATAGTTTAAAATATAAAACATAATTGTTGCAAAAAAATTAGATTAAATTAAATTTCTAATAATAATAGGAACATAACAAACCAAAATATTCTTCTTTATGAAGTTAAATATCCCTTAAATTATGAAAGCTATCAACTAATATTAGATCAACAATAAATTATTATGGCATATAATTTTTTTTATATGTTCAACTTTCTCACGAGTAAAACGACTATGGTAAAAGATAGGGAAGAAATTTGTGAAAAAATTTATACATATATAAGGATCAGATTTGCAGTAGATTTTATCATCATCCGTATTTAATCCATTGCGGCGGGATAAAACCAATTCCACTAAAACCGGATTAAATCAAACACCTGGTGGGGCGGAGCCGATTGCCACCCCTGAGCCTGATCGCTTTGCTGAACGGGTGGAATGCGGTCGTTGGCGTACTCAGAAACGCAAATAATAATTTTGTAATCAAGTCCAAGGAAACCAAACCAAGCCCACAGTTTGCTTGGGCTCCGAATCTTCTCACCTAGCTGTTTTCGAATCTCCAGTGTCCGTCTCGACAGCCAATTTCGTGCTTGGGCTCCGAATCTTCTCACCTCGCCGTTTTCGAGTCTCCAGTCTCCGTCTCGACAGCCAAGTTCGTGCTGCAACCCAACGTGCTCGGTGGACCCTCCTCACATGCACACAAGACGGCACTATCCATTGGATCGAAATCACACGGTTCTGTTAAGTCATCACGGACCATCTTTACAGCGAGCGCGGCCTCCGACCCTGCTAGGCGACAACCTGGTGTGGGACCCGGTGGTCTTGTCCCGTATCTTGTGATTCTGGGGACCACCAATGCCAACCGTCTGACCACTGATGGGTGCACTAGTCCACGGAAAGGATCCCTGTCGGCCGAGGTGGTACCCGTGAACTGGGAAGCGGTGTGGTCACCGTACAAGACCGAAAGAGGGCTAGGTGTCATGAAGAGATTCATAAGAGAAAAAGTGACGATGTTTTTGGATCTTCCTGGCGACACCGATCCTGTGCGGAAAGCTCATACCTAAAAGGCAGATGACTTGGGCTTTACCGGTGAGTGACGGTATCTGGCCGGCTGTGATCTGGTGTCGTGGCCCCCGTGGCTCTTCGTGCTTGGACGTGCTCGTTGTGTGTCTCCACAGCCTGCATGGATGTATAGTATTCTGTATATACATGTTATTCAGTGTACTGCTATGTATCACTTATCAATGGTCCATAATAAGGCTAACGATGTTAGTCAAGTCCTTCTTGGGCTCAACTAATCATCTATTTTCATATTTTTTTGATAATCTGAGTGGTGATACCAATGCAAAAGATGATAAAAATTTAAAAATAAATTTATGTGATAGAATAATAAATAAGTTTTAAAAAAAATAGATAAAGCTATATTATAAGTAGAATGTATTTAATAACTATTGATCCTTATGATTTCAAAAGTTTATCAATTAAAAGATCAGTATTTATGGGAAAAAAATTATTTAACAGAATAATTGGATAAGGCAAGCAATGCAAAATTTGAAATCAAATGTAAATATAAAAAGAAGATTTAGAGTCTTGTTGGTGCAAAAATCTGCCTGCGCCGGAGAAGCTGGAGTTGGGGAAGCCGCGGTCGCCGCCGGGACCTGCAAAAGAAGTCTAAACCGGAGGTGGGGTTGCTCCGGCAAGACCCTCCGACGCTCAAGTCAGTTCTCTGCCTCAACAAGAATGGAGTGCTCGAACGGAGAATTTAGCAGAGTTTTGAGATAAGGCAAAAGAGCTTAAAGAATAACGTATCTGGGTCCCCTTTTATAGGCGGGGGAGGCAACAGACTGATGGCGACGTTTGTAACCGCCTGGCAGTGGGCCGCCCATAGTCAGGGGAATTGATTGCGAAAGATAATGGAGCAGACACGTGGCCATCATCATAGCCCACCACATAGGGCCTGTTGCAGGTAGTGGAGCGGCGTCCGTTGCCGCAAGTTGTCAGCGAGTAGTGGGATCGTGCAGCACCTGGCGCGGGAAGCGGAGCAGCATCATAGCTGTTGACACAGCCTGTCAGAGAGTAGTGGGATCGTGCAGCACCTGTCGCAGGGGGAGGTGGAGCCGCGCGGAATCCGCTACAGGAAGTGGAACAGGATCTTGGCAGTTATTGTTATCCGCCAAGGGACACGGATCTGTTGATCAAGGCTCGGCAGCGGTCGGAGTTCGGCCTTTGCAAAAGTCCGGGAGGAGTCCCCCCTTCGGTTGAGGTCGTGGGTGGGGTCCGGCTCCAGCAGCCGATACCGAGGTCGGAGACTGAGGTCGGAGCCCGGCTCCCGTAGGAGTCCGGTTGGAGCCGTTCTGCTGTTGATGGAGGAGCCCGGCTCCCGTAGGAGTCCGGGCGGAGCCGTTCTGCTGTCGAAGGAGGAGCCTGGCTCCCGTGGGAGTCCGGGCGGAGCCGTTCTGCTGTCGATGGAGGAGCCCGGCTCCCGTAGGAGTCCGGGCGGAGCCGTTCTGCTGTCGATGGAGGAGCCCGGCTCCCGTAGGAGTCCGGGCGGAGCCGTTCTGCTGTCGATGGAGGAGCCCAGCTCCTGTAGGAGTCCGGGTGGAGCCGTTCTGCTGTCGAAGGAGGAGTCTGGCTCCCGTGGGAGTCCGGGCGGAGCCGTTCTGCTGTCGATGGAGGAGTCCGGCTCCCGTAGGAGTCCGGGCGGAGCCGTTCTGCTGTCGATGGAGGAGCCCGGCTCCCGTAGGAGTCCGGGCGGAGCCGTTCTGCTGTCGAAGGAGGAGCCCGGCTCCCGTGGGAGTCCGGGCGGAGCCGTTCTGCTGTCGAACTCGACCGCGGGTATTTTATACCCAACACCAGTCCCCCTACTTCCGAGTTTGAATTTCAAGCGAAGGAAGTACACAGAGAGAGATGCGTGCGGCCGGAATTGTCCCTTCGAATCTTGCGCCCTGCCGCCCCTATTTAATGCGCGCACGTCAGAGTCCATTTTTCGGTGAAGGTGACTTGAAAAGTCTTTTCGGAACCCCCATTGAAACGCGATCCCAAGCGTCGCTTTGCGGGAATTCGTGAGCGGTCAACCCTCGATGGCGGTGAAGGGGATAAGCGCGCCACGCGGCGCACATCAGTTGGCCCAGGAATACCCGCCGCCATAACTGCGCCAGGATCCATCGGCTATTTAAACCCCTCAGCCCCCTCGTGGCTTCATTCTGGCGCTGTTCTTTCTGAGAGTCCTGCTTCTCTCGCCCCAGTCCCTGTCTCCTTCCCTTATACCATGTTATCTACTCGGGAGGCTGTTCTCGAGGGCATTCTTAAGGTTTGGAGGAAGGAGAGAAGGAGAATGGCGGCCGGTGAGAATCTTCGTCGTCCCAAAAGGAGCCCAAGGAAGAATTCCTTCAACAACAGGAGTTTAATAGCGGGGGCTGTCGGTGAAGTTATTCTGCCCGCGAATCTCGGAGTAGCAAGGCGGGGTGATACCAGTCAAGAGGGCAGAATAGCCGTCATAAGCCATGACGGGATCCTTGACGCCGTCGGGGCCGAGAGACCAGAGGCGGTCGGTGTCGACGGTGGGGCAGTAGAACTTGTTGCGGGGATGGTGGAAGTAACACATCCCGACCTTGCCGGAGCGTCTCGGGTGGCGGCCGTCGGTGCCCCCTCCGTCTCCGGGGATCTACCCCACCCCTTTCCTGCTAAGGCTGGGACCTCGGGAACAGAATGAGGCGAGATGGGTGAGAGCTGTTACACGCATTGGAGAATGCGACTGAGAAGGATAGAGACGAAGTTCGTAGCTCGGAGCGGTCTCCGGTTTGTCCCGCCCGAACCGTGCCCGCGATACTTGCGATGACGTGTATCTTCTTTTTTCCTGACCCACAGGGTCCTGTAGCGTGTACTTTTGTTAAATGAAAAAGCAATTTCAGTACCTTGTTTGCATCTTGCGTTAAATAGTTGCCAGCCGAACTTCTTCATTTTCCTTTCCTTCTCTTTGCCTGTGTTACGTCGTTCTAGGGTCGTCGGCGACCTTTTCAGTTCATGTGGGGTCGTCATTCGCCGATCTCCTTTTCGGCTTTTGTACCGTTCGGGGACACCCACTCATCAGGTTCGCTCGGATTTTTCTCCGCTGAAGTCGGGGCTAAGTTCGGCTCCCTTGATAGTCCGAACAGAGAAGCCCTCCGAGAGTTGGAGTAGTTCGATCCTCGTAAGAGCCAGGGCAAAGTTTTTCTGCAATCAAAGTCATAAGTAAAGTCCGACTTCCGTAGAAGTCCGGGAGGAGTTGTCCTGTAGCTGACGTTGGCGGTGGAGCCCGGCTCCCGTAGGAGTCCGGGCGAAATCTTTTTTGGCGTAGGGGCCCGGCTCCCGTGGGAGTCCGGGCGAAGTCTTCTTGTGACGGAACCCGGCCCCCGTAGGAGTCTGGGTGAAGTCTTTTTGTGGCGGAACCCGGCTCCCGTAGGAGTCCGGGCGAAGTCTCTTTGGCGGCGAAACCCGGCTCCCGTAGGAGTCTGGGCGAAGTCCCTTTTGGCGTAGGGACCCGGCTCCCGTAGGAGTCCGGGCCTTCCACTTTGCTCATGTCTGGATGAGGTTCTCCTCCTGTTCCTGACAGGGCTGTGGGGGCACATTAGGGCATTGCGAGGCCTCTCCCCCCATCCGGTCTAAAAGAACCGGGCCTTCGACTTTGCTCGAGTTAGGGCGAGGTTCTCCTCCTGTCCCTAACAGGGCTGTGGGGGCACATATGGGCGTTGCAAGGCCTCTCCCCCCATCCGGTCTAAAAGAACCGGGCCTTCGACTTTGCTCAAGTTAGGGCGAGGTTCTTCTCCTGTCCCTAACAGGGTTGTGGGGGCACATATGGGCGTTGCAAGGCCTCTCCCCCCATCCGGTCTAAAAGAACCGGGCCTTCGACTTTGCTCAAGTTAGGGCGAGGTTCTCCTCCTGTCCCTAACAGGGCTGTGGGGGCACATATGGGCGTTGCAAGGCCTCTCCCCCCATCCGGTCTAAAAGAACCGGGCCTTCGACTTTTATAAGGTTGCCCTCTTGTTTTTGATATCGTCTGCTTGAATTGTCCTAAGACAAATGGGCACGCATTTTTTGATTAGGACGAAATCACTGGTAGTACATCCGTAAGTTTTTTGAGCTCCATGGTCGCGGGAGGTCGGCTCCTCCAAGTTCCTTGAGATAATAAGTTCCAGGTCGGACTACTTCTTTGACCTCATAAGGTCCCTCCCAGTTTGGGGCAAGCTTCCCCTGGCCCTGAGGTTGTGAGACAGCAGCTCGTCGGAGCACTAGATCCCTTGCTTTGAATACCTTATTCTTGACTCGGGCGTTGTAATATCGGGCGACTTTCTGTCTGTAGGCTGCCATTCGAACCTAAGCAATCTCCCGCCTTTCTTCCAGTAGGTCGAGGTTGGCTCTGAGACTTTGCGCATTTTGGGGATCGTCGAATACCACGACTCATGCCGACGGGAGTTTAAGCTCGATCGGGATGACAGCTTCCGTACCAAAGGCTAAAGCAAAGGGAGTCTCTCCTGTAGGCAACCTCTGGGTGGTCCGATAAGCCCATAGCACATGATAAAGTTCGTCCGCCCAAGTTCCTTTTGCTTTTTCGAGCCTGGTCTTAATCCCCTGCAGAAGGGTTCTGTTTGTTACCTCGGCTTCACCGTTCGCCTGGGGATGGGCCACTGATGTGAATTTGTGAGAGATGTTTAGGTCTTCACAGAATTCAATAAATCTGGCTCCCGCGAATTGCCGTCCATTATCAGTGATGAGGGTTCTAGGCAAACCGAACCTGCACACGATCGATTTCCAGACGAAATCCTGTACTTTTGCTTCTGTGATTTTGGCTAGTGGCTCGACCTCGATCCATTTGGTGAAGTAGTCGATGGCTACAAGGAGGAATTTTCTTTGACCAGACGCCATGGGAAAGGGGCCAAGAATATCCATTCCCCATTGCGCAAAAGGCCATGGGGCACTCAAGGGTGTAAGCTCGGTAGCAGGTTGTCTCTGGACGTTGACGTATCTCTGGCATCGATCACACTTTTTGACATATTCAATTGAATCATGGTGCATTGTTGGCCAGTAATACCCTTGGCGGAGTAGCTTGTGGGATAGAGATCTGGCACCTAAATGGCTTCCGCAAGCTCCCTCGTGCACTTCCCATAAAGCGTAGTCAGCTTCTGAGGGTCGGAGGCATCTCAAGAGAGGCAAGGAGTACGATCTTTTGTATAATTTGCCCTCATAAAGGATGTACCGGGAGGCTTGATTTCGGAGTTTCCGAGCTTCTTTCGCATCCTGGGGGAGAATCCCATCTCTAAGATAGGTTATTAGCGGGTCGACCCAGCTGGGCTCGTGGTCGATCTCCATTACGAGTCGCGGTTCTTCCGTACTCGGTTGTTTTAAAACTTCAAAGAGGACGCCTTTTGGCAATTCGACCGGAGCCGATGTCGCTAGTTTGGAGAGAAGATCGGCTCTGGTGTTCTCCGACCTTGGAATTTGCCTGATGTCGAAATTGCCAAAGGCAGGGATGAACTCCTTCACCTTCTCAAGATATTTGGCCATGCTGTCCTCCCGCGCTTCAAAGCTCCCGCTGACTTGCCCCACCACAAGTTGGGAATCGCTGTGCACCCGGAGTTGACCTATTTCGAGCTCCCTGGCGATCCTTAATCCTGCGATCAGAGCTTCATACTCCGCTCCATTGTTTGTTGCGGGGAATTTGAAACGCAGAGCGTATTCCGCAACGACTCCCTCCGGGCTGGTCAAGATCAGGCCTGCACCCGCGCCTGCCATGTTGGACGATCCGTCCACATGGAGGGTCCAAAAATTATCGGACGAACTGGCTTCTTCATCGGGGGAGTTCGGTTGAGTCCTCAGGTCGTCAATTTTGTTTTGCTCAGGTTCAGCCTCCTCGGGGATGGTGCATTCTACTATGAAATCCGCCAACACTTGGGCTTTTATCGCCGGCCTAGGCTTGTAGTTGATGTCGAATTCTGTGAGCTCGATGGCCCATTTCGCCATTCTTCCGGAGATATCAGCTCGGTACAAAACCGCCTTGATCGGTTGGTCAGTGAGTAACATCATCGTGTGCCCTTGAAAGTAAGGCCGGAGTCTCCGAGCTGTAATCAACAAGGCGTAGGTCAGTTTTTCTAATTTAGTATACCTGGTCTCGACGTCCCTCAACACGCGACTAATGTAGTAGACCGGTCGCTGGACTTTCATTTCCTCTTTAACAAGGACAGCTGCAAGGGCTGTGAGAGAGACCGCCAGGTACAAAAATAATTCTTCCTTGAGCTCGGGCTTCGCCAGCAATGGGGGTGAGCCAAGATAGCTTTTCAATTCTTCGAACGTCCGTTGGCATTCAGGGGTCCAACAGAAGTTCTTCGGCTGCTTGAGAGTTTGAAAGAAGGGCAGACATCGCTCGGCCGACCTTGCGACAAAGCGATTAAGAGCCGCGACTCTTCCCGTGAGGCATTGAACCTCCTTGATCGACCTTGAGACAGTCATATTTTGGATGGCACGAATTTTCTCTGGATTGGCCTCGATCCCACGTCCCGACACCATGAAGCCCAGGAACTTTTCTGAGGTTACCCCAAAGGTGCATTTGGTCGGGTTCAGCTTCATTCTATACTTTCGAAGAGCGCCAAAGGTTTCCTCGAGGTCGGCTACATGATTTTCGGAAGACCTGCTTTTCACGAGCATATCGTCCACATAAACCTCCATATTTCGGCCGATCTGTTCCTTGAAGATCTTGTTCACCAGTCGTTGATAGGTTGCACCCGCGTTCTTGAGGCCGAACGACATAACCCTGTAGCAGTAAAGGCCGTGATTAGTGATAAAGGCAGTCTTTTCTTCATCTTCCGATGCCATTCTAATCTGGTTATAGCCGGAGAATGCATCCATGAAAGTGAGAAGCTCATGGCCTGAGGTAGCGTCCACCAGTTGGTCGATCCTGGGAAGGGGGTAGCTGTCCTTTGGGCAAGCTTTATTCAGCTTTTTGAAGTCGATACACATCCTCCACTTGCCGTTTGCTTTCTTGACCAAGACAACATTGGAGATCCACTCTGGATAATTGACCTCCTTGATGAATCCGGCCTTGAGAAGTTTATCCACTTCCTCGGCTATCGCCTTCTGCCTCTCCGGGGCATGACTCCGGATTTTTTCTTTTGTTGGCCGATGTTTAGGGTCGACCGCCAGATGATGCTCCATGACTTCTGTCTCAATCCCCGGCATATCCGCCGGGACCCATGCGAAAACGTCCGCATTCCTTCGGAGAAAATCCACGAGATGCATCCGCACCTCCTCCTCCAGGTTGGAGCCAATTAACACCACATGCTCCGCACTCCCATCATTCAAAGGAATTGGTATTAGGTCCTCGATCGGGCCGCCCCTCTCTTCAGTGAGGTCGTCGCGCGCATCCAACCCATCGACTGGACAGAAGTCCGCTTGATCGCTTCTTTGCAGGGCAATATTGTAGCAGTGCCTGGCCAGCGCTTGGTCTCCCCGAACTTCTCCAATCCCTTTGTCAGTGGGGAACTTCAACTTCAAATGGTAGGTTGAAACAACGGCTCTAAGGGCATTGAGGCCGGGTCGGCCAAGAATTGCATTGTAGGCAGACGGCACCTTTACCACCAGGAAATTCACCAGGGCTCTGGACTGTTTTGGATGCTGACCAGCGGTCACAGTTAGAGCTATCATTCCTTCCGTCGGAACGGCGTCACCAGTAAACCCTATCAAGGGAGAGCACATCGGCCTTAGATGACCGCCAAGAGCGGCCATTCTCGAATAGGCGCTGTAGAATAAGATGTCGGCCGAACTTCCGTTGTCGACGAGAATGCGACGGACGTCATAATTTGCTATGTTCAAAGAAACTACGACCGCGTCGTTATGAGGGAATTGGACTCCCTGGGCGTCTTCTTCAGTGAAGGCTATGGGCTCTTCAACTTTTTGCCGCTTGAGGGGTGCAGCTGATGTGCTGGTTGCCTCCGGCCGGGATTCTCCCGAGATGACGTTGACGGAATCCGGCGAAGGCTGGTCATCCGACCACCCTTTATTGGCAACCACAGCCGGAGGTAGTTGTGCAAAAACCTCGTGGGAGGGCATCGGATGGGGAAGAGAGGATTGGATGTCGGAAAAGATGGCTGGAAGTGGGTCCGTTGAGCGCTCCTTCAAGAACAAGGGTGCTGCGAAGACACAGGCCCTTCCTCTAGCGCCAATCCTGTTGGTGCAAAAATCTGCCTGCGCCGGAGAAGCTGGAGTTGGGGAAGCCGCGGTCGCCGTCGGGACCTGCAAAGGAAGTCTAAATCGGAGGTGGGGTTGCTCCGGCAAGACCCTCCGATGCTCAAGTCAGTTCTCTGCCTCAACAAGAATGGAGTGCTCGAACGGAGAATTTAGCAGAGTTTTGAGATAAGGCAAAAGAGCTTAAAGAATAACGTATCTGGGTCTCCTTTTATAGGCGGGGGAGGCAACAGACTGATGGCGACGTTTGTAACCGCCTGACAGTGGGCCGCCCATAGTCAGGGGAATTGATTGCGAAAGATAATGGAGCAGACACGTGGCCATCATCATAGCCCACCACATAGGGCCTGTTGCAGGTAGTGGAGCGACGTCCGTTGCCGCAAGTTGTCAGCGAGTAGTGGGATCGTGCAGCACCTGCCGCGGGAAGCGGAGCAGCATCATAGCTGTTGACACAGCCTGTCAGAGAGTAGTGGGATCGTGCAGCACCTGTCGCAGGGGGAGGTGGAGCCGCGCGGAATCCGCTACAGGAAGTGGAACAGGATCTTGGCAGTTATTGTTATCCGCCAAGGGACACGGATCTGTTGATCAAGGCTCGGCAGCGGTCGGAGTTCGGCCTTTGCAGGAGTCCGGGAGGAGTCCCCCCTTCGGTTGAGGTCGTGGGTGGGGTCCGGCTCCAGCAGTCGATACCGAGGTCGGAGACTGAGGTCGGAGCCCGGCTCCCGTAGGAGTCCGGTTGGAGCCATTCTGCTGTTGATGGAGGAGCCCGGCTCCCGTAGGAGTCCGGGCGGAGCCGTTCTGCTATCGATGGAGGAGCCCGGCTCCCGTAGGAGTCCGGGTGGAGCCGTTCTGCTGTCGAAGGAGGAGCCTGGCTCCCGTGGGAGTCCGGGCGGAGCCGTTCTGCTGTCGAAGGAGGAGCCTGGCTCCCGTGGGAGTCCGGACGGAGCCGTTCTGCTATCGATGGAGAAGCCCGGCTCCCGTAGGAGTCCGGGCGGAGCCGTTCTGCTGTCGATGGAGGAGCCCGGCTCCCGTAGGAGTCCGGGCGGAGCCGTTCTACTGTCGAAGGAGGAGCCCGGCTCCCGTAGGAGTCCGGGCGGAGCCGTTCTGCTGTCGATGGAGGAGCCCGGCTCCCGTAGGAGTCCGGGCGGAGCCGTTCTACTGTCGAAGGAGGAGTCTGGCTCCCGTGGGAGTCCGGGCGGAGCCGTTCTGCTGTCGATGGAGGAGCCCGGCTCCCGTAGGAGTCCGGGCGGAGCCGTTCTGCTGTCGATGGAGGAGCCCGGCTCCCGTAGGAGTCCGGGCGGAGCCGTTCTGCTGTCGATGGAGGAGCCCGGCTCCCGTAGGAGTCCGGGCGGAGCCGTTCTGCTGTCGAAGGAGGAGCCCGGCTCCCGTGGGAGTCCGGGCGGAGCCGTTCTGCTGTCGAACTCGGCCGCGGGTATTTTATACCCAACAAGTCTAATAGTATATCCACTCTTTTATTAAAACCCCTTATTATGTACTCTATATGCCAATCATCACTTAAAAAAGAAGAGCTAATTGCTATCATATGTCTCTAAGATTTGTTGGTTATCTAGAATTTTTTAAATTTTTCTTAGCGAATATTTATACCAATGATCAAACTAATTATTAGAAAAATTGAATTTTCATACTAAAAAATATATAGATGCATGCTAAAATTGTATAACATAAAGCTATCTTAGCAACTTTTTAAATGGATTAGAATATGAACCTAATATTAATGTTGTAATTTTTTCAAAAAAATAACCAAAATATGTCATAATTACAGCCTAATAAATAAAAAATAATATTAAAAAAATCTAAGAATATTATCATAACAAAAAAAAATAATGATAGAATGAGGAGAGGCAAGCAAAGGGGGCAGAGATACAATGAAAAAGATGTAAGGAAACTATTGCTACTGATCTCCCCGCCTGAGGTCAGTCATCGAGATGGATGTGGCCAAGGTGAAATCGCCGCTGGAGCTTTGCTTGGACACCTGCAAAATAAGTCCTCACGGGAGATGATGTTCTTCGGTGAAAATCCTTCGATGCTCAAGTCAGGAGATAGAGAATAATGAGAGGAGAGTGAGGAGCCGATTACATACCTTGGAAGGTCCCAGAGCCTTAATTTATAGGAGAGGAGTTTGAGTCGTATCCATCTCAGAATCTTAATGATTTTTAGATTTGTCACATAAATTGAATTGGAGAAGATATTTTCTTTTTATAGGAGACTCAATCATGGAGGAGTTCTACTCCATCTAGACTTTCTCAATTTGAAGAAAGATAGGATTTGATGTGGAGATTAGCTCGACGACGGATGAGCTATGATAGATCATCCATGGTCGAGGTACAGGAGTCTGTGGAGTAGGTGCTTGTCCTCTCACTGGCTGAAATAGATTGATTGGGTACGAGCTAAAGTAGGTCATCCAAAATCGAGGTCATAGAGATTGTAGAGTGCATGTTGATCTTCAGGTGATCTAGAATAGATCGATAGAGGATGGCCTAAAATAGATTGTCCGAGGCTGAATGGTTGAGAATCACTGCTGACGAAGTGTCCAACAGTCTTTCTATCACATCTGCATATCTGTCAAGCATCCATCTTCTATAGCTCGATTGAAATTGAGGATGTCATAGCTGAAGTCGAGATACAGATCCATAATAGATGACCCCCACTCTCGAGGTCAAGCTACACATAGATCGGTCAAAGAAAGTACCAGTCCGAGGTCGAGGCTAATCTCGTTAAGCTATCCTCTATTGACATGTGTCGAAGATCGGCTGCCTGAGATGAACCATCTATAAATCTAGACCGTTGATTTTTTGGATCCACGGGAGCCACATGTTGACCAATCAAAGGCTGTCATTTGTCGAGCATCGATCGGGCAAGATAAATCGATAGTAGATCAGAGCCATCCCAGACTTCTATAAATAAGGCCGTGGTAACTTTATTTCTACTGCTTCCACTGTTCACAGGGGGAAGCTTTGGCACTTGGAGATTCTGTCCAGTTGCTCGGGTAAAGCCAAGCTACAATCGTTCCTTGCCCTTTGATTGCTCGACCATTTCATCTTTTAGATCAGTTCCTCACTTCTCAACTATGAGTGAGTCTAGTTCGTCCCCCTCCACCTATAACTTGGGTGATGACGTTAGGAATGTGGACCCAGAATCCGAGGTAGCTTGTTTTTTGGGTAGACCCGAAGTTTTGAACTTCGATCCATTTAGAGTAGACTCCATTCTCACTTTCAAGGATTTGGAGATTATTAAGTTGAAATACCAAGTCCCAATCGAGTTTAGGTTGGAGGTCGCCGTCCCTGAAGAACGGATAGCTCTTCCTCGTCAGGGTCGAGTAGGCCTTTACAAGAAATCTTTGAAGGCCGATCTTCAGTTGCCTTTTCATTTTCTCATTGTAGACTCTTTTAATTTATATAGAATAAGCTTTTGTAGCATTGCGCCGAACTCACGGAGCTAGATCTTAGGGTTTTTTTTGCCCATTGCCTTCTCCTCGGGGTCGAACAAACCTCCCACCTTCTTTGAACTTGCTTCACACTGAAGGCACATCCTATGGAGAACGGATGGTGGTATGTCTCTCTTCAGAGTGGACTTTGTCTCTTCTAAGGTGCTCCTTTTTTAGTGCATAACTGAAAGGAGTGCTTTTTTTTCATCTCGATCGAGCAATCCTAGGACTTTAGTACATCATAGGGTCGACCTTATAGGTCGGCGATAAGACCTCCAATTTTGTCAAACATTGAGGAGGAGGTGTTGAAGCAGATCTTCAGTCATACTCTTGCTCCGTTGATCAAGTTTCTTATCGAGGAGACTTTGTTCAAGGTCGGGTTGAGTCTGGCTGACCCAAAGAGTAAGTTCCTTTTTTTCTTCTTTAGTTCGGCACCTTTTTTTTTCTTTTTGATTAACCTCATCTTTCATGCAACAATGAATTCTGTAGAGCTTGAGGCTATTCGTCGGGCTGCTGCAAAGAGGAAGAAGACAAGTGCGGCCTCTACTCCAAAGCATGGCCAAATTGAGGTCGTGCTCGCCTAGCCCGTGGTTCGGGGTTCCTCGGGGCCTGGCAGCATACCAAAGAAGGAATCTTCGGCACCAATAAGGGCAGTGGTGCCGCTCCAATCTGTCGCATTGGGGGAACCTGCCCCTCGGCCTTCTACATCTTCGTTGCAATGAGGTTCGAGCACTCTCTGGATTTCGATTCACATGTCTTCTTGTTCGGCTGACCCACCGGATGAGGTGTCCGCTTTGATGGGAGTTCTACAAGATACTGAGGCCCCAGATGCCAAGAAGGCCATCAGCGATTATTAGCTCACCCGATCTCTGCTTAGGTCAACCTTACTGCCGGCCGACGTTGAGGCCTTCACCACTAAAGGTGGGGCATTTCGAATTCAGGATTCATAGGACTCCCTTCTCCAGATAAGTGACGATCTATTGACCTTCTTCAATATTTTTTGATCTTTTTTTTAGTGATTTTTTTTATAGCTCATCCACCACTTCAACCATTTTTTGAAGACGGTCTGCGAAGATCGATGCATCTTGAGGAAGGCTGAGGAAAAGGTCAAGAAGAGGTGAAGCGACTGATGTCCGACCTCTCTAAAGCTCAAGCTGAAATTGAAGGTTGACTATCAACCAAGAAGAAGAAGCATGAGGAGGAGCTGAAGACCGCCAAGGTCACCACGGTTGAGGCTTTCAAGTCTTCGACTGAACTCCTGGGCATTAAGTCAGAATTTGCCTCACTTTCGTATGTGCAAGGGGCTGAAGACTTCAAAGAGAAGGCCAGAAATCACTTTCCTAATCTCCACTTTGGCCTCCTGGAGTCGGACGTTAAGGAGGAGGTTGGTGAGGTTGGAGTCGGATGGTGAGTGATGGTATCTGGCCAATTGTGATATGGTGTCGTGGCCCCTATAGCTTTTTGTGCTTGGACGTGCTCGATGTGTGTCCCCATAGCCTACATTGGTGTATCCGTATGTACATACTACTCAGTGTATTGCTATGTATCACTCACCAATGATCCATAATAAGGCTAACGGTGTTTGTCAAACCCTTTTTGAGCTCAACTAATCACCAATTTCCATATCTTTTGATAAACTGAGCGGTGACACTAGCACATGCAGAAGATGATAAAAATTTAAAGATAAATTTATGTGATAGAATAATAAATGATTTTTTTAAAAAATTGGATAAAGATATATTATAAGTAGAATGTATTTAATAATTATTGATCATTATGATTGCAAAATGTTATCGATAAAAAAATCAGCGATTATGAGAAAAATAAATTATTTACTAGAATAATTGGATAAGGCAAGCAATGCAAAATTTGAAATTAGATGTAAACATAAAAGGAAGATCTAGAGCCTAATCGAATGATACACATCAAGATTGTATCTAATAGTATATCCACTCTTTAATTAAAACCCCTTGTTATATACTCTATATGCCAATCATCACTTAAAATAAAAGAAGTGCTAATCGCTGTCACATGATCTCTAAGACTTGTTGGTTATCTAGAATTTTTCTAATTTTTCTTATTGAACATCTATAATAATGATGAGCTAATTATTAGAAAAACTAAATTTTCATACTAAAAAATATGTAGAGACATGCTAAAATTGTATAACATAAAGCTAGCTTAGCATCCTTTTAGATTGATTAGAATATGAACCTAATATTAATGTTGCAATTTTCTCAAAAAATAATGAAAGTATATTATAATTGCATCCTAATAAATAAAAAATAATATCAAAAAAAGCTAGGAATATTATCATAACAAAAAATAAAACAATGATAGAATGAGGAGAGGCAAGCAAAGGGGGTAGAGACACAATGAAAAAGACGTAAGGAAATAAAGCCCCCATATTTTCAATACCTGGTTGATCTTAAATCAAAGAAAATATTATGTTTTGATCTCCTTTCCCACATTTTTGAGAAGGAGAATGTATTTTTCTTCCAATATTTTCTCTTTTTTCCATAATATAATAGTTTAGGTATTGCCACTCTTTACAGGTGAATAGATTCATTTTAAATATGTACATTCACAATCCCAACACAACTGTGACCTACCATGTAAATCTAATGCTGCGACTTCCACTTTTATCATTTTTGAAAAAAAAAAACTACAGCAGAGTTGTCACAATAAATCTTCATTGGTCTTGCAATAAAATCGACAACTCTTAAATCAGAAATGAGATTCTTCATCCATATTGCTAGTGAAGTAGCTTCATAGCATGTAATGAATTTTGCCTTCATGGTAGATGAAGCAACTATAAATTACTTATTATTTCTCCAAGATATAGTAACCCCAGTAAGAAGAAAAATATATTTTGAAGTAGATTTTCTTATATCCGCACATCTACCAAAATCTGAATCCGAATAACCAACCACCTCCAAATGATCAATGTGTTTGTAGGTAAACATATAATGATTGATTCCTTGTAGATACCGCATAACTTTTTTTACAGCTTTTCAATGATTAAGGCTAGGATTACTTTGGTATCTATCCAAAAGTTCTACTACATATGCAATATCAAGTCTTTTACAGATCTATGCATACATCAAGCTTCCCACTGCAGATGCATATGGGATATTCTTCATATGCTCCTTTTCTAATTTATTTTATAGACATTGGTTCTGACTGAATTTGTCACCTTTCATAATGGATGCAATTGTAGGAGTACGATCTAATATTTTAGACCTTTCCAAAATCTTTTCAATGTAAGCCCTTTGAGACAAACCTAAAATCTTTTATGATCTGTCTCTGTGAATCTCTATACCAATGATATAAAAGGCTTTACCCATATCTTTTATCTCAAAATTTTGAGAAAGAAATAATTTTGTCTCCTTTAGCAAACCCAAATCACTACTTGCAAGTAAAATATCATCTACATATAGAACCAGATATATTTATTTACTCTCACTAACCTTAAGATATATTCATTGATCCACAATATTTTTTGTAAAGTCAAAAGAGCTAATAACATCATAAAATTTTAGATACCATTGGCGGGAGGCCTGTTTAAGTCCATATATGGACTTCTTTAACTTGTAGATAAGGTGACTATTTTTATCTATATAGAAATCTTCAGACTGAGCCATGTACACGTCTCATTTAGATTTTCATTCAGAAATACCATTTTCACATCTATTTGATGTAACTCTAAATCAATATATGCTGCTAAAGCCATGATTATCTTTAATAAATCCTTCTTTGAAATTGGAGAGAAGGTTTCATGATAATCAATACCTTCCTTTTAAGTAAAACTCTTAGCTATAAGTCTGGCCTTATATCATTCAATATTACCTGAGGAGTCTGTTTTGATCTTATAGACCCATTTACCGCCAATGGTTGAAGCTCCTTTAGGTAATTCAATGAGATCTCAAACTTAATTTTTAGCCATAGATTCCATCTCATCTTTCATGGCATCATACTAGTATGTGGATTTGCTTCCACTCATGGCTTATGAAAATGATTTTGGATCGTTATCAGGCCCAACATCAAAGTCAGAATCCTATAAGTAGACAATGTAATCACTAAGAATTACAAGCCTTCTTTCTCTTGTAGATCTTCTTAATCCCACTACACTTGTATTTTGAGTATTTTTAGTAGTAGGCTCAATATAAACTTGTTCTTTATGGAGTGGTTATTCTTGAATTGATTGTTTATGATCTTGTGGATCTCCTTGAATAATAATAAATTATATATATTTTATAGATTGATCAATTTGATCTCTTATTTTTTCAAATTCATCCTTACGAGAAAAATCACTCCACTAAGTTCATAATCCTCAAGAAACTTAGTATTCCTAGATTCAACCATTTTGGGCACATGGTTAGGACAATAAAACCTATATCCTTTGGAGTTTACCGCATAGCCAATAAAATACCCACTAACTATTTTAGAATCTAATTTCTTTAAGTGTGGATTATAAATCCTCACCTCAGCTAGACATCCCCATATGTGTAAGTGACTTAAACTCAATTTTTATACTTTCCATAACTCAAAAAGAGTTTTAGGTACAATGTTCGATGAAAATCTATTTAAGACATACACTACAGTCTTTTATGTTTTACTCCAAAGAGATAAAAAAAGATTAAAATAACTAATCATACTCCTTATCATGTCTATCAGTTTATGATTCCTTCTTTCTGCCACACCATTTTGTTGTGGTGTTTCAGACATTGTGTATGGATAATAATACCCTCTTCTTCAAGGAACTTACCAAATGGACTTATGAACTGACCCCCTTCAGTATATCTTCTATAGTACTCTCTACCTCTGTTAGATCTCATGATCTTTGTTTTCTTGTCCAGTTGTTTCTCTACTTCTACTTTGTAAATCTTAAAGATATCTAGTGCTTCACTTTTTTCAAAGAGAAGATAGAGATATATGTATCTGATATGGTCATCAATGAATGAGATAAAATATCTCTGATCATTAAAATAGAGAGTAGAAAATGATCCACAGATATCAGTGTATATAATTTTCAAAATATTAAAACTCCTTTTGGCATCTTTAGAGGATTTATTAGTTTACTTTCCCTTTATGCAACCCAAACAAGTACCAAAGTCAGTAAAATCAACATCTTTTAAAATACTATCATTTACCAACCTCTTTATTCTCTCTAAAGAGGTATGAGCTAATCTTTTGTGCTATAAACTTGAAGAGTTCTCTTTAATAATGTTCCTCTTTATGACAATATTACCACCATGCATAGATGAACGATTACATTCAAAATTTAGATTCAAATCTAATTTATATAAACCATCCATTAAAAAACCAGTACCAATAACACTTTTATTCCAAAAAAAATTGATGATAGAATTTTCAAAATGAAAATCAAAACCAATATCTATTAATTTGGACATAGAAACTAAATTTCTAAAGAAGTTAGGAACATAAAAAGTATTTTCAAGATCTAAAACAAAATCAGAATTCAAAATCAATCTAAAGATTTTCACAGCTTCCACATGTGAATGTATCTGATTGCTTGAATAGATATTTTGCTCACTTCTTTTCGAGTCTCTTAGATTGAGAAAGCCCTGCAAGAAATTAGCAATGAAAATTGTAGTACCAGAATCAATCTACCAAGTATTATTAAGAATATCAATAAAAAAAGATTCATGACACACCAGAGATATAAAAGCATCTTTTTTTTAGATCATTTTTTATACTTTATACAGTCCTTCTTCATGTGTCTCTTTTTCTTATAAAAGAAGCATGCGTCTTTATTGCCATAATATTTTATTGGCACTACAACATTGTTCTTTTTAGGAGTACCTTTTTGTTTTCTTACTTTTGAAAGAATAATGTCTTACAAGCCAATCGTATATGGGATGCGATCGGATATTTTCTATAATTTTATCTTTCAAACTTATATATTTGATATTATTATTTAATGAAATAGATATTTTGATTCATTATATACTGCATTTTATTATTATTATTATTATTAAGATCATAATGAAATCCATAGGTCTGGATAATGGTTTTAGGATCATGATGAAATCACACCAGTGAGACCTAAATCCTTGATAGCCATGACCTAAAATATTTTCAGTCATTGATTCATTGAGTCAGGGATCAATGATACCGGTAAGACTAGCATATCCTATGTATACTCGAGATGAGGATGGTTGATCTCACAACCACTTATGTGGTGATACTAATACAAGAATGTGGGTGCTCATTAAAGAATGAGTTCACTGAATAGACCTGTGAGAGAATATCTAATGGAGTCTTATTTACATATCAGCTGATGATTCTCTAGTGAGAGTTGTGTAAGTGATCTTTTGACCTGAGATCACCATAGTACCTTGTGTATATGAATCCATATTTTGTTTCACTTTCTAATTTGATTCTCTGATCTTTGTATAGGATATTCTGGATGTAGTGAAGTATGCATAAAGATTGTGAGTGATCAATAAGAGATCAGTCACTCCTAATAAGAAGAGTGAACATTCTATGTGATCTCATAAATCAGTGATTCTGAAAGTCTTTTGTCAAATTAAGATGATAATTAGAAAAATATTTTTAATATATCATCAACTGAATCATCACTTTCTGATTGAGATACATAAAGATAAGCAATTGGATTTGACATGATTCCATGCCCACAGCTTATCTGGGATGTTGTTTGACTGAAAGATTGAATTACACGATAACTTACCACTGAAAGATATTTTGATAATTTTTTATCAAAATTTTAAATCTTTTAAATAGTAATGATACATTACTAGACATCAATTTTGACTTGTAGACTCATCAAAATTAAAAAAATTTAATTTAAAAATTAATTAGAAAGAGTCCTAGTTGATTGAGACTCTTGAGCTGATCTAATCTGATTAGATTAGGGTTACATTAAGAATCTATGTCCACTGCTGGCTAGATTTGAAATTCAATGAGTCACACACTTTGAGATTTAGTCTTAATCTAATTTAATTAAGATCTAATATAAATCTTAATAATTAATTTGATATACTAGTATATTATATTAATTCAAGTTCCTAAATAGGTTTAATTCAAAGCGTTTGAGCTAAACTAGACCAGTTGCCTTTGACCTAATGGGGTCTAATTTAATTTGATTCTTATCCAACTTGAAAGTGTTTCAAGTGTGGAAAGAGTCCTCTACACCCACCAAGTCTCACACTAAAAAATAATTGTTGCCCTCCTCTTAATTGCATTGAGAACTGAAGAGTCCTTCTTAATGAAGGCTCTTATCCATCTCTTCGTTTCTATCCAGATTCCTTATTATTTCATGCTAATTTTTTATGATGGATTTATGAGGTGTAGAAGAGGAGGAGTCCTTCTATGTGAAGACTCTTCTGCACCACATAAACACATGAAGAATTTAATTCACCATGTGAAGACTTGGAGCGCCAAGAGTTGGCGCCCCTTGGTCCATCTACACGTCCCCTCTTAGCCTATTTATATGGGGCATCCCATATGGGCTAATGGCTAGATTTTGGATGAAAACTAGAGCCAATAGGTATGTAATAAAGAAAAAAAAATTAAAAAAAAATTTGAGAGAAAGAGAAAAAAAAATTGAGAGAAAAAGTTGTAAGAAGGGTGGTGAGAAAATTAGCAAGTGTTGCTAGTTTATCTTAGGGTTTGATTTTTCTATGTTGGAGCCCAAAATCAACTCCTAGGTTGTGAGACTTCTAAAGAGTGTTCTCTTGGCATGATTCTGATGGTAAAGTTAAAGGTGACTGGATGTTGGTGTGATCGTACTTCGAGTTTGAAGCTGGCAGTATTCTTGTGAAGAAAATGCTGTGGCAGTGCATCGGTTAGAAAAGACCTTGGCCAACTTTCATATGGATCACTATTAGAGGGTTTCTACTTTGAAGTCTCATGGAGATCACCTACTTACAATACTATTCATTAGAGAAAGTATAAATTTCTATCTCTTTGCATGCTTACTTTTATTTTATTCAACATTTATAAGGTGATTCTAGGATTTGGATTTCGGTTTGATAGTTTTAATTGTTAAAACTATTAATATATTTATTTTAAAATTTTATTTTTATTGTGTGATTGAAATTCAATAATGGTATCAGAGCCACTCTTATTAGATTCAATCAAACAAGTATAAAGTTATAATATAGAATTATTCTAGTTCATATATTACCAAAAATGTTGCATCAATTTTAGTATCGATCTTAAAATCAAAAATTATTTTTGATTTTATTGAACCATAGATTAAATTTTAGTTATTAAAATTATGAATTTATGATAATATAAAATTTATAGTTTCATGGTTACTTGATTCTTGAATCAATTTTTTGTTTAAGGGTGTAATGCATACCTAATTCGATTAGGGTTTGTTTCAATTTGGCTAAAATTGTCATATATGTTAAGTCATTTTGTGCACCCTTATATGATTTTTTGATATGACAATATGATTATTATTATAACATGTAAAAGCATGTCGAATTGCATAATATGTATAGTACATTTTATGTAGTAGAAGTTAGGATGTGCCGAGATCAATTCAAAGATCCTCTATAAAATTATATTAAGTTGTAATGTTAGAATTCACTTATAAATCAAATATCGAATTCATTTAATCAATTAGTGTTTAGGTAAGTGTTAAAGGTGATTTTCTAATTAAGTCCATATGCTGGTCTGGCCAACTTTGTTAATGTCTAAGAAAAACTATGGGGAGCCTCCCACCTACTGACTTGGCCAATTTGGTCTTATTAAATTTTGAATTTAGATTGATTAATGATGAAGACACTACAAGGGCCTTCCTTCAAGCTTGATCAATAGAGTATGTCAAGATCTTAGTGAGCTTATTGTGCTATCCACAAAGCTTATTATAGAAATTGATATGATGTTGACTAAGTGCATATTGATAGTTATGACATATTTGAATAGTGTTGCTTTGTTGCGCTATTCACAAGGGCAACATTGTTTAAGTATGACCATATAAGATTGAAGGGTTAACTTAACTAAAATACTATAGTTTGTTATGCTATACACAAGACTATGAGTAATCTAAGGACAAAAAAAAATATATTGAGAATTATATGAAGTATAATTAATAAAGAGTTACCTACTCTTGAACTCATGAATGCTTGTTGTGCTATCCACAAGGTATTTGTGAGGAATAAGAATCTCAATCCTACTTAGAAATATAAGGATGTTTCTCATTTTTTATACTTGAGGGCTATAAAATTTATTAAAATAGTAGGAGGCACAATTAGACAAAAATCCTAATCTAATTGTGCATGTCATCATGAGTTGTCCGCTTATATTGTGTTCTTGTTATTATAGATTAACTACACACATAGCATCCTCACTGTTACTATGAGGCATTCTAGATGCTAACAAATTGATCGAACCAAACTATATGGACTAGTTAAAAAATCTGAGAATTATTCTCACTCAAGAGAAAGTCTCTTGCATACTGGATACACCTACATCCAATACGATCGAAGAAGATGCTTCTGAGGAGGAAAGGACCACATATAAGATATGGAAGGATGACAGTGTGACTGTCAAATGCATCATGCTTGCCTCGATAAACAATGAGCTTCAGAAACAGTATGAGGACATAGATGTTCCTTCTATACTCCTTAATTTTAAGGAGTTATATGGGGAACAAAGTCGAACTACTAGATATGAGATATCTAAGCAGTTATTCTGTACTCGCATGACTCAAAGTATGTCTGTGCAAACTCATATCCTGAAGATGATTGATTTGATGACTCATCTAGGACAATTGGGTTTCGCTATGTGTTGGGTATAAAATACCCGCAGCCGAATTCGACAGCAGAACGGCTCCGCTCGGACTCCTACGGGAGTCGGGCTCCTCCATCGACAGCAGAACGGCTCCGCCCGGACTCCTACGGGAGTCGGGCTCCTCCATCAACAGCAGAACGACTCCGTCCGGACTCCTACGGGAGTCGGGCTCCTCCATCAACAGCAGGACGACTCCGTCCGGACTCCTACGGGAGTCGGGCTCCTCCATCAACAGCAGGACGGCTCCGCCCGGACTCCTACGGGAGCCGGGCTCCTCCATCGACAGTAGAACGGCTCCGCCCGGACTCCTACGGGGCTGGGCTCCTCCATCGACAGCAGAACGGCTCCGCCCGGACTCCTACGGGAGCCGGGCTCCTCCATCAACTGCAGAACGACTCCGTCCGGACTCCTATGGGAGTCGGGCTCCTCCATCAACAGCAGGACGGCTCCGCCCGGACTCCTATGGGAGTCGGGCTCCTCCATCGACAGCAGAATGGCTCCGCCCGGACTCCTACGGGAGCCGGGCTCCTCTATCGACAGCAGAACGGCTCCGCCCGGACTCCTACGGGAGCCGGGCTCCTCCATCAACAGCAGAACGACTCCGTCCGGACTCCTACGGGAGCCGGGCTCCTCCATCAACAGCAGGACGGCTCCGCCCGGACTCCTACGGGAGCCGGGCTCCTCCATCGACAGCAGAACGGCTCCGCTCGGACTCCTACGAGAGTCGGGCTCCTCCATCAACAGCAGAACGGCTCCGCTCGGACTCCTACGGAGCCTCCAGTCTCCGACCTCAGTATCAGCTGCTGGAGCCGGACCCCACCCACGACCTCAACCGAAGGGGGGACTCCTCCCGGACTCCTGCAAAGGCCGAACTCCGACCGCTGCCGAGCCTTGATCAACGGATCCGTGTCCCTTGGCGGATAACAATAACTGCCAAGATCCTGTTCCACTTCCTGTAGCGGATTCCGCGTGGCTCCACCTCCCCCTGCGATAGGTGCTGCACGATCCCACTACTCGCTGACAGGCTGTGTCAACAGCTATGATGCTGCTCCGCTCCCTGCGGCAGGTGCTGCACGATCCCACTACTCGCTGACAACTAGCGGCAACTGACGCCGCTCCACTACCTGCAACAGGCCCTATGTGGTGGGCTATGATGATAGCCACGTGTCTGCTCCATTATCTTTCGCAATCAATTTCCCTGACTATGGGCGGCCCACTATCAGGCGGTTACAAACGTCGCCATCAGCCTGTTGCCTCCCCCGCCTATAAAAGGGGACCCAGATACGTTATTCTCTAAGCTCTTTTGCCTTATCTCAAAACTCTGCTAAACTCTCCGTTCGAGCACTCCATTCTTGTTGAGGCAGAGAACTGACTTGAGCGTCGGAGGGTCTTGCCAGAGCAACCCCACCTCCGGTTTAGACTTCCCTTGCAGGTCCCGGCGGCGACCGCGGCTTCCTCAACTCCAGCTTCTCCGACGCAAGCGGATTTTTGCACCAACAGGATTGGCGCTAGAGGAAGGGCGTGTCTTCGCAGCACCCTTATTCTTGAAGGAGCGCTCAACGGATCCGCTTCCGGCCATCTTTTCTGGCATCCAATCCTCTTTTCCCCGTCCGATGCCCTCTCGCGAGGTTTCTGCACAACTACCTCCAGTTATGGTTGCTGATAAAGGATGGCCGGATGACCAGTCTTCGCCGGATTCCGTCAACGTCATCTCGGGGGAATCCCAGCAGGAGGCAATCATCACATCAGCTACACCCCTCAAGCGGCAAAAAGTTGAAGAGCCCGTAGCCTTCACTGAAGAAGATGCCCAGGGAGTCCAATTCCCCCATAACGACGCGGTCGTAGTTTCCTTGAATATAGCAGATTATGACGTCCGTCGCATTCTCGTCGATAACGGAAGTTCGGCCGACATCTTATTCTACAGTGCCTTTTCGAGAATGGCCGCTCTTGGCGATCATCTAAGGCCGATGTGCTCCCCCTTGATAGGGTTTACTGGTGATGCCGTTCCAATGGAAGGAACGATAGCTCTAACTGTGACCGCGGGTCAGCATCCAAAGCAGTCCAGAGCCCTGGTGAATTTCCTGGTGGTAAAGGCGCCTTCTGCCTACAATGCAATTCTTGGCCGACCCGGCCTCAATGCCCTCAGAGCCGTTGTTTCAACCTACCATTTGAAATTGAAGTTCCCCACTGACAAGGGGATTGGAGAAGTTCGGGGAGACCAAGCGCTGGCCAGGCACTGCTATAATATTGCCCTGCGAAGAAGCGATCAAGCGGACCTCTGTCCCGTCGACGGGTCGGATGCGCGCGACGACCTCACTGAAGAGAGGGGCGGCCCGATCGAGGACCTAATACCAATACCTTTGAATGATGGGAATGCGGAGCATGTGATGTTAATTGGCTCCAACCTGGAAGAGGAGGTGCGGACGCATCTCGTGGATTTCCTCCGACGGAACGCGGACGTTTTCGCATGGGTCCCGACGGATATGTCGGGGATTGACACAGAAGTCATGGAACATCATCTGGCGGTCGACCCTAAACACCGGCCAACAAAAAAAAAAATCCAGAGTCATGCCCCGGAGAGGCAGAAGGCAATAGCCGAGGAAGTGGATAAACTTCTCAAGGCCGGATTCATCAAGGAGGTCAGTTATCCAGAGTGGATCTCCAATGTTGTCTTGGTTAAGAAAGCAAACGGCAAGTGGAGGATGTGTATCGATTTCAAAAAGCTGAATAAGGCTTGTCCAAAGGACAGCTACCCCTTCCCAGGATCGACCAACTGGTGAATGCTACTTCGGGCCACGAGCTTCTCACTTTTATGGATGCATTCTCCGGCTATAACCAGATTAGGATGGCATCGGAAGATGAAGAAAAGACTGCTTTTATCACTAATTGCGGCCTTTACTGCTACAGGGTTATGCCGTTCGGCCTCAAGAACGCGGGCGCAACCTATCAACGACTGGTGAACAAAATCTTCAAGGAGCAGATCGGCCGAAATATGGAAGTTTATGTGGACGATATGCTCGTGAAAAGCAGGTCTTCCGGGAATCATGTCGCCGACCTCGAAGAAACCTTTGACGCTCTTCGAAAGTATAGAATGAAGCTGAATCCAACCAAATGCGCCTTTGGGGTAACCTCGGGAAAGTTCCTGGGCTTCATGGTATCAGGGCACGGGATCGAGGCCAATCCGGAGAAAATTTGTGCCATCCAAAATATGATTTCCCCAAGATCGATCAAAGAGGTTCAGTGCCTCACGGAAAGAGTTGCGGCTCTTAATCGCTTTGTCGCAAGGTCGGTCGAGCGATGTCTGCCCTTCTTTCAAACTCTCAAGCAGCCGAAGAACTTCTGTTGGACCCCTGAATGCCAACAGGCATTCGAAGAATTGAAAAGCTATCTTGGCTCACCCCCATTGCTGGCGAAGCCCGAGCACAAGGAAGAATTATTTTTGTACCTGGCAGTCTCTCCCATAGCCCTTGCAGCCGTCCTTGTTAAGGAGGAAATGAAAGTCCAGCAACCGGTCTACTACATTAGTCGCGTGTTGAGGAACGCCGAGACCAGGTATACTAGATTAGAAAAACTGACCTACGCTTTGTTGATTGCAGCTCGGAGACTCCAGCCTTACTTTCAAGGGCACACGGTGACGTTGCTCACCGACCAACCGATCAAGGCGGTTTTGCACCGAGCTGATATCTCCGGGAGGATGGCGAAATGGGCAATCGAGCTCACAGAATTTGACATCAACTACAAACCTAGACCGGCGATAAAAGCCCAAGTATTGGCGGACTTCATAGTAGAATGCACCATCCCCGAGGAGGCCGAACCCGAGCAAAGCAAAATTGACGGCCTGAAAACTCAACCGGACTCCCCCGACGAAGAAGCCAGTCCCTCCGATAGCTTTTGGACCCTCCATGTGGATGGATCTTCCAGCATGGCAGGCGCGGGCGCAGGCCTGATCTTGACCAGCCCGGAGGGAGTCGTTGCGGAGTACGCTCTGCGTTTCGAATTCTCCGCAACAAACAATGGAGCGAAATATGAAGCTCTGATCGCAGGATTGAGGATCGCTAAGGAGCTTGGAATAGGTCAACTCCGGGTGCACAGCGATTCCCAACTTGTGGTGGGGCAGGTCGGCGGGAGTTTTGAGGCGCGGGAGGACAGTATGGCCAAATATCTTAAGAAGGTGAAGGAGTTCACCCCTGCCTTTGGCAATTTCGACATCAGGCAAATTCCAAGGTCGGAGAACACCAGAGCCGATCTTCTCTCCAAACTGGCGACGTCAGCTCCGGCCGAATTGCCAAAAGGCATCCTCTTTGAAGTTTTAAAGCATCCAAGTACGGAAGAACCGCGACTCGTAATGGAGATCGACCACGAGCCCAGCTGGGTCGACCCGCTAATAACCTATCTTAGAGATGGGATTCTCCCCCAGGATGCGAAAGAAGCCCGGAAACTCCGAAATCAAGCCTCCCGGTACATCCTTTATGAGGGCAAATTGTACAAAAGATCGTACTCCTTGCCTCTCTTGAGATGCCTCCGACCCTCAGAAGCTAACTACGCTCTATGGAAAGTACACGAGGGAGCTTGCGGAAGCCATTTAGGTGCCAGGTCTCTATCCCACAAGCTACTCCGTCAAGGGTATTACTGGCCAACAATGCATCATGATTCAATCGAATATGTCAAAAAGTGTGATCGATGCCAGAGATACGCCAACGTCCAGAGACAACCTGCTACCGAGCTTACACCCTTGAGTGCCCCATGGCCTTTTGCGCAGTGGGGGATGGATATTCTTGGCCCCTTTCCCATGGCGTCTGGTCAAAGGAAATTCCTCCTTGTAGCAATCGACTACTTCACCAAGTGGGTCGAGGCCGAGCCACTAGCCAAAATCACAGAAGCGAAAGTGCAGGATTTCGTCTGGAAATCGATCGTGTGTAGGTTCGGTTTGCCTAGAACCCTCATCACTGATAACGGACGGCAATTCGCGGGAGTCAGATTTGCTGAATTCTGTGAAGACCTAAACATCTCCCACAAATTCACATCAGTGGCCCATCCCCAGGCGAACGATGAAGCCGAGGTAACAAACAGAACCCTTTGGCAGGGGATTAAGACCAGGCTCCAAAGAGCAAAAGGAACTTGGGCGGACGAACTTTATCATGTACTATGGGCTTATCGGACCACCCAGAGGTTGCCTACGGGAGAGACTCCCTTTGCTCTAGCCTTTGGTACGGAAGCCGTCATCCCAATCGAACTTAAACTCCCGTCGGCACGAGTCGTGGCACTCGACGAACCCCAAAACGCGCAAAGTCTCAGAGCCAACCTCGACCTACTGGAAGAAAGGCGGGAGATTGCTCAGGTTCAAATGGCAGCCTACAGACAGAAAGTTGCCCGATATTACAACGCCCGAGTGAAGAACAAGGCATTCAAAGCAGGGGATCTAGTGCTCCGACGAGCTGCTGTCTCACAACCACAGGGCCAGGGGAAGCTTGCCCCAAACTGGGAGGGACCTTATGAGGTCAAAGAAGTAGTCCGACCTGGAACTTATTATCTTAAGGAACTCGGAGGAGCCGACCTCCCGCGACCTTGGAGCTCAGAAAACTTACGGATGTACTACCAGTAATTTCATCCTAATCGAAAAATGCGTGCCCGTTTGTCTTGGGACAATTCAAGCAGACGATATCGAAAACGAGAAGGCAACCTTATAAAAGTCGAAGGCCCGGTTCTTTTAGACCGGATGGGGGGAGAGGCCTTGCAACGCCCATATGTGCCCCCACAGCCCTGTTAGGGACAGGAGGAGAACCTCGCCCTAACTTGAGCAAAGTCGAAGGCCCGATTCTTTTAGACCGGATGGGGGGAGAGGCCTTGCAGCGCCCATATGTGCCCCCACAGCCCTGTTAGGGACAGGAGGAGAACCTCGCCCTAACTTGAGCAAAGTCGAAGGCCCAGTTCTTTTAGACCGGACAGGGGGAGAGGCCTTGCAATGCTCTAATGTGCCCCCACAGCCCTGTTAGGGATAGGAGGAGAACCTCGCCCTAACTTGAGCAAAGTCGAAGGCCCGATTCCTTTAGACCGGATGGGGGGAGAGGCCTCGCAACGCCCTAATGTGCCCCCGCAGCCATGTCAGGAACAGGAGGAGAACCTCGTCCTGACATGAGCGAAGTGGAAGGCCCGGACTCCTATGGGAATCGGGTTCCTACACCAAGGAGACTTCGCCCGGACTCCTACGGGAGCCGGGTTCCACCGCCAAAGAGACTTCGCCCGGACTCCTACGGGAGCCGGATTCCTACACCAAGGAGACTTCGCCCGGACTCCTATGGGAGCCGGGTTCCG
Source organism: Elaeis guineensis (assembly GCF_000442705.2). Taxonomy (NCBI): domain Eukaryota; kingdom Viridiplantae; phylum Streptophyta; class Magnoliopsida; order Arecales; family Arecaceae; genus Elaeis; species Elaeis guineensis. The sequence continues at coordinate 72,268,737 of NC_025996.2, forward strand.
CCGCCAAAGGGACTTCGCCCAGACTCCTACGGGAGCCGGGTTCCGCCGCCAAAGAGACTTCGCCCGGACTCCTACGGGAGCCGGGTCCCGCCGCCAAAGAGACTTCGCCCGGACTCCTACGGAAGCCGGGTTTCGCCGCCAAAGAGACTTCGCCCGGACTCCTACGGGAGCCGGGTTCCACCGCCAAAGGGACTTCACCCGGACTCCTACGGGAGCTGGGTTCCGCCGCAAAAAAGACTTCACCCGGACTCCCACGGGAGCCGGGCTCTACCGTTAACATCAGCTACAGGACAGCTCCACCCGGACTTCTACGGAAGCCGGGCTTTGTTTGTGACTTTGATTACAGATAAACTCTACCCCGACTTTTATGAGAACCGAGCTACTCCAACCTCTGGAGGGCTTCTCCGTTCGGACTATCAAGGGGGCCGAACTTAGCCTCGACTTCAGCGGAGAAAAATCCAGGCAAACCTGACAAGCGGGTATCTCCGAACGACATGAACTGAAAAGGTCGCTGACGACCCTGGAACGACGTAACACAGACAAAGAGAGGGAAAGGAAAATGAAGAAGTTCGGCAGACAACTATTTAACATGAGATGCAGACAAGGTACTGAAATCACTTTTTTCTTTAACAGAAGTACACGTTACAGGACCCGGTGGGTCAGGAAAAAAGAAGATACACATCATCGCAAGTATCGCGGGCACGGTTCGGGCGGGACGAACCGGAGACCGCTCCGAGCTACGAACTCCGTCTCTATCCTTCTCAGTCGCATTCTCCAGTGCGTATAACAGCTCTCACCCATCTCGCCTCATTCTGTTCCCGAGGTCCCAACCTTAGCGGGAAAGGGGTGGGGTAGATCCCCGGAGACGGAGGGGGCAACGACGGCTGCCACCCGAGATGCTCCAGCAAGGTCGGCATGCGTTACTTCCACCGTCCCCGCAACAAGTTCTACTGCCCCACCGTCGACACCGACCGCCTCTGGTCTCTCGGCCCCGACGGCGTCAAGGATCCCGTCATGGCTTATGACGGCTATTCTGCCCTCTTGACCGGTATCACCCCGCCTTGCTACTCCGAGATTCGCGGGCAGAATAACTTCACCGACAGCCCCCGTTATTAAACCCCTGTTGTTGAAGGAATTCTTCCTTGGGCTCCTTTTGGGACGACGAAGATTCTCACGGCCGCCATTCTCCTTCTCTCCTTCCTCCAAACCCTAAGAATGCCCTCGAGGACAGCCTCCCGAGTAGATAACATGGTGTAAGGGAAGGAGACAGGAACTGGGGCGAGAGAAGTAGGACTCTCAGATGAAAGAATTGCGCCAGGATGAAACCACGAAGGGACTGAGGGGTTTAAATAGCTGACGGATCCCGGCGCAATTATGGCGGCGGGTATTCCTGGGCCAACTGATGTGTGCCGCATGGCGCGCTTATCCCCTTCACCGCCATCGAGGGTTGACCACTCGCGAATTCCCGCAGAGCGACGCTTAGGATCGCGTTTCGACGGGAGCTCCGAAAAGACTTTTCAAGTCACCTTCACCGAAAACGGATTCTGACGTGCGCGCATTAAATGAGGACGGCAGTGCGCAAAGTTCGAAGGGGCGATTTCGGCTGCGCGCATCTCTCTCTGTGTACTTCCTTCGCTTGAAATTCAAACTCGAAAGTAGGGGGACTGGTGTTGGGTATAAAATACCCGCAGCCAAATTCGACAGCAGAACGGCTCCGCCCGGACTCCTACGGGAGCCGGGCTCCTCCATCGACAGCAGAACGGCTCCGCCCGGACTCCTACGGGAGCCGGGCTCCTCCATCCACAGCAGAACGACTCCGTCCGGACTCCTACAGGAGCCGGGCTCCTCCATCAACAGCAGGACGACTCCGTCCGGACTCCTACGGGAGCTGGGCTCCTCCATCAACAGCAGGACGGCTCCGCCCGGACTCCTACGGGAGTCGGGCTCCTCCATCGACAGCAGAACGGCTCCGCCCGGACTCCTACGGGAGTCGGGCTCCTCCATCGACAGCAGAACGGCTCCGCCCGGACTCCTATGGGAGCCGGGCTCCTCCATCGACAGCAGAATGGCTCCACCCGGACTCCTACGGGAGCCGGGCTCCTCCATCAACAGCAGAACGACTCCGTCCGGACTCCTACGGGAGCCGGGCTCCTCCATCAACAGCAGGACGGCTCCGCCCGGACTCCTACGGGAGCCGGGCTCTTCCATCGACAGCAGAATGGCTCCGCTCGGACTCCTACGGGAGCCGGGCTCCTCCATCGACAGCAGAACGGCTCCGCCCGGACTCCTACGGGAGCCGGGCTCCTCCATCAACAGCAGAACGACTCCGTCCGGACTCCTACGGGAGCCGGGCTCCTCCATCAACAGCAGGACGGCTCCGCCCGGACTCCTACGGGAGCCGGGCTCCTCCATCGACAGCAGAACGGCTCCGCCCGGACTCCTACGGGAGCCGGGCTCCTCTATCAACAGCAGAACGGCTCCGCCCGGACTCCTACGGGAGCCGGGCTCCGACCTCAGTCTCCGACCTCAGTATCAGCTGCTGGAGCCGGACCCCACCCACGACCTCAACCGAAGGGGGGACTCCTCCCGGACTCCTGCAAAGGCCAAACTCCGACCGCTGTCGAGCCTTAATCAACGGATCCGTGTCCCTTGGCGGATAACAATAACTGCCAAGATCCTGTTCCACTTCCTGTAGCGGATTCCGCGCGGCTCCACCTCCCCCTGCGATAGGTGCTGCACGATCCCACTACTCGCTGACAGGCTGTGTCAACAGCTATGATGCTGCTCCGCTCCCTGCGGCAGGTGCTGCACGATCCCACTACTCGCTGACAACTAGCGGCAACTGACGCCGCTCCACTACCTGCAACAGGCCCTATGTGGTGGGCTATGATGATAGCCACGTGTCTGCTCCATTATCTTTCGCAATCAATTCCCCTGACCATGGGCGGCCCACTACCAGGCGGTTACAAACGTCGCCATTAGCCTGTTGCCTCCCCCGCCTATAAAAGGGGACCCAGATACGTTATTCTCTAAGCTCTTTTGCCTTATCTCAAAACTCTGCTAAACTCTCCGTTCGAGCACTCCATTCTTGTTGAGGCAGAGAACTGACTTGAGCGTCGGAGGGTCTTGCCGGAGCAACCCCACCTCCGGTTTAGACTTCCCTTGCAGGTCCCGGCGGCGACCGCGGCTTCCTCAACTCCAGCTTCTCCGGCGCAGGCGGATTTTTGCACCAACAGCTATGGATGGTGAATTGAGCCAGGATTTGATCTTACAGTCTCTTTTCGATTTCTTCTCTCAGTTTATCATAAACTATCATATGAACAAATTGAATATCAGTCTGCCTGAGCTGCTGAACATGCTAAAAATAGCAGAGAGTCATTTCAAAGGTAAAAAAGCTCCAGTTCTTCTTGTTGATAAGATCAACAAGAAAAAAGGTAAGAAGGGTTCCAAAAAAAAGTTGAACCCTAAGGCTGGCATCTCCCAGAAGAAGGCGAAGAAAGTCTCCACTAAGGATACTTGCTATCACTGTGGCAAGGAGGGGCACTGAAAGAGGAATTGCAAGGAATACCTTGCAACTGTGAAACAAGCAAATGTTGCTAAAGGTTTATATATGATACAAACTAACTTATCATTAAGTACTTCAATTTTAGATTCTTGGGTATTGGATACCACCTGTGGCTCACACTTTTGCAAATCGTTACAGAGTCTGCAGGAAATAAAGAATCTGAATAAAGGTGAATTTGAGCTGTTCGATGTTAGTGGAGAGTCTATTCAGGCTAAAGCCATAGGAATCAAAATTTTGAAGTTATCTTTGGATAAAGTTTTGGAGCTAAAAATTTGTTATTATATTCCTAATATTGTTAGAAATATTATTTCTGTACCCTTGTTATTAGAATAAAATTTTGAAATAAAAGCAAAGAATAATGATTGTTCTATCTATTTTTCTAACAAATTTTATGAAAATACTTATATTGATAATAATTTTTTATTCCTATTACTTAATGATAATGTACTTCATGTTGATAATATGAAGAAAAGAAAGAGAGAGTATGTAAATGTCACATACCTCTGGCACTACCGACTTGATCATATAAATGAGTCAAAAATTAACAAGTTATACAAAGATAAATTTTTTAATCCTTATGATTTTGAATCATATAGAACTTATGAATTTTATCTCATAGGTAAAATGACCAAGACTCCATTTATTGGATACGGAGAAAGGCGAGTGATATTTTGGACCTTGTACATACTGATATTTGTGGTCCAATATCGACTCAAGCCAGAGATGGATACTCTTACTTCATCACATTTACTAATGATATATCCAGATTTGAATATATGTATTTAATGAAATATAAATCTGAAGCCTTTGACAAATTCAAAGAGTATCAAAGAATAATTGAACAAACTGGTAAAAATGTTAAAGCTCTTCGATCTGATCGAGAAGGAGAATACTTGACTAGTAAATATTTTGATTATTTAAAATAAAATAGAATATTCTTTCTCAATGAATACCTCCTTACACTCTACAATGTAATGGTATTGCGAAAAAAAGAAATCGTATCTTATTAGATATGGTGCGGTCCATGATGTATTTCACGAATCTTCCAATCTTCTTTTGGGGATATGCTCTCGAGACCGTAACATATGTTTTGAATAAAGTGCCATCCAAATCTATCTCTAGCACTTCATATGAGATATGGAAAGAGAAAAGATCCAGTCTTAAACATCTTAAGATTTGGGGTTGCCCTGCTTATGTGAAAAATATTGATGGACATAAGTTTAGTACTAGATCAGAAAAATACAGGTTTGTGGGTTATCCCAAGGAGAGTATAGAATACCACTTCTACCATCCTACTCAGAAAAATATGTTTGTTGGTAGGCATGCCATTTTTTTAGAGAAAAAATTTATCCAAGAAGGGGGCAGTTAGAGGTTTGTTGAACTTGAGGAAGTTCAAAACCTATAATATATCCAGAATTTACAAGCTGATCCTCAACCAGATGTGCCCATTATTGAGGCACAGCCACTACACACACCTTCTTTTTAAAGGTCAAGTAGAGTACATAATGTACTACTCAAATATGAATTTGTCATTGAGAATGATAATACATCCCACATCATTGAGAATAATGATCCCACAATCTATTCGAAAGCCGTCATGAGTAGTGACTCTGACAAATGGCTCAATACCATGAAATCCGAAATAGACTCTATGTATACCAACCAAGTTTGGACTTTGGTTGATGCGTCTGAAGGTGTGACCCCAATAGGCTGCAAATGGATCTTCAAGAAAAAAATTAGAGCAGATGGTTAGGTAGAGACCTATAAGATCAAGCTAGTGGCAAAAGATTTCAGACAAAAATAAAATGTTAATTATGAAGAAATTTTTTTGTCGGTAGCCATGCTCAAGTCTAATCGAATTATGCTTGCTATTGCTACATACCATAACTATGCGATCTAACAGATGGATGTCAAGACTGCCTTCCTCAATAGAAACTTTGAGGAAGAAGTCTATATGACTCAGCTAGAGGGATTTATCTCTAGTGGAAGAGCAAATCAGGTATGCAAGCTGAATAGATCCATTTATGAATTAAAATAAGCATTGAGAAGCTGGAACATCCATTTTGATGAGACAGTCAAATCGTTTGACTTTATCAAAAATATAGATGAACCTTGTGTGTATAGAAAGACTAGTGCGAGTGCTATTATTTTTTTGATCTTATATGTGGACGACATAATGCTCATTGAAAATGATATCCCGATGTTGCAATCAGTCAAGATATGGCTATCATAAAAGTTTTTCATGAAAGACTTAGGTGAAGCATCCTATATACTTGATATAAAGATCTATAAGGATAGATCAAAAAGAATGCTTGGCTTGTTTCAGTTTAGGTATATAGACCTTGTGTTGAAGAGGTTCAATATGGAGGGAAGTAAAAGAGGTTACTTGCCTATGGGTCATGGCATACAACTCTCTAAGAAGATGTCTCCTAAGATACCTGAAGAGAGAAATAGAATGAGTTCTATTTCTTATGCTTCGGCTGTAGGATCAATAATATATGCTATGCTATATACTAAGCCTGATATAACTTATGTCTTGGATATTGTATGCAGATTTTAGGCTGTTCCCGGAGAGGATCATTGGAAAGATATAAAAAATATACTCAAGTACTTGAGAAGGACTAGAGATATTTTTCTCATATATGATGGATCTAATTTAAAACTGAAAGATTATATTGATTCTAGTTTTTAATCTGATCCAGATAATAGCAAATCTATATCTGGGTATGTGTTCACCCTCTATGGTGGAGTAGTAAGTTGGAAGAATTCTAAACAGCAAACTGTTGCTGACTCAGTCACTGAGGCTGAGTATATTGCTGCTAATGAGGCTGCTAAGGAGGTCATCTGGATGAAAAGATTTATCTCAGAATTGAGTGTGATTCCAGGGATTGAACAACCACTGCTCCTTTATTGTGACAATACTGGGGTAGTTGCTCAAGCCAAAAAATTAAGGTCTCATCATAAATCTAAGCATATCCTAAGACGGTTCCACCTCATTCTGAAGATAGTCGAAAGATATAATGTGATCGTGGAGTGAGTTGATACCAAGAACAATGTAGCGGGCCCATTTACTAAGATCTTATCATTGTAGCAGCTTGACCGTCAATTTGATTGCATGGGCATCAAGTATAAAGACGATTGGCTTTAGTGCAAGTGGGAGATTGAAAGAATAATATCCTACAAGCCAATCGTATATGGGATGCGATCGGATATTTTCTGTAATTTTATCTTTCAAACTCATGTATTTGATATTATTATTTAATAAAATAGATATTTTGATTCATTATATGCTGCATCTTATTATTATTATTATTAAGATTATAATGAAACCTATAAGTTTGGGCAATGATTTTAGGGTCGTGATGAGATCATGTCAGTGAGATCTAAATTCTTGATAGCTATAACCTAAAATATTCTCAGTTGTTTATTCATTGAGTCGGAGATCAATGATACCAGTAAGACTGGCATGTCCTATGTATGCTCAGAGATGAAGGTGGTTGATCTCATAACTACTTGTGTGGTGACACTAATACAAGGATGTGAGTGCTCATTAGAGAATGAATTTACTGAATAGACCTGCGAGAGAACATCTGATGGAGTCTTATTTACATACCAGCTGATGATTCTCTAGTGGGAGTTGTGTAAGTGATCCTTTGACCTAAGATCGTCATGGTACTTTATGTACATAAATCTATATTTTGATTCGCTTTCTAACTTGATTCTCTGATCCTTATATAAAGTATTCTGGATGTGATGAAGTATGTATGGAGATTATGAGTGATCAATAAGGAATCAGTTACTCCTAATAAGGGGAGCAAATATCCTATGTGATCTCACAGGTCGATGATTCTGAAAGTTTTTGGCCAAAGTAGATTGATAATTAAAAAAAAAATTTTAATATATTATCAACTGAATCATCATCTTCTGATCGAGATACATAAAGATAAGCAATTGAATTTGATATGATTTTATGCCCACAGCTCATCTGAAATATTGTTTGACTGAAGGATTGTATTATATGATAACTTACCACTGAAGGATATTTTGATAATTTTTTATCAAAATTTTAAATCTTCTAGATAGTTATGATATATTGCTAGACGTCAATCTTAACTTATGGACTCCTCAGAATTAAAAGAGTTTAATTCGAGAATTAATTAGGAAGAGTCCTAGTTGATTGGGACTTTTGAGCTGATCTAATCTGATCGGATTATGGTTACGTCAAGAGTCTGTGTCCACTGCTGGCTAGATATAGAACCCAATAGGTCACACACTTTAGGATTTAGTCTTAGTCTGATTTAATTAGAATTTAATATAAATCTTAAGGATTAATTTGATATGCTAGCATATTGTATTAACTTAAGTTCCTAAATAGGTTTAGTTCAAAGCGTTTGAGCTAAACTAGACCAATTGCTTTTGACCTAATGGGATTGGGTCTAATTTAATTTGGTTCTTATCTAACTTAGAAATATTTCAAGTGTGGAAGGAGTCCTCTGTGCCCACTAGGTCTTATGCCAAAAAATAATTACCACCCCCTTCTTAATTACGTTGAGAAGTGAAGAGTTCTTCTTCATGAAGGCTCTTATCCATCTCTTCGTTTCTATCCAGATTCCTTATTATATCATGCTGATTTTTTATGATAGATTTATGAAGTATAGAAAAGGAGGAGTCCTTTTGTGTGAAGGCTCTTCTGCACCACATAAAGACACAGAAAATTTAATTCACCACATGAAGACTTAGAGCGCCAAGAGTTGGCGCCCCTTGGTCCATCTACACATCCCCTCTTAGCCTATTTATATGGGGCATCCCATATGGGTAAGGGCTGGATTTTGGGTGAAAACCAGAGCCAATTGATGTGTAATAGAGAAAAAAAATTTTAAAAGAAATCTGAGAAAAAAAAAGAAAAAATTGAGAGGAAAAGTTGTAAGAACGGTTGTAAGAAAATTAGCAAGTGTTGCTAATTTATCCTAGGGTTTGATTTTTTTCATGTATTGGAGCTCAAAATCAAATTCTAGGTTGTAAAACTTTTGAAGAGTGTTCTCTTGACATGATTCTGATGGTAAAATCGAAGGTGACTGGATGTTAGTATGATCGTACTTCAAGTTCGAAGCTGGCAGTATTTTTGTGAAGAAAAGACTGTGGCAGTGCATCGGTTAGAAAAAGCCTTGGCCAACTTTCGTGTGGATCACCGTTAGAAGGCTTCTACTTTAGAGTCTCATAGAGATCACTTACTTACCATATTGCTCATTGGAGGAAGTATAAACTTCTATCTCTTTGCATACTTATTTTTATTTTGTTCGATATCTATAAGGTGATTCTAGGATTTGATTTTCGGTTCGATAGTTTTAATTGTTAAAACTATTAATATATTTGTTTTAAAATTTTTTAAAATTCTATTTTCGCTACTTGACTGGAACCCAACAGCTTTATCATAAGAAGCTAGATTAGTACTGTTAGGTATAAAATACCCCCACAGTCGAAGTTCGTGTCAGGAGTGACCCTCCAGAGATTCTACCGACATCTGACCTTCGGCGACATCTTTTCGAACCCCTCCGACGGTCGACCCTCCGCAACGTTCCCGAGTTCTGCCGACGGATGAACCCCCACCAGTGTCGATCGAATTCTCCACGACGGGCGGACTCCATCCAGGTGTCTACGGTGGTCGACCACCTTCTAGACTCCGTTCGGGCTCCTACGGGAGCCGGACTTCTCCCCTGAACTCCAATTGCAGGTAGACTTCATCCGGACTCCTACGGGAGCCGGACCTCTTCCCCGAACTCCAACTGCAGGTAGCCTTCGTCCGGGCTCCTACGGGAGCCGGACCTCTTCCCTGAACTTCAACTGCAGGTAGACTTTATCCGGACTCCTACGGGAGCCAGACTTCTTCCCCGAATAGGTAGACTTCATCCGAGCTCCTACGGGAGCCGGACTTCCGCCCTGAACTCCTGTTGTAGGTAGACCTCACCCGAACTCCTACAAGGGTCGGACTCCGAGCTTCTACTGCAAGTGACCCACTCCGAGCTTCTACTGCAAGCGATCCACTCCGAGCTTCTACTACAAACGATCTACTTCAAATTTCTATCACGAGCGGTCCGCACTGGATTTCCACTATAATCCTTCACCCGAGCTTCCATTGTGAATGAATTCCTTCCAAATTTCTATTGCAGATGGCTTCAGCCGAGATTCCTCGACAAATGATTCCCATCCGGGCTTCTACGAAGATCGGACTCCGACCGAACTTCTGTAGCGGATAGATTTCGGGCACATGAAATCCAGCAGCTAGACCCCTCCAGCGGATGAACCTCTCCAGCACCATCCGACATCCACCGTCGGTCGACCCTCTATCGAATTCTGTGCGAAATCGGACTTCATCTGCGGAAAGCCTCTGACCGAGCTCCTACGGCAAGTGGCCCTCGCCTGCAGCCTTAACGCCCAAGGCACCCAATGGTAGAAGGTTCGCCAGCAACATC
>NC_025996.2:72278871-72309180 GCF_000442705.2 Elaeis guineensis
TATTTGCCCCAGAACCTAATCAGTAGGCTTTGGCCTCCACTGAAAAGATCTGGTTAGGTCCAAACCATTAACATGACTTAATTTAGTGAATCGGACCAATAAATGATCACAGGCCCGACTTTGGCCGGCCAACCTAACCACCATCAGAAAGACTCAATCAAATTATCATATTATGAATAATAATTCCATTAGCCAATGAGCACCAGGCCTTTGGGCCTCCAATGATCATTGAACTAATGGACTCATTATCATTCACTTAATGGGAGGCTATGACTTAGTTATCATTATAACTTAATCATTTTAGGGACCTAATAATTTTGAGGATTTTATTAAAGAATAGTAGAGAAGAAATCATCCAGCAATTTCAATCCTCCCACTGACTTCACCAAGTCAGATTAAAAAGGATTTAATTAAAGCTGGCATTAGGAGCACCTAAATCAGTCATACTGATTACCTAATGACATGGGTGAGCTCTAATCACCAAGTGATCTAATCAAAATCTAACTTACAAGATTGGCCAGGTAAGTGAGATCAGTGGTGGGGATTTGCCATTAACTCGTCAATGATCGAATCAATGCGAGTAGCTCCCGCTTAAGAACCACTGGTCAAAACTGCCGAACTTACCTTAGACACCAACCGGTTCATTAGTTTTAATTTTGATCAACTTAGTAAATAGAGCTCCACCGCGTAGCCATGAATTAAGTCCATCTTGGTCTAGTTAAAGACATGGATCCATTCAACTACAACTATTGAAGTTGAGTCTAGAGTATCTTTGACCTAATCTAATTCAACTTTTGATTAGATTTGACCAATTACTCCAATTCGTCCATTTTTTAAACTAACCTTAGGTCTAACCCAATTATGGACCTAATTCATCTAACCCATTGACCCAAAAGTTTATGCAATTATCTTAGGTCTTAATTCACAATTCTAGACCTACTAGACAATACTTAATTCTTTTAATTAAGTACTTGGGCTGATGGGTCAGGGTTTGGCATTTCGAAAACAATTTTCAAATTTGAAAGATTTTATTTTCTGTTCACCAAATGTGTTAACTCATTTCACAAACGGGTCAGCACATTTCATAAACAGCAATTCTATTGCTCATTTCATAACAGAAAATAACTCAAAATAAATCATAAATTTCTTTTAGATCTAATCTAACACATTCATGATAAATTTCTTAATTAAGTCCTTTCGCTGCTTCATCGGCATGAGATATAATTGCATCGGCACCCCTACCGCCATAGGAGACCCCATCGAATGGGAAGAGAGGGCCTTTAAACCCTACTTTTCTCCTATGACCGGACGGCCATGGCAACCAACCCAATTAGATTACTTGCTACTTGGATCATGTATATCTAAATATACAAATTTTAAAATTTAAATTTTGAATTTCAAATTTCAAATTTCAAATTTCAAATTTTAAATTTTAAATTTGAGATTTCAACCAAATTTCGAATTTCAAATTTTCAATCTTTGAATTTTAAATTTTGAATTTTGAATTTCAAATTTCGAATTTCGAATTTCAAATTTGAGATTTCAACCAAATTTCAAATTTTAAATTTTGAATTTTAAATTTCAAATTTCGAATTTCAAATTTCAAATTTCAAATTTGAGATTTCAACCAAATTTCAAATTTCAAATTTTGAATTTCAAATTTGAAACTTCTAACAAATTTTCAAATTTCAAATCTTTTTGAATTTTGAATTTTGAATTTTGAATTTCAAATTTAAACTTATAGATTACACCTTAATCTACGCATGCATATGTATATCATATTCTAGAACCTGGCTCTGATACCAATTGAAGCAAAAATTTAGTGCAGGGGCAAAATGATAATTTTTAAAACTTTTTCAAAATTACTATTTTACAGCAAATTATTAATTAATCTCATTAATTAATACTAATTAACCCTACACTAAGATCTAAATATGATACAACAGTATGTATTTAAATTTGAAATTCAAATTTGAATCAGTAAACGTTTTACAGTACTGTGTTCAGAACACATCACCTTTTGCGGGTAGTCGATCACCACAATCTGATCACCGTCGGAGGGCTCTGATCGTCACATTGCAGCCACCCAACTGTCTGGCCTCTACGGATCGTCCACACGAAGCTCCCGTCTGATCAGCTCCTCACGAATGCTAGTTCGTGATTTCACCCTTTTGATGGCAGATGTTGATCGAACTCCTTCGATCGATGTGTGCTGACTTCTCGGATGCTCTGAATCATCTGCACAGTTACTTGAGAGGCTGATGGATCTCTCTCTAAAATTTGGTGGACTCACGACACTCGTGGCACACCAATCTCACTTCCCGAACCCTAGGTAGAAACCCTAGGGTACACACCAAAAACCCTGCACCCAATTTTCTCTCTTTTCTTTCTTTTTCTCTCGGAAGGTTTTGGACCTTCACCTTGCGCAGAAGCCTTCCTCACACCCCAAAGTTTCTCTCCTAATTTTTCTACGCACGTCCCACCTTTCTCCTCTTTTTAAAATAACATCGAATGTGTCTTATCCGCGTGAGAGGATAAAGACAAGAGGTTACACATTTGAATTCAAATCAAATTTGAATTCAAACGAAAACCAACTTATCCCTATCCTTTTGGGCGTGAGAAGAGAAGGGGCATGGCTCTTTGTGTGTGGAAAAGTTTCACGAGAAACCTTTTCTCGTGTAAGTAATGTGGCGCACAAAATGGATAAGGATGAAAGGGCAAGTGATAAGTTATCCATTCAAATTCAAACATGCTTTGAATTTGAATGGCTAACTAATTAATTTATCCATCCATATGGTGCACAAATGAGGACGTGGGGAAAGGTTTTACGTGAGAAAAATTTCATGAGAAGTTTCTTCTCGTGAATTCAAATGAGTGCAAGGAAGTTGGGTGACGCAGGGAATTTAAAACAAGGTGGTTTGATTCAAATTGAGCCAACCTAGTTTAAAATAGGTTGAGCACAATTAGACCAAATTAAACCCAACATAATTAGGCTTAATTAGGCTTAATAAAATCTTAATCAAATCAAGAATTAACTAAACCTAACCCCTGATCAAATCAGGGACTAAACCACCTTAGCGATTAGGTCAACATTTAACCTAATCGGGTCAATCCAAACTGAATCCAATTCAATTGGACTTGATCCAAAAATAATTACTCAATCAAATTGAGTTAATTAGTGATTAAATCACTAATTAAACCTCTCATAAATATTGAGTCCAAATTCGATGGGCAATCAGGCATCAGAGACCATCGATATGAAACCCTGATCAAAGAGTTCAAATTTCAAATTCAAAATTCGAAATTCAAAATTTTGACCCCGGTACACAAAATGTGTGAAACTCATGATTAGAGAATCCTAATTCTCAATCATAGAGTTTCAGATAGATAAGACTCATAATCAGCCATCAGATCAGAAAGGAACCTCTAATGTGTGTGACCCCGCAGGTTCGAACCTAAGCCGGTAGCACAGGAACCAATTTCTGTACTAATCGAAGTGACCATCTAGCAATGGTACTCGACGACCGGATAGGTCGAATAATCACAATCACAACATTCAGAACCTACGTGAATATGGTTACCGTATAATTCATCCCTTTTGACCCCTGTGTTTAGGATGACTCAGAGTTAAACTGTCAACCCTGATGATATCATCCGAATCGTGCTCAACTCAATTAGTCCTGTGACTCTTCACTAGGACTACCCTGGTCAAGGTTTTGCTAAATTGAAACACGACTGTACACAGCTCCTAAACTGGAGTGGTCAATCCCATCTTGACACACGCACCGACAAGTCAAGTACTTGACTACACCCAGCAACCTTCCGTCACTGAATTAGAAATTCAGGTAGTCCAGTGCCTAAGTGCAGTGAGTTGCTTGCAAGTCACCGTGGCGGTCTCAGGTCGGAGGGACATTTATACCCATATCCCATCGGAGCAAATCTTGACAGCAGAAATAGCTCCGGAGTTGGTCACGTTCAGTGCAGATGTACCATTACATCTCACCTGTATGCCATACCAGTATCTCCACACTCTTTGGTTATGAGGACAACCAACCCATATGGCACACAACGACCTATGCTCGATATATATTGTCGTCCTTGGTAACAACGTATCATTTGGTCGCGAACATGTTTAAGGACTAAACGACAAATCCTCCTTTGTCGAGTCTAAATAGTCCTAAGGACTTCACCACAACATAGGAGTTCATTAGAAGATGAAACATTTGTGATGAAAAAAATACCAAAATAACTTTTATTTATTTATAATTCATGTACTAATACAAAAGGAGCACAACCGTCAACAGGCTGACGATTGGCTTTGGGACACTATTCCCAACACAAAGTTCATAGGGGGTTTTCTTTAAAATTTATCTAATCAAAGCACGATTTAAAATGTAACATGCTGTGTTAATTGCTTCCGCCCAAAAATATCTTGGAAGGTTGCTTTCACAAAGTATGGTATGGGCCATTTCTTCTAAGGTTCTGTTTTTTTTTCAACTACCCCATTTTGTTGGGACGGGTGTCCTAGGAGCAGAGAAGTTATGGCCAATTCCATTTTCATTACAAAAGTTTTCAAAGTCTTGATTTTCAAATTCAGTTCCATGATCGCTTCGAATATTTTGAATTGAAAATCCTTTTTCATTAGTGACTTTTCGGTAAAATTTAGTAAAAATATGAAAAGTTTCATCTTTGTGTGCTAAAAAGAAAACTCAAGTAAAACGAGAGTAATCATCTATAATTACAAAACCATATCATTTTCCTCCTAGACTAGTGGTTCTAGTTGGTCCAAATAAGTCCATATGCAAAAGCTCTAAAGGTCTAGAAGTTGAAACAATATTTTTGGATTTAAATGAAACTCTTGTTTGTTTACCTAGTTGGCATGCATCACAAATTCTATCTTTTTCAAAATTCAGTTTAGGCAAGCCAAGAACTAATTCTTTCTTAATTAATTTAGAAAGAGAATGCATGCTAATGTGTGCAAGTCTACGATGCCAAAGCCAACTAGTCTCATTAACTTTAGCATTCAAGGATACTAGGCATTGCATGTTTATTTTGGCTAAATCATTTAAATCTACCATATAAATATTGCCATGTCTATGTCCAATAAATTTAATGCCATCGTTAATAGGACTAGTTACAATGCAAACAGATGATTCAAAAATAACTTTATACCCTTTATCACAAAATTGACTAATGCTTAGTAAATTATGCTTTAAACCATTAACTAGCAAAATATTTTTAATGTATTTGGAGGGAGTGATACCAATGTTACCTATACCGATGATCTTTCCTTTGCCATTATCTCCAAAGGTGACCATCCCTCCATCCTTAGCATCAAGCGTGATGAATTGTGATTCATCACCAGTCATGTGTCTCGAGCATCCACTGTCAAGATACCATTTCCTGTTTCCTCCTTGGGATGCTAGACACACCTGCAAGCAAAAGTCAAGTTTTTGTTTTAGGTACCCAAGCTTTCTTGGGTCTTTTTTGGTTAGTCATAATGGTTCCTTTTGGAACCCATATTTTCTTTATAGTTGAGTTTGCAAACTTGTTAGAGAAGCAAGTGTATGACTTATGTCCTACTCTACCACATTTGAAGCAAGTAATGTTAGAAGACTTGTTACTTAAAGAGTTTACATAAATATTTTTCAGATATTTTTGTTTCTTCAAAGGGTTATAGCCAAGTCCAGCCTTATCATCTATGGCTTTTTGATTATCAAGAATCATATTGAGTTTATTTGAACTCAAGGTGAACTTTTCTACTATTGGTTTCAGCTTGGCAATTTCATTCTTTAAGCTTTGATTTTCTTGAAGCAAGATAGATTTTTCAATTGAAAAGTTTTCAGCTTGTTTCAATAAAGATTGATTTTTTAATTTTAGCTCTTTGTTCTTCATCCCTAGTTTCTTTAATTCATCAACTAAATCATAGAATGCTTCATGTAATTCTTCAAATGTAAAGTCACTAGGGGTTTCAAAAATTACCTCATTTTCGTGTGCCATAAGGCACAGGTTGGCTTGTTCGGTTGAGGTTTCCTCTTCGGAGCTTGAGTCATCACTCGTACTCCATGTGGCCATCATGGCCTTCTTCTTGAACTTCTTGGGACCTTTCTTCAGTTGTGGACATTCGGATTTGAAGTGTCCCGACTTCTTGCACTCGTAGCAGATAAGGGGTTGGTCTTTCTCTTTTTCTTTGCTTTATTCTCCTTTTGTGAATGGCCTCTTCCTCATCCCCTGTTTCCTTTTTCTCAAAAATTTCTTGAATCTTCGGGTGATGAGTGCCATCTCTTCATCCTGTTCTTCATCTTCAGTGTCATCAGTTTCTTCATCTGGTGGAGCTGTGGATTTGAGGGCAATGGTTCTTTTCTTTTTGACTTCTTCCTCTTGATGTTGCTTCATGCTTAGCTCATGAGTCATCAAAGATCCAAGAAGCTCTTCTAGAGGTAGAGTGTTCAAGTCCTTGGCTTCTTGGATGGCAGTCACTTTGGCTTCCCAAGTTCTTGGTAAGGACCTGAGAATCTTTCTTACAAGCTCACTGTTAGTATATGACTTATCAAGACTCTTTAAACCATTAATAATATCAGTAAAGCGAGTAAACATTTCAGTAATGGACTCATCATGCTCCATTTTAAACAATTCATATTTATGCACAAGCATGTTTATTTTAGACTCTTTTACTTGATTGGTTCCCTTATGGGTTACTTCTAACCTATCCCATATTTTTTTAGCAGATGAGCAAGTAGAAATGCGATTAAATTCGTTTGCATCAAGAGCACAATAAAGAATATTCATTGCTTTAGCATTTAATTGGGCCATCTTCTTATCAACCTCATCCCATTCTTTCTCGGGTTTGGTTGATTCCTCACCATCTATAATTTTAGTGGGTGTGTGAGGACCGTTCACTATGATACTCCACATATCATAGTCGAGTGCTTGTATGAATATTTTCATCCGAGCTTTCCAATAGGTGTAATTAGACCCATTGAAAAGTGGAGGTCGGTTGGTGGATTGCCCCTCGGCTAGAGAAGTACCGACGTGGGTTGCCATAGATCTTTGGCTCTTTGATTGTTTAGATCAAAGAAGGGCTAGAGCACCCGGCTCTGATACCACTTGTTGCCCAGCTATGCAACCCAAGAGGGGGGGTGAATTGGGTTTCTAAAATTTTAGGCTTAACTAATGACTTATGAAAAATGTTCGTCAATAGCTAAATGAATGAGGAGAATAAACTTAATTCAAGACTAATTGCCAAAAATAAGAATGCAAGGAAATAATGAAGAGTTAAAGAGAAGCAATTATGCACACCACAAACAAAAGGATTTATAGTGGTTCGGTGCCAACCTTGCACCTACATCCACTCCCCAAGCTCCTACTTGAGAATTCCAATCCACTAATCTTGTATTCAACCCGAATACAAATGTCGGAAACTCCGACTCTAGCTATCCCAAGCTAGTCCACTTGTTTTCCGGGTACAAACCAACCCAATACACTCCGATTCTAGGTTCGGATCAATCTTTTCTTATTTTGAAACCCTTCCAAAACAAAACCAAACACTCAAACTGAGTATAACAATTTATAGCACACTTAAGCATAAAGAAAAGCTCCTTCCATGAGCGAATATAACTTTAAATACACTTTACTTAAAAGAAGAAGCCCCTTTTTGGATTTTCTCAAGGTGGATGGAGACTTGATTGAGCGCTTGAGGAGTTGGTAAGCTTGGATTGATGGCTTCTTGAAAGCTTTAAATGAGCTCTTGATTAGGCCTGAAAAGTTGGCTTGAGAAACTCTTTTTCAAATTCTCTCTTTTGAATGCTCTTGAATGCTCTCTTGAATGCTCTTCTTAACTCTTTCAATATCTTTTTTGTTTCCCACCTTTTGAATCCTTTTATAGCTTTAAGAAATAGAGAAAAATATTCTAAGCTGAAAAAGAGCCATTAGACCACATTAAATGAGCATTAAAAGCACTTAAAACAGGTTAAAAACTAGTCGTTGTGGAGAAATCCCGTCACAGGAGTCGACTCATGGGTCGACTCATGCTTGGGGGTCGACTCATGGGTCGACCTCTGTGGAAGAATACCAGAAAATAGGGTTCTGTAATTTTTTGGCCTAAAACTGCAGGGGTCGACTCATGAGTCGACTCACAGGTTGTGCCAAGCCAAAAATTTTGCGTGCCAAACAGCTCATGTGCCATGAGTTGACTCATGGGTCGACTCATGATTTTCAAACATGCATATCTTTCAAAATACAAGTCCAAAAATAATGAAATTTTCACCAATAGATCATAAATCTTTTGTTCTACCATTTGATACTATCAAATCAGAGTTTTGATAAAATTACAATTTTACCCCTGAAGAGCAAAAAGACTTTTTCAAATGAAAATTATTAGTACCCCTTCAACTGCTTTGTAATCATCAAAATCAATCTAGGGAGCAACATTAAGATAATTTAGTGAACTCATTCTTTAATGAGTACCCACATTCTTGTATTAGTGTTTTCACATAAGTGGCTTATGAGATCAGCCACCCTCTCTATCGAGCATACAAAGGATGTACCAATTTTTTCAAACAATGATCTCTGACTCAATGTTCTTACGATCAGAAATATTTAAGATTAAAATTTTAAGACTTTAGATCTCACAGGCATGACCCATTCATGTCCTCTAAAATTATTATCCTAATCTATAGGGTTCATCATAATCCTTAATATGAAAAGATGCAACTGAAATGATGAATCAAAAATATCTCATTTTTATTTATATCAAAATAAATATTTTTACATGAATTGGAAGAATATATAAATAAGTCATATCACATAATCCTTGTGATTGGCTTGTAGGGTACTTATTCTTTCATATCTATTGCCATGTGATGTCAATATTCAACATGGAGTACCAAGCTCATGCCATCTTTTTCAAGATTGCAGGGAAGGTAAGGTAGAGGAGGATCTCCAAAGCATCCTGGAGTATCATGAGAACTTTATAGCCTTTCATGTGATCTAAGGGGTCAGTGGAGCCATCGTATGGCTCCACCATCAGCATCTTGAATTGATTTGGGATTAGTTCCTGGAGAATGGAGTGAATGAAAGGTGGCTGGGAGCTAAAGCTGACGATGTCATCGTTCTTCCTGCCACCAACTTGAACCTCTGCGAGTCAACACTTGATCTCATAGATCTTCTACTCAATATCTTCATCTCAGTGAGACTATTCTGGACAGGGAGTGTAACCTGACATTGAGTTCCCATTGGAAGAGGTAAGGGATCACCGGTACCATCAACCATGGGCAGACCCATGGTGGGAGGGCAATTGCCAATTGGAGAAGGATGGTTGGTGCACCCCTCGAGGAGGATTCTCCAAAAGTGAAAATTGATCTTGATGATTGCATCATGATGGCATGGCATGGGAAGTGAGCTGAAATAGTTGCTGCTGCTCTGTGGCTTGCTATAGATACTGAATGGTGTTCATCAACACCTGGACTTGATGGACCAAATTGTCAAATTACTGGGATCCCACTGTTATCAGCAGTTGCTTTGGTTCCACCAACCGATGAGGGGTGGATGATTCGATGGCTCTACCATGGCTTTGCCGAGTCAACGATTGACGAGAAGTAATGGAGCAGCGCACCATACTTTCTTCCAAATTAGATTACTGGGGGCCCTTCCTCTAGTGTCAATCTATTACTATAGATTTTTGGCTTAGGTCGACTCACTGGAGAGTGGTGGCATCCAGTAGAGAAGATGGTGATCAGACCTATAAAATAAGTTTCAGATTGGAGCAGATCCAATAGGGACCCTCCAGTACTTAAGTCATAAATCTAAAACAGATGGGAGGGAGCATACGTAAGTTGCATACTTTAGGGGTCCCCTGATTGTCTCTATTTATAGAATATCGTTAGAGCTTATCCGATGCACAGTCAGCCGCTCTTAAAAATGGTATAGTTTAACAGAACCTTTCTTGATGCATAGCTAGCCACTCTCAAGGGTGGCATAATTTGACAAGACCTTTCTCCACGACAGTTAGCCACTCTCAAGAGTGGTATGATTTGACTTTGAGTAGCATGATTTGATGGAACCACATGGGGATCTCTCGCCAGCCTTTCCAAATGTGATGATCAATCGGGGTCAAAGGAAATGTGACCTGGAGCCCTGCACTTGGCTTGGTGGTATGGACGAAGGCATTGGTGAGAAGTTGGAAGCTGATGTGGGTCGGTGATTGATGTAGGGGTCAATGGCTGAGGCATGGGTCAGCCACAATCAAAGTTCATCCGTATCTTCTGATCGAACAAAGATTTGTACCAATATAAGCCATGCGACCTCGCCCTTGGTGGCTTGGCAGAACCTTGACCTAGGGGCTAGTTGGAAGTCATCCCGTTAGTTGATAACAGTTCGATCCAGGAGTCGGTTAGAGGTTGGCCTGGGGGTCGATGTCAGTCCACCCTAGGGGTCAATTGAAGGTCGATGATAGCCCGAGGTGGTATAATCATCCATACTAGTCATCGTTCTAGCATCTCCATCATCCTAAGACTTTAGGGGATGAGTCCTAAGGTTGGTGGCTGAGGTAGCACGACCTCATAATAGTTGTGATCCTTAGACTGATGAACAATACATCTTGAAATACAATCCAATATAAATCTAGTAGTAGGCATTCAAAAAAATATCTTATGCTGGCCAAATATAAGGCAATGGATGGATATTGTTTATACTACTCTCTATTTAATCATGATATTATAAGAATCGATCCATACCTATGTAGTAGTAGTGGAACAAAACAATAACAAAGAAAGCTCAAGTCAAGCACTCAAAGATGATGGAAAGAGCTGATAACTTAGAGGTTGAAACCTTGACGTCCTCAAATTTCATCTTAGGAAATGGATTGAGTAAGTTGAGGAATGACTCAACATGAGAACTATATGATGCCTCGTAAGCTGAGAAAGGAAAGCATTGAGCTTGAGACTAATCAAATAGATTAACCAAAGACTAACCACATCGAGCTTGAGACTAATCAAATATGGTGAACTATGAGGATCTTCCCTATCAGCTTAGAAAAAAGAATCATGATATGGTATGGGGTATAACAATTATCAAAATATGGAGAATGGTTAGTACTAGTCATTGAAACTTTGAAAGTAGTAAAGATCAGGAATGAACAAGTGTCACCACTAGAAGCAGGTGACTATCGGATGTTTTACAACATGATATACAAGTATTAGTGTAACTCTAAAAGAAAGAATTTCAACCAATCAAACACTTGTTATTTATCTTTACTTTATCTTTGCATTTATTTTTTATTACTTTGCCATAATTATCTTGTTTTATCCAAGTAAGTGGTGTCGTAATGTTGAAAGCTTTTGAAGATTAAGGTATCATCACTAACACTTCCAATTCATTCTTTCAATCCAACACATGACTAAGGAGTTCTTATCTTGCCAAGGATTCAAACTGAGAGGGTGACAACTATCTTGGCTCATATTGATGATTCTTCCTCTGACTCAGAATATACAAAGGAATCTTCTCCTACTTCAAAGTCGGAAGATGCTTGTTTTTTATAGCATGCAAGTTTTGTAGCATGCAAGTTTAGTCCCACATCGGTTATGAGTCAAGAAAAAGTATGACTTATATAAATTACAATCTTCTCTCTCATATAAGGTATCTTTTAAAGGATAAAATTGTGAGGCTCTAAATGGCTAAGATCCACTAAAGCCCAAAGATGGTCAAAGTCAAAGCGGATAATATCTCACGTATGTGAGTGTGGAGGTAAACCCAGCCATCTGACCTCTTAACTATAACATTGGCGCTATCTGTGGGAATGCCTCCTGCTCACATACTCCCTGTTGACTGGGGGGCCTAATATTGTGGGGGGGACGGCATCTTTAGTCCAATATCGATTGTGAGTCAAAAGGAAGTATGGCTTAGATGGATTAGACCATTAGCTGCCATATGAAGCATCTTTTAAAGAGCAAAATCATGAGGCTCCAAATAGCCAAGACCTATTGAAGTCTAAAGATGGTTAGAGCCAAAGTGGACAACACCTCACGTATGACGGAATGGAGAAAAACACAACCATCTAAGTCATCCGACCCCTAAACCGCAACACAAGTAATATAGAGTCGATCTTCTCTATGAATAAAGACGTCCTTCAAAAACTCTATAGTGCTATCAAAGTGCATGAAAAATTTTATGGGATTAAATACACCAGAGACTTAAAAATTATAAATGAAAAAGTAGGGCTCAAAGAAGAGATTGAGGGCAAAGTTTCAAGACTAAGTAGTACAAGAAGGCTATGGGCTAGGTTGGCAGGAGAGTCTATCTCAAGTATGAAACCTAGAGATGTATTGCAAACACTTAGAAAATTGCCTGGATCAGGGGAGGTTGGGCTTGCAAGCTTTCTTCTTCTGAGCAAGGCCCATTGTAAGTTGTAACTAAGGTCATTGACAAGCTTAGTCTTGATCATACGCTAGGCAGGCCTGTGTGAAGTGGCTCACATGTTTCCTGAGTCTCTATCAAGATATTGTTAAGTTGCACTACCCATTTGTGAGCTTCTACATTTGAATTTGCAATAAACCTTTCTTTGTAGACTCAAAATTTTCCTCTTGTATGAGGCTAGTGGAGTACATGAGGCTCCGAGAATATCAAAGGGAGAGGACTCACTCCAAATCTCAATCAGATGCTAAGGAGAGAATCCGAATGGTGTCGGTCAATCCTAGCTTAGCACAAAGTGGTTTTGTAAGAGGTGTCCTTCCTTGTGGAAATTGATATATGGCTTCACACAAAGTGGCACACCTATCTTCTTGGGTGGGTTGTCTCTCACTAACCTAAGATTCAACGATGTGGACATCTCGCTCTATAAGTTTATAGAACTACCACTATGTCAGACCATATGTTTTGGGCATCTCACTTTTTCTTTAACATAGAACAAGCTGAGTGTGATTAGCTCAATTAAATTATTTCAATGACCAATGTCAAGTTTGTATAAGCCTTGACTCGATCTTAATTCTCCCAGAGATAGTGTTGATAATGCCCACCATAGGTCCATTCTTTGGATTTCTTTTGGGTTGGTGAGGCTTGGCTAGAGCACCATTCTAGTTTCGTTGCCCATCCATGTACCATCGGAGCCAACCCCGCTTAATGAGTGCCTTCATTTCATCATATAGCTGCATGCAATTCTTTGTGCCAGGGCCGTGGTCGCAGTGATACTGGCAATTCTTCTTCATATTACACCTATAATAGGCCGAGGTCAACATCCTCCTAGATAGTAGCAAGTTGTCCTGGCCCTCTATTTCCATAAGTATTTGGGCTTGAGGTGCATCAAGAGGAGTATAGATCCCAAACTTCTATAGTGGAGTTCAAGATCGGCAATTCTGAAGTGGTGTCCTAAATCAATTGTTATGAGTTCTTGACCGATGCAACCTCCTCCCACTTCGACGCCCTTCATGCCTTGGTTTGTCCATTTTTTAGCTACATTCCTTCTTCTCAGGAGGTTTTGTGACTGGCAACTCCTCATGTAGCTCCCTGATCTCCTCAGTATTTGCATATTTTTCCACCTGAGCCAGCATCTGAGCAAAGTCTTTCAGTACCTCTTCTTCAGGGAGAAGAGGAATTGGTTTTTACGAAGCCTACCTTTAAGAGCAAACATGGCAATCGATTGGTCCAGGTCCTGGACCTCCAAAGTAGCCACATTGAAATGGCTTATATAGTCTCTGAGGAACTTGCTTTCTCTCTACTTGATGTTGACGAGTGAGTCAGAGTCACACCACTACCTCTAGCTATTCACAAAGTATATTGCGAACACTCGATTGAGTTGTTCGAAGGAGTCAATTGAGCCTGGCAGAAGGCTTGAATACTAATATCGAATTACTTTTCGAAGAGTTGAAGGGAAGGCCTTACAATGGATGTCATTGGTCACATTGCGGAGAAGTATAAGAGCCTTGAAACTCTCCAAATAGTCAATGGGGCTGGCAGTTCCGTCATAAAGCTCCAGCAATGGCATCTTGAACCATAATGGAACTGGCTCATCCATGATCTTCTTAGTAAATGGTAGCTTGGCATTGAAGTCAGGTTCGTCATTGTTGGATTGAGTTTGACCTTGCAATGCCTTACTTTACCAGTGCATTTCTTGGAATCTCCAATCTATTTTGACATCTTGAATTATTTGATGACCCAAGTGTTGAGGTGAGGAATGCCTTAGAGTCGAATCTTTTTCGGATCTCAGGGTCAAGGAGCACTTGTGGCATCCGCTACCAAGGCTCTCAAGGAGGCCATATCGACTAGGCTACCCCTGTCATAGGCTATGAGGAGGGGATTGCCAATCCAGAGGTTGGTTCAGAGCCTACTAAGGCATGTCGGGGGTGGTTGAGTGGGAGTCACCTGTTGCATCCCTTACATCACTGTAATCAGGATTTGTACTTGTTGAACAAGCATGTTGAATTATTTTTGAGTCACTGGTAGCACCTACTAGGATGGAGACAACACTTTGATGGTATCAAGTGCAACGAGCTCTGATAGGGCGCCATCAGATCGGCATGAAGCATTTGAGGCTCCTCTCTTTATTCTCACGGTGGTTCGGATAGATCATTCTTCAAAGTTGGGTTGCAATAGTGACCATTCTTTTAGCACCAATTTGTTGCTGTTGAAATTCGAGTTGGCATCAAAATCAGCTTGATAGTTGGTGGCCGAGGTGAAAGATGATTTGGATGAATGAAGTTGATTCTGCAAAAAAAAATCTCTGATCAGAAGTATTTCTATTGGGGACCCTCCAACGCTCGAATTAGTGGACCATTGGGGAGTAGAGGAAGAGAGAGAAAAAGAGGAAGAGTGGTTTTTTGGCATGGACTCAACACTTTCCTGGGGTCCCTTCTCCTTTCTATTTATAGAGGGAGAGTAGTAGCCTTTCCTACAGAGAGAAATGGCCAATATCGAAATGTTTGCACAAATTGTGTGGATGGAGATCATGCTCTGTATCTTAGACATGGAAGTTGTGAGCTATAGCTTAATTGTTACACTGGTCTTTCTCCATATGGTTAGGGATGCCTTATTTGGCTCACCACAATTGGAAGGATACGATTGCTTTTCAAAATCAATGGTTGATTAATTTGGTCCAAAGCCATCATCGATGTCGGTTGAGGAGACTAGTTTGGCCACATTAGTCGAATTGACCAAGGTCGAGGAGCTTGGATCGACTGAGGAGGACAGATTGGGCAAAGTGATCAAGTTGGTCAAGACCGAGAAATTTAGATCGACTGAGGAGGCTAGATTGGCCAAGGCCGAGGCTAGGCTCATCCGTGGTTCGAGTTGACTCCTTGGCTAATGTCGGGGTGATGTAGCCATATCAGATAAAGTTAGAGGGAATAGAATAGACAGATCCGATTGGATAAAATTATAAAAATATTTTTTTAGATAAATAAAATAAATAAAAAATAAATCTTAGTACTAGACATAATATTAAAGAAATAATAGTTTAAAATATAAAACATAATTGTTGCAAAAAAAATTAGATTAAATTAAATTTCTAATAATAATAGAAACATAACAAACCAAAATATTCTTCTTTATGAAGTTAAATATCCCTTAAATTATGAAAGCTATCAACTAATATTAGATCAACAATAAATCATTATGGCATATAATTTTTTTATATGTTCAACTTTCTCACGAGTAAAACGACTATGGTAAAAGATAGGGAAGAAATTTGTGAAAAAATTTATACATATATAAGGATCAGATTTGCAGTAGATTTTATCATCATCCGTATTTAATCCATTGCGGCGGGATAAAACCAATTCCACTAAAACCGGATTAGATCAAACACCTGGTGGGGCGGAGCCGATTGCCACCCCTGAGCCTGATCGCTTTGCTGAACGGGTGGAATGCGGTCGTTGGCGTACTCAGAAACGCAAATAATAATTTTGTAATCAAGTCCAAGGAAACCAAACCAAGCCCACAGTTTGCTTGGGCTCCGAATCTTCTCACCTAGCTGTTTTCGAATCTCCAGTGTCCGTCTCGACAGCCAATTTCGTGCTTGGGCTCCGAATCTTCTCACCTCGCCGTTTTCGAGTCTCCAGTCTCCGTCTCGACAGCCAAGTTCGTGCTGGAACCCAACGTGCTCGGTGGACCCTCCTCACATGCACACAAGACGGCACTATCCATTGGATCGAAATCACACGGTTCTGTTAAGTCATCACGGACCATCTTTACAGCGAGCGCGGCCTCCGACCTTGCTAGGCGACAACCTGGTGTGGGACCCGGTGGTCTTGTCCCGTATCTTGTGATTCTGGGCACCACCAATGCCAACCGTCTGACCGCTGATGGGTGCACTAGTCCACGGAAAGGATCCCTGTCGGCCGAGGTGGTACCCGTGAACTGGGAAGCGGTGTGGTCACCGTACAAGACCGAAAGAGGGCTAGGTGTCATGAAGAGATTCATAAGAGAAAAAGTGACGATGTTTTTGGATCTTCCTGGCGACACCGATCCTGTGCGGAAAGCTCATACCTAAAAGGCCGATGACTTGGGCTTTACCGGTGAGTGACGGTATCTGGCCGGCTGTGATCTGGTGTCGTGGCCCCCGTGGCTTTTTGTGCTTGGACGTGCTCGTTGTGTGTCTCCACAGCCTGCATTGATGTATAGTATTCTATATATACATGTTATTCAGTGTACTGCTATGTATCACTTATCAATGGTCCATAATAAGACTAACGATGTTAGTCAAGTCCTTCTTGGGCTCAACTAATCATCAATTTTCATATTTTTTTGATAAACTGAGTGGTGATACCAATGCAAAAGATGATAAAAATTTAAAAATAAATTTATGTGATAGAATAATAAATAAGTTTTAAAAAAAAATAGATAAAGCTATATTATAAGTAGAATGTATTTAATAACTATTGATCCTTATGATTTCAAAAGTTTATCAATTAAAAGATCAGCATTTATGGGAAAAAAAATTATTTAATAGAATAATTGGATAAGGCAAGCAATGCAAAATTTGAAATCAAATGTAAATATAAAAAGAAGATTTAGAGCCTAATAGTATATCCACTCTTTTATTAAAACCCCTTATTATGTACTCTATATGCCAATCATCACTTAAAAAAGAAGAGCTAATCGCTATCATATGTCTCTAAGATTTGTTGGTTATCTAAAATTTTTTTAATTTTTCTTAGCGAATATTTATACCAATGATCAAACTAATTATTAGAAAAATTGAATTTTCATACTAAAAAATATATAGATGCATGCTAAAATTGTATAACATAAAGCTATCTTAGCATCTTTTTAAATGGATTAGAATATGAAGCTAATATTAATGTTGTAATTTTTTCAAAAAAATAACCAAAATATGTCATAATTGCAGCCTAATAAATAAAAATAATATTAAAAAAAAGCTAGGAATATTATCATAACAAAAAAAAACAATGATAGAATGAGGAGAGGCAAGCAAAGGGGGCAGAGATACAATGAAAAAAATGTAAGGAAACTATTGCTACTGATCTCCCCGCCTAAGGTCAGTCATCGAGATGGATGTGGCCAAGGTGAAATCACCGCTGGAGCTTTGCTTGGACACCTGCAAAATAAGTCCTCACGGGAGATGATATTCTTCGGTGAAAATCCTTCGACGCTCAAGTCAGGAGATAGAGAATAATGAGAGGAGAGAGTGAGGAGCCGATTACATACCTTGAAGGGTCCCAGAGCCTTAATTTATAGGAGAGGAGTTTGAGTCGTATCCATCTCAGAATCTTAATGATTTTTAGATTTGTCACACAAATTGAATTGGAGAAGATATTTTCTTTTTATAGGAGACTCAATCATGGAGGAGTTTTACTCTATCTAGACTTTCTCAATTTGAAGAAAGATATGATTTGATGTGGAGATTAGCTCGACGACGGACGAGCTATGATAGATCATCCATGGTCGAGGTACAGGAGTCTGTGGAGTAGGTGCTTGTCCTCTCACTGGCTGAAATAGATTGATTGGGTACGAGCTAAAGTAGGTCATCCAAAACTGAGGTCATAGAGATTGTAGAGTGCACGTTGATCTTTAGGTGATCTAGAATAGATCGACAGAGGATGGCCTAAAATAGATTGTCCGAGGCTGAATGGTTGAGAATCACTGTTGACGAAGTGTCCGACAGTCTTTCTATCACATCTGCATATCTGTCAAGCGTCCATCTTCTATAGCTTGATTGGAATTGAGGATGTCACAGCCGAAGTCAAGATACAGATCCATAATAGATGACCCCCACTCTCGAGGTCAAGCTACACATAGATCGGTCAAAGAAAGTACCAGTCCGAGGTTGAGGCTAATCTCGTTAAGCTATCCTCTATTGACATGTGTCGAAGATCGACTGCCTGAGATGAACCATCTATAAATCTAGACCGTTGATTTTTTGGATCCACGGGAGCCACATGTTGACCAATCAAAGGCTGTCATTTGTCGAGCATCGATCGGGCAAGATAAATCGATAGTAGATCAGAGCCGTCCCAGACTTCTATAAATAAGGCCGCGGTAACTTTATTTCTACTGCTTCCACTGTTCACAGGGGGAGCTTTGGCACTTGGAGATTCTGTCCAGTTGCTCGGGTAAAGCCAAGCTACAATCGTTCCTCGCCCTTTGATTGCTCGATCATTTTGTCTTTTAGATCAGTTCCTCACTTCTCAACCATGAGTGAGTCTAGTTCGTCCCCCTCCACCTAGAATTTGGGTGACGACGTTAGGAATGTGGACCCAGAGTCCGAGGTAGCTTGTTTTTTAGGTAGACCCGAAGTTTTGAACTTCGATCCATTTAGAGTAGACTCTGTTCTCACTTTCGAGGATTTGGAGATTATTAAGTTGAAATACCAAGTCCCAATCGAGTTTAGGTTGGAGGTCGCCGTCCCTGAAGAACGGATAGCTCTTCCTCGTCAGGGTCGAGTAGGCCTTTACAAGAAATCTTTGAAGGCCGATCTTTAGTTGCCTTTTCATTTTCTCATTGTAGACTCTTTTAATTTATATAGAATAAGCTTTTGTAGCATTGCGCCGAACTCACGGAGCTAGATCTTAGGTTTTTTTTTGCCCATTGCCTTCTCCTCGGGGTCGAACAAACCTCCCACCTTCTTCGAACTTGCTTCACACTGAAGGCACATCCTATGGAGAATGGATGGTGGTATGTCTCTCTTCAGAGTGGACTTCGTCTCTTCTAAGGTGCTCCTTTTTTAGTGCATAACTGAAAGGAGTGCATTTTTTTCATCTCGACCGAGCAATCCTAGGACTTTAGTACATCATAGGGTCGACCTTATAGGTCGGCGATAAGACCTCCAATTTTGTCAAACATTGAGGAGGTGTTGAAGCAGATCTTCAGTCATACTCTTGCTCCGTTGATCAAGTTTCTTATCGAGGAGACTTTGTTCAAGATCGGGTTGAGTCTGGCCGACCCAAAGAGTAAGTTTCTTTTTTTCTTCTTTAGTTTGGCACCTTTTTTTTTTCTTTTTGATTAACCTCATCTTTCATGCAACAATGAATTCTGTAGAGCTTGAGGCTATTCATCGGGCTGCTGCAAAGAGGAAGAAGACAAGTGCGGCCTCTACTCCAAAGCATGGCCAAATTGAGGTCGTGCTCGCCCAGCCCATGGTTCGGGGTTCCTCGGGGCCTGGCAGCATACCAAAGAAGGAATCTTCGGCACCAGTAAGGGTAGTGGTGCCGCTCCAATCTGTCGCATTGGGGGAACCTGCCCCTCGGCCTTCTGCATCTTCATTGCAGTGAGGTTCGGGCACTCTCTGGATTTCGATTCACATGTCTTCTTGTTCGGCTGACCCACCGGATGAGGTGTCCGCTTCGATGGGAGTTCTACAAGATGCTGAGGCCCCAGATGCCAAGAAGGTCATCAGCGATTATTAGCTCACCCGATCTCTGCTTAGGTCAACCTTACTGCCGGCAGACGTTGAGGCCTTCACCATTAAAGGTGGGGCATTTCGAATTCAGGATTCATAGGACTCCCTTCTCCAGATAAGTGACGATCTATTGACCTTCCTCGATATTTTTTGATCTTTTTTTTAGTGACTTTTTTTATAGCTCATCCACCACTTCAACCATTTTTCGAAGACGGTCTGCGAAGCTCGATGCATCTTGAGGAAGGTTGAGGAAAAGGTCAGAAAGAGGTGAAGCGACTGATGTCCGACCTCTCTAAAGCTCAAGCTGAAACTGAAGGTCGACTATCAACCGAGAAGAAGAAGCATGAGGAGGAGCTGAAGACTGCCAAGGTCACCACGGTTGAGGCTTTCAAGTCTTCGACTGAACTCCTGGGCATTAAGTCAGAATTTGCCTCACTTTCGTATGTGCAAGGGGCTGAAGACTTCAAAGAGAAGGCCAGAAATCACTTTCCTAATCTCCACTTTGGCCTCCTGGAGTCGGACGTTAAGGAGGAGGTTGGTGAGGTTGGAGTCGGATGGTGAGTGATGGTATCTGGCCGATTGTGATATGGTGTCGTGGCCCCTATAGCTTTTTGTGCTTGGACGTGCTCGATGTGTGTCCCCACAGCCTACATTGGTGTATCCGTATGTACATACTACTCAGTGTATTGCTATGTATCACTCACCAATGATCCATAATAAGGCTAACGATGTTTGTCAAACCCTTTTTGAGCTTAACTAATCACCAATTTCCATATCTTTTGATAAACTGAGTGGTGACACTAGCACATGCAGAAGATGATAAAAATTTAAAGATAAATTTATGTGATAGAATAATAAATGATTTTTTTTAAAAATTGGATAAAGATATATTATAAGTAGAATGTATTTAATAATTATTGATCATTATGATTGCAAAATGTTATCGATAAAAAAATCAGCGATTATGAGAAAAATAAATTATTTACTAGAATAATTGGATAAGGCAAGCAATGCAAAATTTGAAATTAGATGTAAACATAAAAGGAAGATCTAGAGCCTAATCAAATGATACACATCAAGATTGTATCTAATAGTATATCCACTCTTTAATTAAAACCCCTTGTTATATACTCTATATGCCAATCATCACTTAAAATAAAAGAAGAGCTAATCGCTATCACATGATCTCTAAGACTTGTTGGTTATCTAGAATTTTTCTAATTTTTCTTATTGAACATCTATAATAATGATGAGCTAATTATTAGAAAAACTAAATTTTCATACTAAAAAATATGTAGAGACATGCTAAAATTGTATAACATAAAGCTAGCTTAGCATCCTTTTAGATTGATTAGAATATGAACCTAATATTAATGTTGCAATTTTCTCAAAAAATAATGAAGGTATATTATAATTGCATCCTAATAAATAAAAAATAATATCAAAAAAAGCTAGGAATATTATCATAACAAAAAATAAAACAATGATAGAATGAGGAGAGGCAAGCAAAGGGGGTAGAGACACAATGAAAAAGACGTAAGGAAATAAAGCCCCCATGCTTTCAATACCTGGTTGATCTTAAATCAAAGAAAATATTATGTTTTGATCTCCTTTCCCACATTTTTGAGAAGGAGAATGTATTTTTCGTCCAATATTTTCTCTTTTTTCCATAATATAATAGTTTAGGTATTGCCACTCTTTACAGGTGAATAGATTCATTTTAAATATGTACATTCACAATCCCAACACAACTATGACCTACCATGTAAATCTAATGCTGCGACTTCCACTTTTATCATTTTTGAAAAAAAAAACTACAGCAGAGTTGTCACAATAAATCTTCATTGGTCTTGCAATAAAATCGACAACTCTTAAATCAGACATGAGATTCTTCATCCATATTGCTAGTGAAGTAGCTTCATAGCATGTAATGAATTCTGCCTTCATGGTAGATGAAGCAACTATAAATTGCTTATTATTTCTCCAAGATATAGTAACCCCAGTAAGAAGAAAAATATATTTTGAAGTAGATTTTCTTATATCCACACATCTACCAAAATCTAAATCCGAATAACCAACCACCTCCAAATGATCAGTGTGTTTGTAGGTAAACATATAATGATTGATTCCTTGTAGATACCGCATAACTTTTTTTATAGCTTTTCAATGATTAAGTCTAGGATTACTTTGGTATCTATCCAAAAGTTCTATTACATATGCAATATCAAGTCTTTTACAGATCTATGCATACATCAAGCTTCCCACAGCAGATGCATATGGGATATTCTTCATATGCTCCTTTTCTAATTCATTTTATAAACATTGGTTCTAACTGAATTTGTCACCTTTCATAATGGATGCAATTGTAGGAGTACGATCTAATATTTTAGACCTTTCCAAAATCTTTTCAATGTAAGCCCTTTGAGACAAACCTAAAATCTTTCATGATCTGTCTCTGTGAATCTCTATACCAATGATATAAAAGGCTTTACCCATATCTTTTATCTCAAAGTTTTGAGAAAGAAATAATTTTGTCTCCTTTAGCAAACCCAAATCACTGCTTGCAAGTAAAATATCATCTACATATAGAACCAGATATATTTATTTACTCTCACTAACCTTAAGATATATTCATTGATCCATAATATTTTTTGTAAAGTCAAAAGAGCTAATAACATCATAAAATTTTAGATACCATTGGCGGGAGGCCTGTTTAAGTCCATATATAGACTTCTTTAACTTGTAGATAAGGTGACTATTTTTATCTATATAGAAATCTTCAGGCTGAGCCATGTACATGTCTCATTTAGATTTTCATTCAGAAATACCATTTTCACATCTATTTGATGTAACTCTAAATCAATATATGCTGCTAAAGCCATGATTATCTTTAATAAATCCTTCTTTGAAATTGGAGAGAAGGTTTCATGATAATCAATACCTTCCTTTTAAGTAAAACTCTTAGCTATAAGTCTGGCCTTATATCGTTCAATATTACCTGAGGAGTCTGTTTTGATCTTATAAACCCATTTACAGCCAATGGTTGAAGCTCCTTTAGGTAATTCAATGAGATCTCAAACTTGATTTTCAGCCATAGATTTCATCTCATCTTTCATGGCATCATACTAGTATGTGGATTTGCTTCCACTCATGGCTTATGAAAATGATTTTGGATCGTTATCAGGCCCAACATCAAAGTCGGAATCCTATAAGTAGACAATGTAATCACTAAGAATTACAAGCCTTCTTTCTCTTGTAGATCTTCTTAATCCCACTACACTTGTATTTTGAGTATTTTTAGTAGTAGGCTCAATATAAACTTGTTCTTTATAGAATGGTTATTCTTGAATTGATTGTTTATGATCTTGTGGATCTCCTTGAATAATAATAAATTATATATCTTTTGTAGATTGATCAATTTGATCTCTTATTTTTTCAAATTCATCCTTACGAGAAAAATCACTCCACTAAGTTCATAATCCTCAAGAAACTTAGTATTCCTAGATTCAACCATTTTGGGCACATGGTTAGGACAATAAAACCTATATCCTTTGGAGTTTACCGCATAGCTAATAAAATACCCACTAACTATTTCAAATCTAATTTCTTTAAGTGTGGATTATAAATCCTCACCTCAGCTAGACATCCCCATATGTGTAAGTGACTTAAACTCAATTTTTATTCTTTCCATAACTCAAAAAGAGTTTTAGGTACAATGTTCGACGAAAATCTATTTAAGACATACACTACAGTCTTTTATGTTTTACTCCAAAGAGATAAAAAAAGATTAAAATAACTAATCATACTCCTTATCATGTCTATCAGTTTATGATTCCTTCTTTCTGCCACACCATTTTGTTGTGGTGTTTCAGACATTGTGTATGGGATAATAATACCCTCTTCTTCAAGGAACTTACCAAATGGACTTATGAACTAACCCCCTCAGTATATCTTCTATAGTACTCTCTACCTTTGTTAGATCTCACGATCTTTGTTTTCTTGTCCAGTTGTTTCTCTACTTCTACTTTGTAAATCTTAAAGATGTCTAGTGCTTCACTTTTTTCAAAGAGAAGATAGAGATATATGTATCTGATATGGTCATCAATGAATGAGATAAAATATCTCTGATCATTAAAATAGGGAGTGGAAAATGATCTACAGATATCAGTGTATATGATTTTCAAAATATTAAACTCCTTTTGGCATCTTTAGAGGATTTATTAGTTTACTTTCCCTTCATGCAACCCAAACAAGTACCAAAGTCAGTAAAATCAACATCTTTTAAAATACTATCATTTACCAACCTCTTTATTCTCTCTAAAGAGGTATGAGCTAATCTTTTGTGCTATAAACTTGAAGAGTTCTCTTTAATAATATTTCTCTTTATGACAATATTACCACCATGCATAGATGAATGATTACATTCAAAATTTAGATTCAAATCTAATTTATATAAACCATCCATTAAAAAACCAATACCAATAACACTTTTATTCCAAAAAAAATTGATGATAGAATTTTCAAAATGAAAATCAAAACCAATATCTATTAATTTGGACATAGAAACTAAATTTCTAAAGAAGTTAGGAACATAAAAAGTATTTTCAAGATCTAAAACAAAATCAGAATTCAAAATCAATCAAAGATTTTCACAGCTTCCACATGTGAATGTATTTGATTGCTTGAATAGATATTTTGCTCACTTCTTTTCGAGTCTCTTAGATTGAGAAAGCCCTGCAAGATATTAGCAATAGAAATTGTAGTACCAGAATCAATCTACTAAGTATTATTAAGAATATCAATAAAAAAAGATTCATGACACACCAGAGATATAAAAGTATCTTTTTTTTAGATCATTTTTTATACTTTATACAGTCCTTCTTCATGTGTCTCTTTTTCTTATAAAAGAAGCATGCATCTTTATTGCCATAATATTTTATTGACACTACAACATTATTCTTTTTAGGAGTACCTTTTTGTTTTCTTACTTTTGAAAGAATAATGCCTACAAGCCAATCGCATATGAGATGCGATCGGAATATTTTCTATAATTTTATCTTCCAAACTTATATATTTATATTATTATTTAATGAAATAGATATTTTGATTCATTATATGTTGTATTTTATTATTATTATTAAGATATAATGAAATCCATAGGTCTGGATAATGGTTTTAGGATCATGATGAAATCACACCAGTGAGACCTAAATCCTTGATAGCCATGACCTAAAATATTTTCAGTCATTGATTCATTGAGTCGGAGATCAATGATACCGGTAAGACTAGCATATCCTATGTATACTCAGAGATGAGGATGGTTGATCTCACAACCACTTATGTGGTGATACTAATACAAGAATGTGGGTGCTCATTAAAGAATGAGTTCACTGAATAGACCTGTGAGAGAATATCTAATGGAGTCTTATTTACATATCAGCTGATGATTCTCTAGTGAGAGTTGTGTAAGTGATCTTTTGACCTGAGATCACCATAGTACCTTGTGTATATGAATCCATATTTTGTTTACTTTCTAATTTGATTCTCTGATCTTTGTATAGGATATTCTAGATGTAGTGAAGTATGCATAAAGATTGTGAGTGATCAATAAGAGATCAGTCACTCCTAATAAGAAGAGTGAATATTCTATGTGATCTCATAAATCAGTGATTCTGAAAGTCTTTTGCCAAATTAAGATGATAATTAGAAAAAAATTTTAATATATCATCAACTGAATCATTACTTCTGATTGAGATACATAAAGATAAGCAATTGGATTTGACATGATTCCATGCCCACAGCTTATCTGGGATGTTGTTTGACTGAAAGATTGAATTACACGATAACTTACCACTGAAAGATATTTTGATAATTTTTTATCAAAATTTTAAATCTTTTAAATAGTAATGATATATTGCTAGATATCAATTTTGCTTGTAAACTCATCAAAATTAAAAAAATTTAATTTAAAAATTAATTAGAAAGAGTCCTAGTTGATTGAGACTCTTGAGCTGATCTAATCTGATTAGATTAGGGTTACATTAAGAATCTATGTCCACTGCTGGCTAGATTTGAAATCCAATGAGTCACACACTTTGAGATTTAGTCTTAATCTAATTTAATTAAGATCTAATATAAATCTTAATAATTAATTTGATATACTAGTATATTTATTAATTCAAGTTCCTAAATAGGTTAATTCAAAGCGTTTGAGCTAAACTAGACCAGTTGCTTTGACCTAATGGGGTCTAATTTAATTTGATTCTTATCCAACTTGAAAGTGTTTCAAGTGTGGAAAGAGTCCTCTACACCCACCAAGTCTCACACTAAAAAATAATTGTTGCCCTCCTCTTAATTGCATTGAGAACTGAAGAGTCCTTCTTCATGAAGGCTCTTATCCATCTCTTCGTTTCTATCCAGATTCCTTATTATTTCATGCTAATTTTTTATGATGGATTTATGAGGTGTAGAAGAGGAGGAGTCCTTCTATGTGAAGACTCTTCTGCACCACATAAACACATGAAGAATTTAATTCACCATGTGAAGACTTGGAGGCCAAGAGTTGGCGCCCCTTGGTCCATCTACACGTCCCTCTTAGCCTATTTATATGGGGCATCCCATATGGGCTAATGGCTAGATTTTGGATGAAAACTAGAGCCAATAGGCATGTAATAAAGAAAAAAAAATTAAAAAAAATTTGAGAGAAAGAGAAAAAAAAATTGAGAGAAAAAGTTGTAAGAAGGGTGGTGAGAAAATTAGCAAGTGTTGCTAGTTTATCTTAGGGTTTG
Organism: Elaeis guineensis; assembly: GCF_000442705.2. Lineage (NCBI taxonomy): Eukaryota > Viridiplantae > Streptophyta > Magnoliopsida > Arecales > Arecaceae > Elaeis > Elaeis guineensis. The sequence continues at coordinate 72,305,506 of NC_025996.2, forward strand.
ATTTTTCTGTGTTGGAGCCCAAAATCAACTCTTAGGTTGTGAGACTTCTAAAGAGTGTTCTCTTGGCATGATTCTGATGGTAAAGTTAAGGTGATTGGATGTTGGTGTGATCATACTTCGAGTTTGAAGCTGGCAGTATTCTTGTGAAGAAAATGCTGTGGCAGTGCATCGGTTAGAAAAGACCTTGGCCAACTTTCATATGGATCACTATTAGAGGGTTTCTACTTTGAAGTATCATGGAGATCACCTACTTACATACTATTCATTAGAGAAAGTATAAATTCTATCTCTTTGCATGCTTATTTTTTTTTATTCAACATTTATAAAGTGATTCTAGGATTTGGATTTCGGTTCGATAGTTTTAATTGTTAAAACTATTGATATATTTATTTTAAAATTTTATTTTTATTGTGTGATGAAATTCAAAATGGTATCAAGCCACTCTGATTAGATTCAATCAAACAAGTATAAAGTTATAATATAGAATTATTCTAGTTCATATATTACCAAAAATGTTGCATCAATTTTAGTATCGATCTTAAAATCAAAAATTATTTTTGATTTTATTGAACCATAGATTAAATTTTAGTTATTAAAATTATGAATTTATGATAATATAAAATTTATAGTTTCATGGTTACTTGATTCTTGAATCAATTTTTTGTTTAAGGGTGTAATGCATACCTAATTCGATTAGGGTTTGTTTCAATTTGGCTAAAATTGTCATATATGTTAAGTCATTTTGTGCACCCTTATATGATTTTTTGATATGACAATATGATTGTTATTATAACATGTAAAAGCATGTCGAATTGCATAATATGTATAGTATATTTTATGTAGTAGAAGTTAGGATGTGCGAGATCAATTCAAAGATCCTCTATAAAATTATATTAAGTTGTAATGTCAGAATTCACTTATAAATCAAATATCGAATTCATTTAATCAATTAGTGTTTAGGTAAGTGTTAAAGGTATTTTCTAATTAAGTCCATATGCTGGTCTGGCCAACTTTGTTAATGTCTAAGAAAAACTATGGGGAGCCTCCCACCTACTAACTTGCCAATTTGATCTTATTAAATTTTGAATTTAGATTGATTAATGATGAAGACACTACAAGGGCCTTCCTTCAAGCTTGGTCAATAGAGTATGTCAAGATCTTAGTGAGCTTATTGTGCTATCCACAAAGCTTATTATAGAAATTGATATGATGTTGACTAAGTGCATATTGATATTATGACATATTTGAATAGTGTTGCTTTGTTGCGCTATCCACAAGGGCAACATTGTTTAAGTATGACCATATAAGATTGAAGGGTTAACTTAACTAAAATACTATAGTTTGTTATGCTATACACAAGACTATGAGTAATCTAAGGGCAAAAAAAAATATATTGAGAATTATATGAAGTATAATTAATAAAGAGTTACCTACTCTTGAACTCATGAATGCTTATTGTGCTATCCACAAGGTATTTGTGAGGAATAAGAATCTCAACCTACTTAGAAATATAAGGATGTTTCTATTTTTTATACTTGAGGGCTATAAATTATTAAAATAGTAGGAGACACAATTAGACAAAAATCCTAATCTAATTGTGCATGTCATCATGAGTTGTCCGCTTATATTGTGTTCTTGTTATTATAGATTAACTACACACATAGCATCCTCACTGTTACTATAGGCATTCTAGATGCTAACAAATTGATCGAACCAAACTATATGGACTGGTTAAAAAATCTAAGAATTATTCTCACTCAAGAGAAAGTCTCTTGCATACTGGATACACCTACACCCAATACGATCGAAGAAGATGCTTCTGAGGAGGAAAGGACCACATATAAGATATGGAAGGATGACAGTGTGACTGTCAAATGCATCATGCTTGCCTCGATAAACAATGAGCTTCAGAGACAGTATGAGGACATAGATGTTCCTTCTATACTCCTTAATTTTAAGGAGTTATATGGGAACAAAGTCGAACTACTAGATATGAGATATCTAAGCAGTTATTCTGTACTCGCATGACTCAAAGTATGTCTGTGCAAACTCATATCCTGAAGATGATTGATTTGATGACTCATCTAGGACAATTGGGTTTCGCTATGTGTTGGGTATAAAATACCCGCAGCCGAATTCGACAGCAGAACGGCTCCGCTCGGACTCCTACGGGAGTCGGGCTCCTCCATCGACAGCAGAACGGCTCCGCCCGGACTCCTACGGGAGTCGGGCTCCTCCATCAACAGCAGAACGACTCCGTCCGGACTCCTACGGGAGTCGGGCTCCTCCATCAACAGCAGGACGACTCCGTCCGGACTCCTACGGGAGTCGGGCTCCTCCATCAACAGCAGGACGGCTCCGCCCGGACTCCTACGGGAGCCGGGCTCCTCCATCGACAGTTAGAACGGCTCCGCCCGGACTCCTACGGGAGCTGGGCTCCTCCATCGACAGCAGAACGGCTCCGCCCGGACTCCTACGGGAGCCGGGCTCCTCCATCAACTGCAGAACGACTCCGTCCGGACTCCTATGGGAGTCGGGCTCCTCCATCAACAGCAGGACGGCTCCGCCCGGACTCCTATGGGAGTCGGGCTCCTCCATCGACAGCAGAATGGCTCCGCCCGGACTCCTACGGGAGCCGGGCTCCTCTATCGACAGCAGAACGGCTCCGCCCGGACTCCTACGGGAGCCGGGCTCCTCCATCAACAGCAGAACGACTCCGTCCGGACTCCTACGGGAGCCGGGCTCCTCCATCAACAGCAGGACGGCTCCGCCCGGACTCCTACGGGAGCCGGGCTCCTCCATCGACAGCAGAACGGCTCCGCTCGGACTCCTACGAGAGTCGGGCTCCTCCATCAACAGCAGAACGGCTCCGCTCGGACTCCTACGGGAGCCGGGCTCCGACCTCAGTCTCCGACCTCAGTATCAGCTGCTGGAGCCGGACCCCACCCACGACCTCAACCGAAGGGGGGACTCCTCCCGGACTCCTGCAAAGGCCGAACTCCGACCGCTGCCGAGCCTTGATCAACGGATCCGTGTCCCTTGGCGGATAACAATAACTGCCAAGATCCTGTTCCACTTCCTGTAGCGGATTCCGCGTGGCTCCACCTCCCCCTGCGATAGGTGCTGCACGATCCCACTACTCGCTGACAGGCTGTGTCAACAGCTATGATGCTGCTCCGCTCCCTGCGGCAGGTGCTGCACGATCCCACTACTCGCTGACAACTAGCGGCAACTGACGCCGCTCCACTACCTGCAACAGGCCCTATGTGGTGGGCTATGATGATAGCCACGTGTCTGCTCCATTATCTTTCGCAATCAATTTCCCTGATATGGGCGGCCCACTATCAGGCGGTTACAAACGTCGCCATCAGCCTGTTGCCTCCCCCGCCTATAAAAGGGGACCCAGATACGTTATTCTCTAAGCTCTTTTGCCTTACTCTCAAAACTCTGCTAAACTCTCCGTTCGAGCACTCCATTCTTGTTGAGGCAGAGAACTGACTTGAGCGTCGGAGGGTCTTGCCAGAGCAACCCCACCTCCGGTTTAGACTTCCCTTGCAGGTCCCGGCGGCGACCGCGGCTTCCTCAACTCCAGCTTCTCCGACGCAAGCGGATTTTTGCACCAACAGGATTGGCGCTAGAGGAAGGGCGTGTCTTCGCAGCACCCTTATTCTTGAA
>NC_025996.2:72309280-72399453 GCF_000442705.2 Elaeis guineensis
GTTGTTGCTCCCTAGATTGATTTTGATGATTACAAAGCAGTTGAAGGGGTACTAATAATTTTCATTTGAAAAAGTTTTTGCTCTTCAGGGGCAAAATCATAATTTTACCAAAACCCTGATTTGATAGTATCAAATGATAGAACAAAAGATTTGTGATCCATTGAAAAATTTTTATTTTTGGACTTGTATTTTGAAAGTATGCATGTTTGAAATCATGAGTCGACCCATGAGTCAACTCATGGCACATGAGCTGTTTGGCACGCAGAATTTTTGGCTTGGCACAACCTGTGAGTCGACCCATGAGTCGACCCCAAGGCATGAGTCGACCCATGAGTCGACCCCTGCAGTTTTTAGGCCAAAAATTACAGAACCTATTTTCTGGTATTCTTCCACAGAGGTCGACCCATGAGTCGACCCCAGGCATGAGTCGACCCATGAGTCGACCCCTGCGATGGGATTTCTCCACAACGGCTAGTTTTAACCCATTTAAATGCTTTTAATGCTCATTTAATGGTGGTCTAACGACTCTTTTCAGCCTAGAATATTTTCTCTATTTCTTAAAGCTTAAAAGATCCAAAAGGTGGGAAACAAAAAGTTTTTTGGAAGAGTTAAGAAGAGCATTCAAAGAGCATTCAAGAGTATTCAAAAGAGAGATTTTGAAAAAGGGTTTTTCAAGCCAACTTTTCAGCCCTAAGCAAGAGTTCATTCAAAGCTTTGAAGAAGCCCTTAAACCAAGCTCACCAACTCTCAAGTGCATATTCAAGGTCTCCAACACTTTGAGGAAATCCGAAGAGGGTCTTCTTCTCTTGAGTAAAGTGTATTTAAAGTTATATTCGCTCATTAAGGAGCTTCTCTGTACTTGTTTGTGATATAAATTGTTATACTCAGTTTGAGTGTTTGGTTTATTTTGGAGGGATTCCAAAACAAGGGAAGGTGATCCGAACCTAGAATCAGGTGTATTGGGTTGGCTTGTACCCGAAAAATAAGTGGTCTAGCTTGGAATAGCTAGAGTCGGAGTTTCCGACGTTGTATTCGGGTTGAATACAAGATTAGTGGATTGGAATTTCCAAGTAGGACTTGGGGAGTGGATGTAGATGCAGGTTGGCACCGAACCACTATAAATCCTTTTTGTTTGTGGTGTGCATATTTGCTTCCCTTTAATTCTTCATTATTTTCTTGTATTCTTGCTTTTAGCCATTAGTCCTGAATTAATTTAACTCTCCATATTCATTTAGCTATTGCCAAATATTTTCATAAGTCATAAGTTAAGCTCAAAATTTTTAGAAACCCAATTCACCCCCCCCCCTCTTGGGTGCATAGCTGGGCACAAGTGGTATCAGAGCCGGTGCTCTAGCCTTCTTTGATCTAAACAATCAAAGAGCCAAAGATCTATAGCAACCCACGTCGGCACTTCTCTTGCCGAGGGGCAATCCACCAACCGACCTCCACTTTTCAATGGGTCTAATTACACCTATTGGAAAGCTCGGATGAAAAATTTCATACAAGCACTCGACTATGATATGTGGAGTATCATAGTGAACGTCCTCACACACCTACTAAGATTATAGATGGTGAGGAATCAACCAAACCCGAGAAAAATGGGATGAGGTTGATAAGAAGATGGCCCAATTAAATGCTAAAGCAATGAATGTTCTTTATTGTGCTCTTGATGCAAATGAATTTAATCGCATTTCTACTTGTTCATCTGCTAAAGAAATATGGGATAGTTAGAAGTAACCCATGAGGAAACCAATCAAGTAAAAGAGTCTAAAATAAACATGCTTGTGCATAAATATGAATTGTTTAAAATGGAGCATGATGAGTCCATAACTGGAATATTTACTCGCTTTACTGATATTATTAATGGTTTAAAGAGTCTTGGTAAGTCCTATACTAACAGTGAGCTTGTAAGAAAGATTCTCAGGTCCTTACCAAGAACTTGGGAAGCCAAAGTGACTGCCATCCAAGAAGCCAAGGACTTGAACACTCTACCTCTAGAAGAGCTTTTTGGATCTTTGATGACTCATGAGCTAAGCATGAAGCAACATCAAGAGGAAGAAGTCAAAAAAAAAGAACCATTGCCCTCAAATCCACAGCTCCACCAGATGAAGAAATTGATGACACTGAAGATGAAGAATAGGATGAAGAGATGGCACTCATCACCCGAAGATTTAAGAAATTTTTAAGAAAAAGGAAACAGGGGATGAGGAAGAGGCCATTCACAAAAGGGGAACAAAGCAAAGAAAAAGAGAAAACCAGCCCCTTATTTGCTACGAGTGCAAGAAGCCGGGATACTTCAAATCCGAATACCCACAACTGAAGAAAGGTCCCAAGAAGTTCAAGAAGAAGGCCATGATGGCCACATGGAGTGCGAGTGATGACTCAAGCTCCGATGAGGAAACCTCAACCGAACAAGCCAACCTGTGCCTTATGGCACACGAAAATGAGGTAATTTTCGAAACCCCTAGTGACTTTATATTTGAAGAATTACATGAAGCATTCTATGATTTAGTTGATGAATTAAAGAAACTAGGGATGAAGAACAAAGAACTAAAATTGAAAAATCAATCTTTATTGAAACAAACTAAAATATTTCAATTGAAAAATCCACCCTGCTTCAAGAAAATCAAAGCTTAAAGAATGAAATCGCCAAGCTAAAACCAATAGTAGAAAAGTTCACCTTGAGTTCAAATAAACTCAATATGATTCTTGATAATCAAAAAGCCGTGTATGATAAGGCTGGACTTGGCTATAACCCTTGAAGAAAAAAAATATCTGAAAAATATTTATATAAACTCTTTGAGTAACAAGTCTACCAATATTACTTGTTTCAAATGTGGTATAGTAGGACATAAATCATACACTTGCTTCTCTAACAAATCTGCAAAATTAACTATAAAAAAAATATGGGTTCCAAAAGGAACCATTATGACTAACCAAAAAGGACCCAAGAAAGCTTGGGTACCTAAAAAAAATTTGACTTTTACTTGCAGGTGTGTCTAGCATCCCAAGGAGGAAATAGAAATGGTATCTTGACAGTGGATGCTCGAGACACATGACTGGTGATGAATCACAATTCATCACGCTTGATGCTAGGGATGGAGGGATGGTCACCTTTGGAGACAATGGCAAAGGAAAGATCATCGGTATAGGTAACATTGGTATCACTCCTCCAAATACATTGAAAATATTTTGTTAGTAATGGTTTAAAGCACAATTTACGAAGTATTAGTCAATTTTATGATAAAGGATATAAAGTATTTTTGAATCGTCTGATGCATTGTAACTAGTCCTGTTAATGATGGCATTAAATTTATTGGACATAGACATGGTAATATTTATATGGTAGATTTAAATGATTTAGCCAAAATAAACATGCAATGCCTAGTATCCTTAAATGCTAAAATTAATGAGACAGTTGGCTTTGGCATCGCAGACTTGCACACATTAGCATGCATTCTCTTCAAAATTAATTAAGAAAGAATTAGTTCTTGGTTTGCCAAAATTAAATTTTGAAAAGGATATAATTTGTGATGCATGCCAATTAGGTAAACAAAAAGAGTTTCATTTAAATCCAAAAATATTATTTCAACTTCTAGACCTTTAGAGCTTTTGCATATGGACTTATTTGGACCAACTAGAACCACTAGTCTAGGAGGAAAATGATATGATTTTATAATTATAGATGATTACTCTCGTTTTACTTGGGTTTTCTTTTTGGCACACAAAGATGAAACTTTTCATATTTTCACTAAATTTTACCGCAAAGTCACTAATGAAAAAGGATTTTCAATTCAAAATATTCGAAGCGATCATGGAACTGAATTTGAAAATTAAGACTTTGAAAACTTTTGTGATGAAAATGGAATTGGCCATAACTTCTCTGCTCCTAGGACACCCCAACAAAATGGGGTAGTAGAAAGAAAAAATAGAACCTTAGAAGAAATGGCCCGTACCATACTTTGTGAAAGCAACCTTCCAAGATATTTTTGGGCGGAAGCAATTAACACAGCATGTTACATTTTAAATCATGCTTTGATTAGACAAATTTTAAAGAAAACCCCCTATGAATTTTGGAAAGAAAGAAAACCAAATATTGCATATTTTCATGTTTTTGGTTGCCGATGTTTTGTGTTAAATAATGGTAAAGAAAGACTTGGTAAATTTGATGCAAAATCAGATGAAGCAATCTTTCTTGGTTACTCCTCTACTAGTAAAGCTTTTAGAGTTTTTAACAAAAGAACTTTAGTAGTAGAGGAGTCCATACATGTTGTTTTTGATGAATCTAATGATCTTCCTTCAAGGAAGAATGAGGGTGTTGATGATGCAGATCCTCTAATAGAAGGAATGAAGGAGATCACTCTGAAAGATTCAACAACTCAAGAGGACAAGGAACAAGAAGACAAACAGGATGAGAGAGGTGAAGAAATTCAAGAACAACCTCAAGGTACAAATGACTTACCCAAAGAATGGAGGTATGTTCACAATCACCCTAAGGAGTTAATTATTGGTGATCCTATGCATGGGGTAAAAACTCGTTCTTCACTTAGAGATGTATTTAATCATTGTGCTTTTGTATCTCATCTTGAACCAAAAACTATTGAAGAAGCTGAAAATGATCATAATTAGATTAATGCAATGCAAGAGGAACTTAATCAATTTGAAAGAAATAATGTATGGACTTTAGTATCAAGACCTAAAAATTATTCAATAATTGGCACAAAATAGGTCTTTAGGAACAAATTAGATGAACATGGTAATGTAATAAGAAATAAAGCAAGATTGGTTGCTAAAGGTTATAATCAAGAAGAAGGAATTGATTTTGATGAGACCTTTGCACCTGTTGCTAGATTAGAAGCCATTAGACTTCTACTTGCATATGCTTGCTTTATGAAATTCAAATTATTTCAAATGGATGTCAAAAGTGCTTTTTTAAATGGATATATTGCTGAAGAAGTCTATGTAGAACAACCCCCGGGATTTGAAAATCATGCTTTTTCTAATCATATTTTTAAATTAAATAAAGCTTTATATGGATTAAAACAAGCACCTAGGGCTTGGTATGATAGGCTAAGCAAATTTTTACTAAATAATGATTTTTCAAGAGGTAATGTAGACACAACTCTCTTTATTAAAAGAAATCAAAATGACATGTTAGTTATACAAATTTATGTTGATGACATTATTTTGGGTCTACTAATGAGTCTCTTTGTCAAGACTTTGCTAAGCTCATGCAGGGGAAGTTCGAGATGAGCATGATGGGAGAACTTACTTTCTTCCTCGGACTCCAAATCAAACAAATAAAAGAAGGAATCTCCATCATCCAAAGCAAGTACACCAAGGAACTACTCAAAAGATTTGGAATGGAGAACTCCAAACCAATTGGTACACCCATGAGCCCCTCATGTAAGCTTGACAAGGATGAAGAAGGTAAATGTGTAGACTTAAAATACTATAGAGGTATGATTGGCTCTCTATTATATTTAACTGCAAGTAGGCCTGATATCATGTTTAGTGTTTGTTTGTGTGCTAGATTTCAATCTAATCCTAAAGAATCTCATTTGAATGCTGTTAAAAGAATCCTTAGATACTTGAATGGTACTCAAACTCTAGGGTTATGGTACTCTAAGGACTCGCTAATTGATTTATTAGGATATTCAGATGCTGATTTTGCTGGATGTAGATTAGATAGAAAAAGCACAAGTGGAACTTGCCAATTTCTTGGAGTTAACCTAATCTCCTGATTTAGCAAGAAACAAAATTCGGTAGCACTGTCTACGGCTGAGGCCGAATACATTGCAGCCGGAAGTTGTTGTGCTCAAATCTTATGGATTAAGCAACAACTCGAAGACTTTGGTATCAAACTTAATGACACACCCATAAGATGCGACAACACAAGTGCCATAAATCTAACTAAAAATCCAATTCAACATTCAAGGTCTAAGCATATTGAAATAAGACATCATTTTATAAGAGAACATGTTCAAAATAAAGATATAATTCTTGAATATGTTTGTACTGAAAATTAATTAGCTGATATCTTTACAAAGGCCCTTAATGAGGATAGATTCTATGAAATTAGGAGAAATCTAGGAATTCTTGATCCTTATGCCTAAATATTTCTCAAATTTCAAGAAATCAATGTCAAAATTTCTTTGAACTCAATTTTCATCATCTCTCTTGGTCCTAAAAGCTCAAGATTATCATTCTCACAACTTGTCATTGAGCAAAATTTCTTCTCCCAAAATTATGAATTTTTTCAGAATTTATTCATATTTTTTTTCTAAAATTTTGTGAATCATGAGTCGACCCCCTAGGGTCGACCCTATGGCATACTTGAAATTATTGCCAACTTCCCACGGGCTCTTTTCTTTTTAACTTGAAGCCCGTTCATGAGCTGACTCATTCTTCTTCTTCGTCTTCCTCCCTCCAACACTCATCGCCCTAATCCTCATTCTCACCAAAACCAAAGATTTAGCCCTAAAGCATTCTCTCTTCTCCTCTCCACCTCAAATCACCTCTTGAGAAAGGAGCTTCTCGCATCTTTCTCCCTTGATTGAAGCGGTTGGAGCGTGCCCTAGCCTCCACCGTTCTTCTCAAAATCGTCTCTTCTCTCCGCCAAAATCCCTTTCCATCCTCTTGTAACCCTTCTTCTACTCATCCATTTGATCCTCCGAGTCTCCCTGCCTGCTGTTGTGGTGAGAATGGCCCCAAAGATGAAGCTCCCTCAAAGAAGAAAATCGGTCCGTGAGCTGGAAGAAAGCGTCCGCAGGAAAAGGCAAGCTGCTCAGTCCTCCACTGTTCCCATTCCGGCTTCAGTGTCTGCTCAAGGTCCCTCTCAGTCTCCCCTTAGCCCTAGCAAAATCCCTCTATCTGATAGGAAGGTTGAAACCGGCAAGAATGTGGATTTTAGATTCTTTGAAAAAGAAGGTTTCTCCTTTGGGACAAAGATAAAAAATCAGGGTTGGGGTTTTTACTGCTCTCTCAAGGAAGTTACTTTTGTAGACTTGGTTAGAGAATTTTATCAAAATCTACACTATGGCAATGGAACAGTAACTTCTACAGTTAAGGGAGTTGATATCTGTCTGGATCCTATTATTTTGGGAGAGATACTATATTTGCCCTGTGAGGGATATTCTTACATGGAACTCCCAGTGAAGGAAGAGGGGATCAATGTAATTCTAGGAGGAACCTACTCGGGAAGTTTGAATAAATTGGAAGCCAAAATTTTGTCAATTGAAATGAGAATCTTACATCAATTAGTGACAAAGCTTTTCTTCCCAAGGAGTGGTAGGCATGACCTCCTTTCTGGCTGAGATATTTGTATAATATTTCATGTGATCACTCAAACCCCATTAAACCTCCCTGCTTTAATGATTGAGGCCATGAGAGAGACACTGAACAGATCCAAGGCATATCTGCCTTTTGGTATGGCTCTCACACTAGTTTTCAGGAGGTTTGGAGTCAGTTTTGAGGGGGAGGCATCTGCTAAGCTTTCTCACGCAGACACCATCAACCAACACACTCTGCACCGCATGGGATTTACTAAAACTGATGGTGGTTGGATCAAGGGTTCTGAAGAGAGAGCTGAGGACAGAGTAGAAGACAGAGCTGAGGAAGAAGGTCCCTCATCTCCTCTCCATGACTTCAGGGCAGCATCTCCAGATATCCAGTTTGTTTCAGACCCAGAGGCTGGCCCTTCAGAGTTCACCAGGAGGCACACACCAGTTCAGCAGTCAGACAGCAGAGCACCTCCTTCAGAGTTCAGATTGGCTGATGATCAGATCAAGCAGATTTCTCAACATGTGGCTTCCTTGCTTTCTCGACAGTGGAGCACTTCTACATTTGCATCGGGATCCACTTCATTAGATTCATCTGATCAGACCTTGATTCCCTATATCTCCACTGTATTTCAGTTGATCTCAGATCAGTCTATTCGGATTCAGCAGCTCGAGGACAGTATTTTGAGACTGACTGGGAGAGTTCTTGACTTGCAGGGGCAAGTCTTAGCTTTGGCCCATCCTCAGCCACAGGAGAGCACTATTGAGGTCACAGACCTTACTACAGAGGCTGGCAGGCTTAGAGGTGCATTGGAGGGTGGTTATGAGTTATTGAGGAGAGAGATCAGAGGCTCGAGTGAGCATGCATCTACTCAGTTCACTGCTCTGCTTCAGTCTGTTTCGAGAGCACTGAACGTTCTTGATTCCATTAGACTCACTCTTTCAGTTCAGTCTTTGGCCTCTCAACGTTCTCAGCCTCCTAGTTCATCTCGCTCACCTGCTCGTGCCAGCACCTCCACTCGTGACAGAGGCAGACGGGGTAGAGGACGTGCTCTTGGTCGAGATCCATCATCTCCTCACCTTATCTCTGATGACTCTGATCCATCTAGTCATGAGCTTTACTAGATCCTAGGTGTTAGTCTCTTGTTCTTTCTAGGATCTGTATTTTGGGCCATGTAATGACATTAGCTAGCTGACTTTTATGTTATGAAATATGTATTGAAACAACTATAGTTTTAATCATCTTTTAATTATATATCTACTCTTTATAATGGTGTCTATCATCTCTTGATTATATATCTTCTCTTTGTTGATAATTCATATCTATGGTATTCTATGGCATATTTTGGTTAATGATTGCTGTATTCAGGGGGAGCAAACATTAATGATTAGCATAAGAAGTTTGAAGAAACACTAAAGAGAAAACGTATTCAGAAAAAGAGGGGGAGCTAACAATGTTTGATGATGTCAAAAAGGGGGAGAAATTAAAGAAAAAGAAACATATCAAAAGTAAAATTATAAATTATTAAAAGACTTGAAAATAAAATAAATGAATTAGGGAGAAATTAAAGAACAATATCAAAAGCAAAATTATTAAATGACTTAAAAATACAATGAGTAAATTGCTAAGTACAATGCAAATGAGCAACCTTTAAAATTACTCCTTAGACATACTCTGATATGCTTTAAAATTTAACTTGCTCTGATACATCTTAAAATTAGACATGCTCTGATATGCTTTAAAATTTAACTTGCTCTGATACATCTTAAATTTGACATGCTCTGATATACTTTACAATTAATTCTTAGACATGCATTGGTACACTTAATTATTAAACTTGCTCTGATACTAAAACTAAATAATCAAATGAGAATGAGCAAATTTTTAAGATACAACTTGCTCTGATAACAAAAATAAATTTTTTACTCTAACACCAAAATCACATAATCAAATGAGCAAATTTTCAAATCATTAAGCAATGGGCAAACTATTTATGCAAATGAGCACTTGTATCACATGCCAAAAGAATCAATCTTCTTTTCAAGCTAATGCATCATTTTGAAATTCATGATTCACATAGATGCTTTTGTTCAAGTATTTTGTCATCATCAAAAAGGGAGAGATTGTTGCTCCCTAGATTGATTTTGATGATTACAAAGCAGTTGAAGGGGTACTAATAATTTTTATTTGAAAAAGACTTTTTGCTCTTCAGGGGTAAAATTATAATTTTACCAAAACCCTGATTTGATGATATCAAATGATAGAACAAAAGATTTGTGATCCAATGGTGAAAATTTCATTATTTTTGAACTTGTATTTTGAAAGATATGCATGTTTGAAAATCATGAGTCGACCCATGAGTCAACTCATGGCACATGAGCTGTTTGGCACGCAGATTTTTTGGCCTGGCACAACCTGTGAGTCGACCCCCAAGGCATGACTCGACCCATGAGTCGACCCCTGTAGTTTTTAGGCCAAAAATCACAGAACCTTATTTTCTGATATTCTTCCACAGAGGTCGACCCATGAGTCGACCCATGAGTCGACCCCTGTGATGGGATTTCTCCGCAACGGTTAGTTTTTAACCCATTTTAAGTGCTTTTAATGCTCATTTAATGTGGTCTAACGGCTCTTTTTCAGCCTAGAATATTTTTCTCTATTTCTTAAAGCTATAAAAGGATCCAAAAGGTGGGAAACAAAAAGTTTTTTGGAAGAGTTAAGAAGAGCATTCAAGAGTATTCAAAAGAGAGATTTTGAAAAAGGGTTTTTCAAGCCAACTTTTCAGCCCTAAGCAAGAGTTCATTCAAAGCTTTGAAGAAGCCCTTAAACCAAGCTCACCAACTCCTCAAGTGCACATTCAAGTCTCCAACCACTTTAAGAAAATTCGAAGAGGGTCTTCTTCTCTTGAGTAAAGTATATTTAAAGTTATATTCGCTCATTAAAGGAGCTTTCTCTGTACTTATTTGTGATATAAATTGTTATACTCAGTTTGAGTGTTTGGTTTTGTTTTGGAGGGGTTCCAAAATAAGAGAAGGTTGATCCAAACCTAGAATCGGAGTGTATTGGGTTGGCTTGTACCCGGGAAACAAGTGGTCTAGCTTGGAATAGCTAGAGTCAGAGTTTCCGACGTTTGTATTCGGGTTGAATACAAGATTAGTGGATTGGAATTTCCAAGTAGGAGCTTGGAGAGTGGATATAGGTGCAAGGTTGGCACCGAACCACTATAAATCTTTTTGTTTGTGGTGTGCATATTTGCTTCCCTTTAACTCTTCATTATTTTTTTGCATTCTTGCTTTTAGCCATTAGTCCTGAATTAATTTAACTCTCCATATTCATTTAGCTATTGCCAAATATTTTTCATAAGTCATAAGTTAAGCTCAAATTTTTAGAAACCCAATTCACCCCCCCTCTTGGGTTGCATAGCTGGGCAACAGATGTGAGTGCTCATTAGAGAATAAATTTACTGAATAGACCTGCGAGAGAACATCTGATGGAGTCTTATTTACATGCCAGCTGATGATTCTCTAGTGGGAGTTGTGTAAGTGATCCTTTGACCTAAGATTGTCATGGTACTTTATGTATATAAATCTATATTTTGATTCGCTTCCTAACTTGATTCTCTGATCCTTATATAAAGTATTCTGGATGTGGTGAAGTATGTATGGAGATTATGAGTGATCAATAAGAGATCAGTTACTCCTAATAAGGGGAGCGAACATCCTATGTGATCTCACAAGTCGATGATTCTGAAAGTTATTGGCCAAAGCAGATTGATAATTAGCAAAAAAATTTTAATATATCATCAACTGAATCATCATCTTCTGATCTAGATACATAAAGATAAGCAATTGGATTTGATATGATTTTATACCCATAGCTCATCTGAGATGTTGTTTGACTGAAAGATTGTATTATATGATAACTTACCACTGAAGGATATTTTGATAATTTTTTATCAAAATTTTAAATCTTCTAGATAGTTATGATATATTGCTAGATGTCAATCTTAACTTATGGACTCCTCAAAATTAAAAGAGTTTAATTCGAGAATTAATTAGGAAGAGTCCTAGTTGATTGGGACTTTTGAGCTGATCTAATCTGATTGGATTATGGTTACGTCAAGAGTCTGTATCCACTGCTGGCTAGATATAGAACCCAATGGGTCACATACTTTAGGATTTAGTCTTAGTCTTATTTAATTAGAATTTAATATAAATCTTAAGGATTAATTTGATATGCTAGCATATTGTATTAACTCAAGTTCCTAAATAGGTTTAGTTCAAAGCGTTTGAGCTAATCTAGACCAATTGCTTTTGACCTAATAGGATTGGGTCTAATTTAATTTGGTTCTTATCTAACTTATAAATATTTCAAGTGTGGAAGGAGTCCTCTGTGCCCACTAGGTCTTATGCCAAAAAATAATTACCACCCCCTTCTTAATTACGTTGAGAAGTGAAGAGTTCTTCTTCATGAAGGCTCTTATCCGTCTCTTCGTTTCTATCCAGATTCCTTATTATTTCATGCTGATTTTTTATGATAGATTTATGAAGTGTAGAAAAGGAGGAGTCCTTTTGTGTGAAGGCTCTTCTGCACCACATAAAGACACAAAAAATTTAATTCACCACATGAAGACTTAGAGCGCCAAGAGTTGGTGCCCCTTGGTCCATCTACACATCCCCTCTTAGCCTATTTATATGGGGCATCCCATATGGGTAAGGGCTGGATTTTGGGTGAAAACCAGAGCCAATTGACGTGTAATAGAAAAAAAAAATTTAAAAGAAATCTGAGAAAAAAAAGAAAAAATTGAGAGGAAAAGTTGTAAGAATGGTGGTAAGAAAATTAGCAAGTGTTGCTAATTTATCCTAGGGTTTGATTTTTTCATGTATTGGAGCTCAAAATCAAATTCTAGGTTGTAAAACTTTTGAAGAGTGTTCTCTTGACATGATTCTAATGGTAAAATCGAAGGCGACTGGATGTTAGTATGATCGTACTTCAAGTTCGAAGCTGACAGCATTTTTGTGAAGAAAAGACTGTGGCAGTGCACCAGTTAGAAAAAGCCTTGGCCAACTTTCGTGTGGATCACCGTTAGAAGCCTTCTACTTTAGAGTCTCATGGAGATCACTTACTTACCATATTGCTCATTGGAGGAAGTATAAACTTCTATCTCTTTGCATACTTATTTTTATTTTGTTCGATATCTATAAGGTGATTCTAGGATTTGAGTTTCGGTTTGATAGTTTTAATTGTTAAAACTATTAATATATTTGTTTTAAATTTTTTTAAAATTCTATTTTCGCTACTTGACTGGAACCCAACAGCTTTATCATAAGAAGCTAGATTAGTACTTTTATGCTTTATTTCTTCCTTCTCCTATTTTAATTTTTCTTCCTCTTGAACACACATGGCCAAAAGTTCATTAACAGACTATTTTTTCTTATGTGTGTTATAGAAAATCTTGAAAGGACCATATTCTGCAAATGAAATAGACTAGAAAAGTATCAGAAATTTTAACTTTCAAAAACTTGAGTTGAGCAACTATATCTCTCATCTCCAAGATATGGTAACGTACACTTTTAGCACCGTCAAACTTCATGCCTGAAAGTCTCTTCATTAGGGTACTAGCTAATACCTTATCAGAACTTTCAAATTTTCTTCAATGGCCTTCATGAAATTCTTGACCTTATTATATTGAGGGATTGACCCTCTAATACTTTTAGGCACTTAAGACTTGATGACTATCAAACTCAAGCGATTAGATCGCTCCTATTTCTCATATGCCAAAATTTGTTGCGGCATACTTAAATCCGTGGGAATAAGTGGTTCATCCACACGAAGTGCTAGGTCAAGATTTTTATACCTAAGAGTGTAAAGAACACTATCTTTTCGATCAAAAAAATTATCACCACTTAATACTGGAATAAGAGCAACATTATTAGTATATATATAGTAGGATTAGCTGCAATAATCAATAAGAATAGAAAACTTTAGTACCATGAAGCATAAACTGTAATATGAAATAATCAATATTAATTTTAGTAGTAAATTCTAACCTTCCTGTGGGTAGAGAAGCATCATGCATAGAATTTACTAATACTTTATTAATAAGACCAGTAACATAGATATTAAAAATAATAAATTTTTATACCTATGGGCGTAGAAAAAATCTATCCTTAATATCTAGATTATCATCTTATTCCAATTAAATCACAGAAATAATCACCTTCTGCGGATTAAGTTAATTATCTCTCTGACTTAATTATAATTTTATTCACATGCCATTAAATTTTAATTTACAATCTTGATATGCTTTTTACCATATCCAAGATGTTGTGGCTACTCTTGAACATAATAAATCCACTACTTTATATAGTTTTTACTATATCAGGATGCTATATCTACTCCTGAATATAATAAACCCACTAACTTTAATATGACATTGAATAATCTAAATAACTATATAAAATTTTATTATAATTTTTATCTTTATCATGATCATAAAATTTTCAGTAAATAAACAATAATTCAGACCTTTATGTGACCAATATAAATTGTAAAATACAATTTAAAAGAACCTTTATGTAATAAAGTTTATTACGATGTCTAAATAATAATCCAAGGGGCTTTTATGCAATATATTTTTGATAGGAATCAAAATGCAGTTTTCAAGGACCTTCATTGAATTAATAACTTTATTAGGGACCAAATTGCAAAAGTCCCTAAACCAATCAAATTGAGTTAATTAGAAGGGTTTTTATCAAATATAAACATTTTAAGGGACTTAAATGCAAAATCCCCTTAAAAGATCTGGTTCAATCGATTAAAAGGGCCTCTTACTGAATATATGCTTGTCAGGCGCTTAAGTGCAAAATCCCCTGTTTCATTAAATGGGTAACCGGGTTTTAGATATCGAGTTGGGACCCAAAACCCAAACCCGTTAGGGACATCTTCTCTTCCCTTCTGTTTTTCCCGACTAAAACCCTAAATCCTCCATGGCCGGCGGTGGAAAATTCCCTAAACATCGCCGGTGAGACACCGGCTTTCCTCTACCACCGGCAGTCGGCCTGAGACCACCGTCCCGACCGTTGGTGAGTCGGCACTAGGCTGATCTAGATGGGAGAACGGTGGGAAAGCCGGCCCTTAATCTCCACCTAATGATGGCCGGTGGCCACCGAAAAAATTCAAAGGAGCGACCGTCGACCTTTCCGAGGACCGATCAATCCATTTTCGCCGGTGATAGGGAGGGGCAACCGCCGGTTTACCGAGATCCGGCGGTTCGTTCTTCATGCCTTCCATCCCCAAAAGAAGACCCGATCGGTGGCCGTCGGAAAAGCCCAGATCGGTCGACCACCGCCATCTGAAGAGGTGGTTGCCGGAGGGGAAGGGTACCCGGAAGGATGGCCTGGCGAGGGATGCCGACGGCCGCTGGACATGGACCAGATGTTTTTTTTAATAAATAAATAAATAAAACTTATAAATTCTTTATGGAATCCAATAATGGAATTACGATCACAAACAACATATCTAGCTTCAGGATTCACTATCAGGCCCATTCTCATAGATATGGGAGTAAGAGAACCCTTATTTTTTTTTAAAATTTTATTTATAAATAATAATCAAAATCTCTAATATATCAAAATAAACATAAACACGACATATACAAATTTTCCGTACAATAAGATTGAACAAAACAATATAGCGGATAGCTCTGATACGATTAAATGTAAGAAAAATTAATCTTAATATGAAATAACATATTCCAGTCATTATTATTCAATCTCAAAGACAGATCAGAGATAAATAACATTGTAAGAACATTAAAAATAAATCTGCTATATGGACCTGCTTAGCTTCTATCCTACAAAAAAAATTAGAAAAGAGTTCTTCTAATTTATGTTCAGAAGATCTCGATGTCCATTACCGATAGAGAGTCACAGGTTATATTTATAAATAAAATCAGAAATTTTTTTAGATTAATACAAATTTTTATCTATCAAAAAATCATAACTATAATGGAATCTTTAATTTTGATCGGAATCAATTTTAATCTCAAAAAATTTTAATTTTTTATTATCATTTTAATTATCTTAAATTATTTTTAATCATTAGATCACATGTAAACTACGCCAAGACTCTAATATTGGAAAGAGTCCAACATCTTTCTCACGAGGGGTCAACCGAAGTCCTAACATAGTTGGCAGTACAAAATTGCTCAGCAGAGAGAGGTCGACGACAGCACGAGATCTTTTGTCAAAAAGAGGTAGACAACAGCGCAGGATCTGTTGGCAGGAGAGGCAGATGGCAATGTAATCTTCTTCTCATTTCGATGGTCTATGTCATTGAGGAGGCCTCGATCGAAAAAAAGTGGTGCCTCGTTGTGGAGAGTGCCGATGCTGCCGGTGGTATCATCAAAGTGCTCACGGTCCAAGGTTGAGAAGCCGCACTTCGTTTTGTTGAACTCGACATTGTGCTTTTTAATTAGGGGTGGCAGTGGATGTATGGAAGGCCACAATGGCCACGAGCTCCTGCTGCTGCTCATATTGGCAGCCAAGAGTCTGCATCTTGATGATCTCAATCAACGGGCATTTCCTAGGACACCACTCGTTCAAGGGTCATTGGCCAACATGGCATCTCCAGGGATCCAGCACCCACAACAACATGACTTTCTCAAAGGCCTGGATAAACTCCTTTCTAAGGATTTTAAGGAGATCCTCATTGTTGGCTTGGGCACGAGCGTCATGAGTGTAGCATCACTGGGCATTGGATGGTCCAAGATCGTGATGATCAATCCCTCATTCATGCCTAATCCTTAACTGGGGAGGAGACGAAAGTAGAAACTAAGAGGACCGAAATCATTTCTTACGGAAATGGGATGGGGTGATCTAAAGAAGCCGAAGGGAGTCGAGGAAGTGGACCAGTTTCATGTGTCAAAAATATCATGTGGTTTTGAAAGATTTGAAGAGTGATATTTCAAAAAAAATACATAACTTTTGTCTATACTTTGTGCATGTGTAGATTTCCTTGAGTTTGAAGAATCCAAATAAAATCCTAACTCCTTGGACATCTTTTTCTAAATATTTTCTCCTTTCCATGGAGTTTTCTTATTTTCCTTTTTTAGTCTTTTTCCATGAATTTCTTTCTGATTTTTTCCCATCCTTTCATTTAATAGGTAATATGAATATTTAAATATCTATTCATAAATAATATTCAATTGATATTAATATTAAATATTAAATAATTTCTCTAGTGAGTACCAATATATTAATGTTAAAGAAAAAAGAAGTAAAAATTCTACACCAATACTAATAATAATCTTAATATTTAGTATTATTAAATATTCATGTGACAACTATCATACCAAATGGTTTTTTTAATAAAAGAAAAATAAAAAATTTGAAGTTTAGATATTATCTAAATAGCATTGTTATGCCTTGTGTCTTGTGAGGGTCCAAGTCTTGCGGTTGTCCTTTTCCAAGTCGTGCGGTTTATTTTAGCAGTGTGCAATTTTTTTTTTAATCTCTCTTGCTTCTTTTTTGGATTTTCTTTAATTTGAAGAGTCCACGTAAAATTCTAACTCTTTGGACATTTTTTTAAAATATTTTTTCATAGTCTTCTTCTTTTCTAATTGTTTCTATGATTTTTTTCTTTAAATTTTTCTAAATTATGGAGAGGGTTCTAACTCTCTCTCCTTTCCATTTGATAAGCATACAGATATCAAAGAAGCAAAGCGTCAACATTTACTAATTTTTATCAAATATAATGATAAATATTTAATTATCTTTTATTTGTATAATATTTATTGAAACTATCATTAGACATGGAAGCTCCTGCAAATGTTAGAAAGATAATGCCAAAATGCTTCATCACCATCCTCATTATTATATAGTTCCATACTTTTAATTGATCTAATCATTATCTTAAACTGAATATAAAAAGATTGACTTAGAGAGTGGATAAATGCTTTCTGTTCTTAAAAGTTCATGCACATGATTGATGTGAGTTTTGAAACCGAGCATGAGTGTCTTCTGCTTTGCTCAAATCAAAAGGATGTTACAAAGGTTGCACCAAAAAAAAAAAAAAAAAAAGATTTTACAAGGGAGGGTGTGGTCCAAATAAGCGGAGGTGGTTGGTAGGGATTGGAGGACTGCGGTTAGCCAACTGACCAAAATGAGATGGAGGAGGAGACTTCTTAAACCAGTGATTCTTCTATCGTGGGTGTCATATTGTACCTTTACCAAGAGCTTTGGATTGGGTGCAGAGTTGGTCGGTTGTATTTGAGCATGGATAGGGCATTCGTGGGACCGATTGATATTTGGACTGGTGACGCTGCTTTGAGATACGAGCTAGAGAGTTGGTCTGGTAAGAAGTTCCATTCATCATACGCTTAGATTGCCCAAGTGTGTGGTACAATTTTCCTTCTATCTATCGAGTTTTTTTTTTTTGGGTACCTAATCTATGGAGTTATGTTGCCGAAAAGAATGCGAGACGCAATGTACGCATGTAGTGCAAAAGGGAGTGCATATGTAGAGCTTCCAGCAAGAGCTTGAGACAAGCTACAAAATTGTTTTGTTGCATGTTCGTGGTATGGATAGAGGATCGGGGTGCATTGAGAATTGAGCTATGAGTTGTGAATTACAAAAAAAATATTAAGGATAACCTGATAGATAAATCGATAAAACAAATTGGTAATTCATTTCATTGATGGTTTAAGGGCCGCTTTTTTTTTTTTTTAAGCTATAACTCAATATTTATACATATTTTGGCTAATTTCATGCAACTACCTTTTTCTAGCGTTGACACCTACTTCTGTTGCCCATCACCGGTCCGTCCATCCACTTATGACATTTGCTACAATTGATTTTACCTACATTTGCACTTTCAATTCTCGATCTTTTAGCAACCACTTCTACCCCTCATGGCTCACTTCCGATGCTTCATCCTGTGTCAGACTTATGTCTTAACCAAAGGTACATTTGGCTTCTTAAATCAATACTTATCCTCTTTGGCAGACAATACTTATAATTTGCCTATACTTGGTATTTCTGGGACTCAGCTTGAGCCTCAGGTAAGCATTTAGCCAAGTTCAAATAATTTTTTTAGATATGAATTGGTCTATCTTGCATGGTGCCTAGCGGGGGCTTTATCACCCGGTCCTTAAGCCTAATTAAGTGTCATCATCTTAGCTGATCTACATCGAATCAAAATAAGTTGACCCTCTTGTCCCACTTTTCATTATTTTGACTAATTTCTCACTATTATCTAGTCTCTATTTGGGACTCTTTGGATTTCTTTTTTTTTAAAGATTTAAATTTCTTAAATGGAATTTTAATTCTTTCATCCTTTTAAATGATTCAAAATTTTAATATTTGATTCTTAAATAATCCTGCATTGGATGATTAAATGTAAGTACCCTTGCATTTATGTGTCTTGTTCATTCAAGCTCAAGTTGGGCTTTAACGATAGGTGCAATGCATCCGTGCACCCATGCTAGGCACATTTTGGCACGTCCTCTCCAACTTGTAATTAAATTTAAAATTTAAAATTTAATTTAAATCTATAACATAAGTGTATAAATCAAGTTTAATTTTATATTGAACTTTGAAATCATAACTTAAGCATTATGTTAACTTCGATTTTGAATTTGAATTTGAAATTTGAAGGAGCTATATCTCCATGGACCAACTCACCTTAATGTATACGTTACAGATCATAACGTATTTATGTTGGTGGGCCATAATAAGACATTAGCACTGACAGGCGATTAAAACCTTTATTATGAAAGAGTTGCTAAGGTTTTTTTGGTCCTCTCCCGTAGTTACTTGGATCGATCTACAGAAAGACTCCAGGTCTTGGGTCTTGACACAGCTAATTTTAGAAAGAGAAAAAGTCCTTATTAGGTCTTCATTTTTCCCATTCTTTTTTTCCACCAACTTTTTCGCTCATATATCTTTCATTTTTCCTAACCTTTTATTTGGGCAATTGAAGAAGTTGATTGGGTCAAGCTTCTCGCATAATCATGCTGGTGAAAGGAGGACACAGCTGAGCTAGTTTTCACCGTACCTTTAAGGAAAATTTTGTCATAGATCTGCATGAGAGGCCAAATTTTGTTCTTAGATTGTTAGAGGAGTTGCATCTACAATTTGCTAATATTAAAAAACAATAATTTTTAAAATTTTAGAACAAGAAAATTTTGAAAATCAAGAAAATAGAAGCATGCCTTGATCCCTATAGGATGTTTATTTTCCAGCCAAATCAAGTATCAACTAAGAACTATGGGTGACCCTTGAGATTGTGTATGGAATAGATGATGCTGGTATCAATTAGTTCACTATATCTAAGTTCCATAAGTATGCCATGGGAGAATCAGAACTAATTAATATCGAGATCCATGAATTCCAAAATCTTCTTAGAAAAGCTAAGTTGATCAAATGTAAATTTTCAAAAAGCTATAAGATTCAAGCCTTAACTAATTCTTTTTCATCTTATTCAAGCCGCTCGCGAGGGCTAAGTCATCAGCAATGTGACTTAATCTTAATGGAGGTTATTGACTTTGTTAGAATTGAAGAAGAGCACTAACTTAAGCTTCAATACAAATTTAATTTTGGGTGCAAGATCTTTTTAACCGAATTCAATTGACCTAATTTAAACCCCAAAGGAAGAACTTCAAAAGGAAAAACTTATAAAATTGATCAAACTAATTCTCTTCTTCAAAACCTTCCAAAAATGAAATGTGATCTAATCAAAACTATGCCCTAATAGATATAGTTAACTCAATATTAATCAATTCAGGTGCACACAAAAACTTGTAGGAGAATGCCTTTTTAACAACTTATTACTTCTTCAATATGATACCTTTCAAGTATAGCAATAAATCATCCTTTAAACTTTGGAAAGATAGAACTTCAAGGTTGGATTACCTCAAAATGCAGGGATGCCTAGCTAAGGTAAATATATTTGAACCTAAAAGAAAGAAAATAAATCCTAAAATCCTAGATGCAATATTTGTAGGATATTCCCTAGTAGCACCAATAGGTTTCTAGTAATAAATTTAGAGATAAGTAACATCTCTAATATTATTTAATAGAGGCTAGAGATGCTACTTATTATGAAAATATTTTCTCCTTGAGAAACAAAGTTCTAAATCTATTTCTATTTGAACTATCCTCTAACCATAGCCTTATTGAATCAAAAATTCTTTATGAATCAAAAAGAGAAAAAGGTCTAACCCTAATAATGGACCTTTTAAATTTAAAAGAAGAATAATGATAAAGAAAGAAAAAAGATCTTGGTAAAAGATTCTTAACTTAGCTTGTTGAAGATGAACCTTCTACTTATGTAGAGGTAATGTCTTTACTAGATTCCTATTTTTAAAAGGAAGTCATAAACTCTGAATTCAACTTAATAACCAAAAATCAAGCTTGGATATCCTAACTGATGCATTAGTGGTTAAAGGGTACAACCAAAGAAAGGGTTTAGATTTCTTTGGTACTTACTCTCCTGTAGTTAGAATAATAACCCTTCGAACCTTTCTTGCCATATCTTCCATTCATAAATTGATAATTCCTCAAATAAATATCAAAACTACATTCCTAAATAGAGACTTAAAAGAAAAGATCTATAAAAACTAGCTTGAAGGATTTGTTCTATAGGGATAAAAGAACAAGGTATACAAACTTGTGAATTCCTTATATAATCTAAAATAGGTGCCTAAATAATGACATAAAAAATTTGAGTAAACTATTATATCCTTTTATTTTACCATCAAAGATCATGACAAATGCATCTATTCTAAAGTCATTGACGATGAACGTATAATTATTTGCTTACATGTCAATAATATTTTGATCTTTAGAATCTTTATTAAATCATATATAAAATCAAATCATTTCAATCAAACAATTTTTATATGAATGACTTAGGTGAAGTTGATGTAATCCTATGGATGAAACTGATCAAATCCCTTAAAGGGGCTAGCTCTCTCCTATGTTTATTCCATTGAAAACATGATTGAAAAGTTTAGATATTTTGATCAAAAACCTATATCCACTTCTTATGATCCTAGTATCCACTTTAAAAGAACTTAAGTGAACTTGTTGATCAAATCAAATACTCTTAGATCATAGGATCTCCCTTATATGTAGGAAATAGGATAACACTTGATATTGTTTGTACAATTAGACTAAGTAACAATCATAGGATCTCCCTTATATGTAGGAAATAGGATAACAATTAGACTAAGTAGGAGCACCTAAAATCCAAATCAATCTCATTGGACATCTCTTGAAAGGGTATTTTGATATCTTAAGAGAATCCATAATATTTCTCTTTTGTGCAGTAGATATCCCGAGATGGTTGATAGTTAGGATGATGCAAACTAGATTATTGACACTTTAGATCCAAAATCAACTACCGACTATCTATTTCGTTTAGACAGTGTTATTATAGCTTAGAGACTATTCAGGTAAACTACATAAATATAGATAGACTAAGAATCTCATTTTAAAGCTTCCTTTTATATCTAAGTTAGTTCTGACATGATGATACCAATCTATTGTGATAATAAGACTATTATAGAACTGACTGATCAAAAGAGTATCATAAAAAATTGAATTGATATATCCAGCTTCATCATAAATATATAAGATAATACAAAAAATATAATATAATTTTCTTGAGATTCATCAAGTCATAAAGAAACTTGGAAGATAAATTAACCAAAATTTTATCTAAGAGTGGATCCTCGAATCATTGACAGGTATGGGGATAAAGCCCACTATTTGGCCATAAACAACAAATAATCAACCTTTGCGACTGAAAATCTCACCTAGTTCACCATCAATATTGCCTTTTCCTTCTCTATCTCCTCCCCTCTATTATTTTTTCTCCATTGCCTTATTTCATCAAGGTTGCTATCAGAATTTGCCACCATTATCATTGCTCACTATCTCACCAACCAGCACATCTCTCTCTCTCTCTCCCTCATGATCTCCATTTCTCTCTATTTATTGACTTTATCCTACTTCAATCTACCCCCCTCTCATACCCACCCATCCCTAATTTTCTTTCACCTTCTACCTCTTTCTCATTCTATACTCCCAATTGCACACCCACATATCTCTGATTATCTTCTTTCTCTTTTCTCCTCTCTCCTGTATCTCTCTCTCTTCTTTCAATTTCTCCCTCAATTGAAGGTTAATATTATCTACTTTTCTATCCAAATTCTTTGACTTCAGAGTAGCATCAAGCTTAGTGTCAAGCCATATATCCGAGATAACTGCTAATAATATTTTTCAAAATATTTTTTAAATTAAATCTTCAGTTTAGCTTCAAATTAGAGAGTAAATAGATACTGGATGCTAGGTTAGGCTGTGCTTAGATCTTGACTCTACCATCTAGAGGTAGAGCCACAAATGTGCAATCTAACCTGAAAAGGGTGTCACAATCCTATGAAATTTTTGGATTACATAGGCTGTACTTAGAGTTGTGAAAGAAGATCTAATAATTTTAATGTGTTTATTTTAGATCGTATATACCCTTATAAGAAAGGATTTCTTGATCTTGTTAACTTAGATTTTTAAGTACCTCTAACTCTAACATTTTTACCATGCATGCCATATGATTTAATTTAAATTTCTTAGTTTTATATATGCATTTGAAAAATAACTATTGATCCAAGGAATGATTTTGATGATTACATAATATTAAAATATAAAAGATGACTAATGTCTTTGAAGCTTGGTTAAGAATATTTTTGTAGGAAGCAAATCCTTGTGATATACTTTAAAATCATTTAGAAACACTTGAAAAGTTTTGAAATCAAGAAAAATCAAATTTGGATAAAAATTAAATGAGAAAGATTGAATGGAGGAGTTCGAGTAGACTCCAGTATGTTTCGAGTTGACTCTGGCACAAATAGATTGTGACACATAGGACTGGCATGTTTTTGAGCCGACTCGATTCACAGGACAGAGAGCTATTTTCTGCATACTGAGATTAAGCTGACTTCAAAATATTTTGAGTCGACTTGTATTGAATCCGAACCGACTCGTAGATTATTCGAGTCAACTCGATTGTTTCTGACAGCCATAATAGAATGCACAGAATCTATTGGAAAAGCATCCAAAAATCATTCAAATGGCTGGAATCCATCCCCAACGTCTAAAAATGGCTAGTTTTTGAATTCAAATAGCTTTAAATGGAAAGAGGAGCTATTTTAATGAAGGAGAAGCCTAATTGACTATCAAGAATAGCTTATTGAAGGAAAATACTCTATTTTCAATCTTTAGTGCCTTGAGGAGTATTTTTCATCTCCAAACCTGAGAGTTCTTGAATCTTTGAGAGGTTAATCATCAAGAGAAGAGAGAGCATTCTCATGCTAAGTATTCAAGCGATCTTCAAACTACATTCAAAGTATTTTATTTGCTCTTTTGAGGAGCTTTATAATTTTTATTCTTACTAAAATCTACTGTAACAAGTTTCAAGGGGTTAAAACTTGGAGAATAGATGTAATCCAAGCTTGAAAATTGGATTATGAGCCTAAAAAAAAGCTTTTAAGGTTGTAGTTAGTGAGTCTAAAAAATTAACTAGATTTGTTTGTGATTTTGGCTAAAACAAATGCATTGTAATCAGTGGATTATAGTGAAAATTCTGAAGTGGAGCTTGAGAGTGGATGTAGGTGCTTTTGTTTATGTGGCTTACTTATCTTTACTTACTTTACTTATTATTTAGTATTTACTGATTTATTTTTATTTCTATTCACTTCATTTGCTGCACATTTACTGCATCTTCTTAGGTTATTTTGAAAAATCAGCACATACTTGCTTAAATCTTTGAAAATTCAATTTACTTCTCCTCTTGGATTGTCTAATTCGGTAACAAGTGGTATCAGAGCTTGATTTTTAATTAGTTTTGATTTAAAGATCAATGATAACTCATTTGAGAGTTTTAATTATCGAGGAGCAATCTACTAATAGACCATCTCTTTTCAATGGGTCTAACTATACTTATTGGAAAGCACGTATGCGCATCTTTATCCAAGCATGTGATTATGATGTATGGAGCATCACAATCAATGGCCCTCACACACCCATGGTCATTGTCAATGATATTGCTTCTCCTAAGTTGGAGAGTAATTGGGATGAAGTGGATAAAAGATTGATCCAATTAAATGCCAAGGCAATGAATATCTTGTATTATGCTTTGGATGCGAATGAGTTTAACCATATCTCTACTTGTAACTCAGTAAAAGAGATATAGGATAGACTCGAAGTAATACATAAAAATATAAGCCAAGTCAAATAATCCAAAATTAACATGCTTGTGCACAAATATGAGTTATTTAGAATGAAATCGAATGAATCTATTACTAATATGTTTACTCATTTTATGGATATTATAAATGACCTCAAAAGTCTTGAAAAATCATATTCTAATAATGAGCTTATGAGAAAAATTCTTAGGTGTTTGCCAAGATCATGGAAAGTCAAGATGACCGCCAAGAAGCAAAAGACCTCAATATTCTATCCTTAGAAGAGCTACTTGGATCATTGATGACTCATAAGCTTGCAATGAAGCAACATAATGATGATGAAGTCAAAAAGAAGAGAACTATTATCCTCAAATCTATGGTAGAAGAAAAGGAGGATGATG
Organism: Elaeis guineensis; assembly: GCF_000442705.2. Lineage (NCBI taxonomy): Eukaryota > Viridiplantae > Streptophyta > Magnoliopsida > Arecales > Arecaceae > Elaeis > Elaeis guineensis. The sequence goes on from NC_025996.2 coordinate 72,334,208, forward strand.
ACTCATCGGAAGAAGATGTTGGTGATGAGGATATGGCATTAATTACTAAAAAATTCAAAAAATTTTTAAGGAGAAAATGATAAAACTACAAGAAGAAACCAATGGCCAAGGAAGAATCGAGTAAGAACAAGGATAAAGAAAGAGAGAATCAATCCATTTGTTATAAATGCAAGAAAATCGAACATTTCAAAGTCAATTGTCCAAACCTTAAGAAGAACCCTAAGAAGATAAAGAAGAAAGCTATGATTGCAACATGGAGTAATAGTGATGACTCTAACACCAATGATGAAAATCAAAATTTTGCTAACTTGTGTCTCATAGCACAAGAGGATGAGGTACAATCTGAACATGTGCTGGACTTTACTTTTGATGAACTTTAAGATGCATTCTATGAGTTACTTAAGAAATTTAAGAAAGTTTGAAAAATAGAGATTTAAAACTGAAAAATCAAGCTTTGTTAAAAGAAAAAAAAATATTTTATAAAACAATAAGACTTTAGTAGAAGAAAATGAATCACTAAAGAAAAAATTAGAAAATGTTAAATCTTTGGATGAAAAGTTTACTTATAGTTCTGAAAAACTTCATATGATTTTAAGTAATCAAAAAGTAGTTTCTGATAGATCTGGTCTTGATTTTAATCCAAACAATAAACAAAAATTTTTGAAAAAATTCTTTACAAGTTCATCTTCAAATGCTACTACAAATGTTACATATTTCTGCTGTGGTAGAGTTGGGTATAAAGCTTATTCCTTTAATTTTAGAAAATTGAATGGGAGACTTGTTAAAAAAATTTGGGTTCCAAAGGAAATCTTGGTTACTAATCCCAAATGACCCAAGAAATCTTGGATACCTAAATCTACTATTTGACTATTTTATAGGAGTGTCTTACAGTCTATAGATTAAAAAGAAGATGGTATCTCGATAGTAGCTGATCAAGACACACGACAGATGATAAAGTTCAGTTTATCACTCTTGAAAGAAAAGAAAAAAGAGTAATAATATTTGACAATGATGAAAAAGAAAAGATTATTGGTATTAGTAATTACTCCTTTTGTATTTATTGATAATATTTTAGTAGTTGATGGATTGAAACATAATTTGCTTAGCATAAGTCAATTATGTGATAAAGGATTTAAAGTTACTTTGGAATCTTCTTTATGTATTGTTTTTAGTCTTTTTGATGAAGATGCAAAATTTACTAGATATGGGTGTGACAGCATCTACATGGTTGATCTTAATGAGATTACCATGAAGAGTGATCAATGCCTTATAGCAATAGATACCAAAATCAAAAGATTTAGTTGGTTGTGGCATCATAGACTAGTACATGCAAGTGTGAATACTATTTTAAAATTGATTGCAAAAGATTTAGTTAAAGATTTGCCAAAATAAAATTTTAAAAAAGATTAGATTTATGACGCATGTTAATATGAAAAATAAACTAGGGGATCTTTTAAATATAATAGAATTGATTCACATGGACTTATTTAGACCTATTAGGATGACAAGTCTAGGAGGAAAAAGATATAGACTTGTGATTGTAGATGATTTTTCATAATTTATATAGATTTTATTTTTAGTACATAAAGTTTTTTTCATATTTTTAAAATTTTATCAAAAAATTTTGAATAAAAAAGATTTAATAATTATTTATATTCGAAGTGATCATGATACTGAATTTGAAAATCAAAGTTTTAAAAATTTTTGTAATGAAAATAAAATTGAACATAATTTTTTTGTATCAAAAATATCTCAACAAAATAAAATTGTCAGAAAAAAAAATCGAACTTTGAAAGAAATAGCCTGTACTATGCTGTATGAAGGGAGTCTCCCAAAGTTCATTTGGGCTGAAGCCATTAACACCACATGTGTTAGAAATTATGTCCTAAAGTTAATTATATTATTGTAAATAATTAAACTCTTGTATATAAATTATTAATAAATAAATAAAAATTATTTTGATAGTTCATCATATTATAATATTTTTCTTACAGAACTCTTAATTTTATGATGAAATCTTTAGAACTATAAAATAATCGATAAAAGAGGATTTATCGAATAGTTCTTAAACATATTCACGATCAAATAATATGTATTAACTAAGACAATAATATTTATCGAGTATAAATCATTGTGTGTTATATAGATTGATTGTCCTCATAACCATGAATTGTGGAGACACTGATATGGTATGCAGGTGAGATGTAGGAGTACATCATCACTGAATAGTGACTCAATTACAGAGTGCTTTGCTGTTGAGAGCAGCTTGTGAAGGATATGGGCATAAGTGTCCCTCAGACCTGAGATCACCATGGTGACTTACAAGCAACTTACTATGCTTTGATGTCGGATCATCTATATTTCTAATGTAATGATGGAAGGCTACTGGATACAGTCAAGTACTTACAAAGTCTATGTATGAGTCAAGATGGGATTGACCCCTCCGAATTATAGGAGATAATGCTTCATTGTATTTTAACTTAGTAAAATCTTGTCCAAGATAATCTTCATGATTTATCATAGGATTTAAAAGGTTGAAATATAATATGGATGACTTATCTAAAGTTGACAGTTTAACCCTAGGTCATCTTGAGCATTGAGGATTAAAGGGATGAATTATGCGGTAACCATATGCCAAGATTTTTGAATGTTGCTTTATAATTATTTGATCTATCCAAATATCAGATATCATTGCTAGATGGTCACTTCGATTAGTACAGAAAATAGTTTCTATACTATCAGCTTAGTATTCAAATCTATGGAGTCACACATAAAGTCAAGCAACATAGAAAAAAATTAATCTAACATCTATATGTTTATTTAAAAGTATGTGACTTAATTGAATAAATAGATTTACTTAATTGAGAATTAAGTTTAGGTCATATGGGATTAATCACTGACTATGTCTAGCTAGCACTGGACATGAGGTATAGATTTAATTTCGAGAATGAATTTGATTTGATCTATGATCCAAAATTTTTTTGAGAGATTTAATTCGAGTTCTGATTATTTTATATTAGATATAATTTAATTAAATTTATTTAATTAATATTAATTGGGTTAATTATCTAAATTAGACTTAGACTTGAATCTTAATTAGATTAGAATTAACAGTCTTTTCGAATTTGATTCGAATCAGATTCGAATTGGATTCAAATTGAGCCTAATTTGAACTAAATTAGAATTGATTCACAAGTGCCTTAAATACCAAGGACTCTCTATCACATTTGGCTGACCAAGATGGAAGTGGGGCATTGCTTTTTTTTCGACCCATCCTTGTGCATGTATGATAACTAAAGGGGGTGGTGATTGGCGCTCTCCTTTCCCACTTGGGTCTCTTAGTTGATAAGGATAAGAACCAATTCAAATATGATTTGAATTAGAGTCGTTATCAATTGGAGCTTTGGATCAGATATGGGCGTCAATTATAAGAAGGGAAGGGGTGCTATTCACCAGTTATTAACAAAATTTTGTGCAACAAAAGAAAGAAAAAAATTATCATGAGTTAAAAAAATAGATTTGTTTTATGTGACAAAAAGGAAAGGGGATGGCAATATGATTTTCGGCATGGAGATCTTCTTTTTTGGTGTAGAGTTCTTGGGCGCACCTCTTCTTAGCATGAAGAACATCCATTTGAGACCGTCCCTTACTACAAGATCAGATGTCAACCTCTCTTGCTTTGCTTCTGAAGGATAGATGCCCAAGGTTCATCCTTCTTTTCTGTGGTGCCTGATGTTAGAAAGCAAGGCTGTTATATCCATAAATTTCAAAGCTATTTTGAAAATATAATAGCAAAAGATTCAGATTAAATTTTTTAATCTAGCATGCAATCAAATCTAATCTGTTAACTACTCTTGTCTGGATCTATGACACGCATAAATTTGAAATCAAGTATGCACAATCTGAAATTAAAAACCATAGAGATCACATCTACTATTTTATTGAGATCGAATCTCATCTTGCGCGGGTCATAATTTACCGTAGTCAATGATCTATGAAATTGATAAGGTTCTTAGAGCCGCACAAGCATCCGACCTCTACAGGTATCCACATGAGATGATTTGCCCGATCAGATGTTGTCGAAGTCAACGGGGTGCTAGCTCCCTTGTAGACTTTTCTCATAATGGCTGATCCATCACTTACTTCGAATCTCTTGAACTCCTCCAGAAATGAAGAAAGATGCTCTTAGGAGGAAGAAAAAGTGGTAGAAGAAGGGAAGGAGAGAAAACTCTTTTTCTCTCTTTTCTCTCTTCTAAAAACCCCACGCCAATGGATAGTTTATGCACAAAAGGTCCTTATGCCAATCCAATTTTTCCTCTCTTTCTCATGGTGGGAAATTTAATTTCTCACATAGGAATGAATTGGAGTTGTCACACAAAACCAACCATCTTCTGGTTGGCATCAAGGGTGGATAAGATGAGATCAAAATCTCATTTGATTTCAAGCTTGAAGTCAAATCAAGTTTGAATTCAAACTTGAAACCAACTTCATTCTCATCCAAAAGAAAGAAGAAGGGGCAGCAAATCCCTAAAACTCATGCAAATATTCCATGCAAAACTCAGATTTGCATGAGGAAAGGCGTAGGGAAAAGGATAAGGCACCAGGGAGTTTGAATTCAAACCATTTGAATTTTAGGTTTAAACCAATTTAGTCTTAATACAAATTAGATTTGGTTAGACCCAAATAGATTAGTGATCGTAATCAAATTAGGAACCTAATCTCCTAATTAATTTTTAATCAAATTAGAAATTAAATAAACCCAATACCTGATCAATTCAGGAATTAATCTTCTTTAGCATTTAGGTTATCTCATAACCTAATTAGGTTAAACCTAATTGAATCCAATTCAATTAGACTTGATTCAAATTTTTTTACTCAATCAAATTGAGCCAATTATTAATCCAATTATTAATTAATTATCTAATAATTCACTAACTATTAGTCAATTATTTTATTATAATTTTTGCATAAGGTTAATTATCAATCAAATTGGCGACATTACCCTTTAACGATTCATAATCGTTAATCAGCCATCCGATTAGACAAGAATCTCTTTTGTGTGTGACCCCCTAGGTTCTATTATATCTAGTAGTAAGATATATTATGATCTTTATCATAATATCATCGAAACTCTTTTTGATGGATGAAATAATTTTAATTCTATCCTTCGAAGGTCATCGATTATCAAGACGACGCTCGACGAGTCTCACAATCCACCAATGACATCCAGCAGTATGTAGTAGCAATCTAGCAGAATAAAAGTATTAAATTTTGAGGTATAATTATCATATGATTTAGTCTTTTTATCGCGAGTCTCTTCTAGATAGAGATCATAGAGAACTCATCAAACTCCATCATTAGTCATATGCAAGATTGACTCGACTCGAGTCACTTGTGAATTCTGTGAAAACTCTTTTCCACCATTCACATTTACTTTGATAAAAAATTTTCTGAACTCAGTCTCGTAAATTGCATAGGACTATTTTTCTATCAAGATCGATAGATTTCATCTAGATGCATCCTACTCCCAACAGCGAATCTGAGCCTATTGTAGCCAACATACACAACAAGGATCCGAATGACTAGGGATCAAAAAAATATGCAGTCAAACTCAATAGCCTCGCTATGAATAGCCAATGCACCGTAGGTTAAAGGACCACTTACACTACTGTAGCATCGAAAAGATCACTGATGAGTGAGTAGATATCCAAGTGATTTTTTATGTTGGTCATGCTCAGTGTAAGTTATTCTCTAACAACCACCTACACTCTCACCCTAGTATCCCTACAATGTAGACTCATGACTCATCTATCCAAAAAGGAGGTGATCCATGCATCGATCTTAAATAGATTGATCACTGTCCTCTATGACGATCTTTCGATCGAAAGTATTTAGAAACTAACCACTAATAATGCATGTCTCAAATTGTCAACTCCTTAAGAATATATAAAATTATCTTTATTAATTTCAAAGACAAATCATGGACACATAAATATAATTGAAAAAAAATATTAATAATAAAAATTTTTATAAGTATAAATATAAGTCCTAAAAATATAAATGTGTCAGTCAATAATTAGATTTCTAAGGCACACATCTAACACCTAACATGCATGAGAAGTAGAGGTTTTGCATATTCAGATCTCATGAAGCAATTGGTTCCAGAAACCCTGGCATCTTGATCTTATTTTCGCTGTGCATCAAGATAAATTATAATGGTTATAAAATTTTTAAAATAAAATCTATTCAATTTCATCCTGGTAGTCCGATTTAAATCAGATTTTTTTTCTTCAACTGGTATCAGAGCTGGCTTGAGGATATGAATGCATAAATTAATTTTTTCTATAATTTTCAAATCTGGTATGTGACTCGATTTTTAGTAGAAATCAACTCAAATTTTGACCTAAGTTTTTGAAAATTTATGATCTACTTTTTGACTAGATCTTATGGTTAAAATTTGTATTTGATTAATGTGCTGTTACAAATCAGGTTTCAACTTGATTTTTTTAATATTTATAATCTAGTTTTGACCAGATTTTTGGATTCAAATCAATTGTTGAATGTGATCCATTAAAATCTACTTTAACAAAATTTTATTATAGGTTTTTTTGTTCAATCTAACCACTTGATTATGCTTGGTTTTAAGTCTATTTTGATAGATTTTTGTGAAAATTTTTTAGATTGGAAATCAGCATTTAATCAGATTTTATTTGAATCTATTTTGATAGATTTTCAGATCTGATCTTGATTAGATTTCTGCATAAATTCACAATAGGTTTCAACCAAAATTTTTCCTATGCATTTATAACTATTTATAAATAGATTTTTGTGAAATTTTAGATCTGAAATATTTGATTTATATGATGTATGTATGTAAGTTTAGATCTGAAATAAAGATGCAATGTTCTGATCTAATTAGATTAGATGAACATCATGTTTCATATGATTATGTCCACATGTGCACGCCAATGTTTATGTACACCGTACATATAAATATAATTAAATTTGAAATTTGATTTCTTATCTTAGTAGCCCAGTACTCAGATTGAATTAATCATCAGGCCGTCCAATCATAAGAGGTAGCAGGGATTAAACTCCATCTCTTGTCCATTCGATGAGTTCTATGATGTGTAGGGGTGTCACATGATCAAATCTCATGAAGAAGAACAGCGAAAGAAAATTTTAAAATTACTTTAATTATAAATAAATTTAGATTAGATCTAAAATAATTTATGATTTATTATAATTTTAATAAAATAATTTTAGATCTAAAAATTAGTTTTAAGATTTGAATTATTTGTTACATATAATATAATTTGTTTAGATCTAAATATTGATGTTATATATGTGATGTATAAATGATATTTAGAGTAGATTTGTTCATATTTAAATGTTAAATTCTATATCTAAAAATTAGTTTTTAAGATCTGAAATTATATGACATATGATGTATGCTCTGCACAAAAACTCTTGTAAAATAGTTTTACAGTTGAAATTATTTCAAATATATGATTTCATATACTTAATTATAAATTAAGATTAAAAGATCTAGATTTGAAAATTAAAAATCTTAAGACACTTCATAAATCATGGGGCTATGGGTTAGCTCAAATCAGGTTATTAAACTGGGTTAGATCTAGGATTAAAATCAAATAGATAATGGATTAAATTGAGAAATTGATTAAATCTAACCAAGAGTTGAATTAAACTAGATCAAATTTTTCTAGATCAAATATAATAGTTGTAATTGATCAAGTCCATATCATTGATTAGACCAAATGGACTGATTGTTAGCTCAGTGGTCGAACCCGAGTCTATATGATCAAATCGAATTTGATAAATCGATTGGTATCTAAGACAAGTGACTGAAAAGGGTTTTTAATTAGGATTGTTCTCTTTTTTGGCCAACTACATTGGTGTTTAACTAAGACAAGAAACGAGGACGCTCCCATCGATCTTCACTTAGCTGACCAATATGGTCAATCTATTTTTGATTAGGTTGCTTAGTGATTTGAGTTCATCCATGCTATCTAGGTAATTCAGTTTGATTGATTTAGGTGTCTCTGGACCAACTTGTCTATAATCCTCTTCATGACTTGGTGAAGTCAGTGGAAGAATTTACGACTTATCAGTCAATTTCTTCTCTTATTCTTAAAATATTAATTAAATTTTTTAAATTATTAGATTCTTAAAATAACATAGTTATAGGGATAACTAGTTCATAGCCTCCCATTAAGGTGGATGGTAATGAGTCCAATATTTTAGATTAGCATTGGAGGCACCGTATGTCTGATGTTTATCTAGATATTAAAATTATCATTCATTATATGATGACTCTATTGTACCATCTGATGAATGGTTGTATTGGCCAAAGCTTTACTTAAGCCTGATCATTCATTAGTTAGATTTACTGAGTATGTTTATATTAATGGTTGGACCTAAATAGAATTTTTAGTGGAGGCATCATATGCCTGCTGAAGAAATATCTGGGGTAAAATTATTACTAAAAATTATTTAAAAAAATAATTGGTTAAGAACCTATCCATAGATGCACATCGATTGGTCAGAGCTTTACTCAGGCCCATATGCAGTCTGTATGAATTTAATATCTGCTAAGAGATTAAAGTAATTCTTCAAATTGAAGAAAGAAGCTACCAATTCATATAAATAGTAAGAAAATCTTTAGACTAAAGTCTAAGTATTTAGGATTAAATAATTCATATACTAATAGATCTTTATTTTCTTTTCAGTGATGGCCAGTAGTTTGTTGCTCCACTCACTGCTAGACAGTGACAACCTTATAGGATCAAATTTTCATAGTTGGTATCGAAAGTTAAAAATAATTGTTGAGCATGAAAGGATTCTGTATGTCCTTACGGATCCTACACCTGAAGAGCCTGCTTCGAACACACGTGCGATGGTTAGAGATACTTATCAGAAATGGTTCAATAACCATATGATAATATGTTGCATAATGAGGATTATTATGAATGATGAATTTAGTCGTAAATTCAAAGACACACAATCAAAGAAAATACTTCAAATGTTGAACAAGTCCTTTGACACCTCTGAGGATATATCCTTAGTGGGGCATCGATCCTCTGAGAGAAGAAAGAAAAGGAAGGTGCAAAAGTATCATGCTGGGCCTCTAAACTCAATAAGATCAAGTGTCTAAGATAGATCAGAGTCAGATAGAATACTTCTTTTGCAAGAAGTTGGGACAGTGAAAGATGAATTATCCTCAATATCTAGATTTTCTTGATCCTAGCAGACCAAGAAAGAGAAATAAGCAAATAGTTATGGGATAAGATACTTATATGATAACATCTTATAATTTTTCTGTCTATGACACTATTATCTATGTATTGGATACTGAAAGTCCAATTCATATTTATAATTTGTTATAGGGACTTTAGATTAGTAGAAAGTTCAAAAAAGATGAATGATTTCTGAATGTTAAAGATGGAAGATCTGTTCTAGTTCTAGCTATAGGAACAGTTCAACTTGTTCTCAATTCAAATGTCATTATTTTAGATGATTATCATTATAGTCCATCTTTCTTTTTGAATATAATCTCTATAGGCCTTTTGGTCAAAGATAATTATAATTTTTCAGCAAAGAAAAATTTTTGTGACATTATTGTGAATGGTATTACCATTATATATGGATAATTAAAAAATGATATTTATATTTTATCATAGTCTATCAGTGTAATATACATATCGAACAAACATCGTAGAGTAGATTTGTCACAGATACCTATCTTTGACATTGTTAGCTTGATCATATCAATAAGAACAGTATAAATAGGTGTTAACCAAAGAAAAAATCCTCCACATCAATGATTGTGAATCATTACCAACCTATGAGTCCTATCTTCTTGAAAAGATGATCAAGTCATCCTTTACTAGAAAGGATGAACGAGCTAATGATGTTCTAAGTCTAGTACATATTGATGTATGTGACCTCATAAATATGAATGTTAGAAGAGGGTATAATTACTTTATTACTTTCACTGACGACCTAACTAGGTATGGATATATCTATCTTATGAAGTATAAGTCTGAATCATTTAAAATGTTCAAACAATTCCATAATGAAGTAGAAAAATAAACTGAGAAGAGTATTAAGACTCTTCGATCAGATCGAGGAGATGAATATCTTTTCAATGAGTTTATGACATATCTAGAAAAGAATGAGATTCTCTCATAATGGATCCCTCTTGAGATACCACAACACAATGGGGCATCAGAAAGGAGGAATCAAACTCTATTAAACATAGTTCGATCTATGATGGGGTTTGTGAGTCTGCCAATGTCTTTTTAGGGTTATGCTCTTGAGAATGCTTATTATGTTCTGAACAATGTTTTGAGCAAATCAATCACAAAAATACCATATAAGATATGGACTGGGCATAGGTTAACACTCTCTCACCTTAGAATTTAGGATTTCCAGCTTATGTCTCATATTTATAGACTGAAAAGCTTGGACCATGGTCTCATAAGTACTTATTTGTAGGGTAACCCAAAGAATCTAGGGCATATTACTTCTACTTTGCTGAAGAATAAAAGATATTCGTCAGCAATAGGATAGTTTTTTAGAAAAGAAGTTTTTTAGAGAAGAAACTAATGTCTCTAAAGTTGAACTTGATGAAGTTTGATAGGTAGAAAAACCAACACAGACAAGTAAAAATACAGAATCGAATTTGATTAGATCAAACCTGAAGCCATTATGGAGGCATCTTTGAGAAGATCTGGTAGAGCATCGCATCAGTCAGATAGATACTACAGTTTTTCGATCCAGGATGGTGATCCTATTGAGCTAGATGAAAACGACAAGGATCCGATCACCTATATGGATGCCATAAGACGTCCGACTCTGAGAAATGGTTTAATGTCATAAAATTCGAGATGGAGTTCATAGAGATCAATGGTATATGGACACTCATTGATCCACCTAAAAGAATCAAATCCATAGAGTGTAAATAGATATTCAAAAAAAAAAAGGATGTAGATGAAAAGGTTTGAGATCTACAGAACCCGTTTGATTGCCAAGGAATATAGTCAACATTATGATATTGACTATGATGAGATATTTTTTTCTGTGATAATACTTAAATTCATTCGGATTATGCTTGTGATAGCAACATATCTTGATTAAAAAATCTGATAAATGGATGTTAAGATGACTGTTGGTGCAAAAATCCATCTGCGTCGGAGAAGCTGGAGTCGAGGGAGTCGCGGTCACCATCGGGACCTGCAAAGGAAGTCTAAACCGGAGGTGGGGTTGCTCCGGTAAGACCCTCCGACGCTCAAGTTAGTTCTCTGCCTCAACAAGAATGGAGTGCTCGAACAGAAATTTTGACAGAATTTCTAGGTAAAAATGAGAGCTTAGAGAATAACGTATCTGGGGTCCCCTTTTTATAGGCGGAGGGGGCAACAGACTGATAATGATGTCTGTAACCGTCCGGCAGCGGGCCGCCCAGAGTCAGGAGGAGTTTGTTGCGAAGAGTAGTGGAGCAGAATCGTGGCTATCACCGGGACATGCCACATGGAGTCTGTCGTGGGGAGTGGAGCGGCGTCCAATGTCGCGACTTGCCAGAGGATGGAAGAATCGTACGGTATCCATCGCAGAAAGTGGAGCAGGATCGTGGGCATCATAGCGGTTGGCCAGGGAGTAATGGAGCCGCATGAAATCCATCACAGGAAGTGGAGCAGAGTCGTGGCCGTTACTGTGGCCACGCCAGAGAGTACAGGCCTGTCGGCTGAAGCTCGGCTGGAGTGTCTGGCGGGGAGAGGTGTTTAGCTACCCGTTTGAGAGGAGCCCGGAGTCCGACTCCCGTAGGAGTTCGGATGAAGTCTTCCTTCGGATGAAGTCGGGGATGAGGTCCGGCTCCCACGGGAGTCCGGACGGAGTCTTCCCGCAGCTGGAGTCGGAGATGAGATCCAGCTCCCGTAGGGGTCCGGGCTGAGTCTTCCAGCAATTGGAGTTGTGGGTGAAGTCCGGCTCCCGTAGGAGTCCGGACGTAGTTTACCTGTAAGTGAAGTCGTGGGCGAAGCCCGGCTCCCGTAGGAGTCCGGGCGAAGTCCGCCTGCAGCCGGAGTTGGGAACGAGGTCCGACTTCCGTAGGAGTCCGGGCGAAACCTTCCCGCAGCTGGAGCTAGAGACGAGGTCTGGCTCCCGTAGGAGCCCGAGCGAAGTCCACCTGCAATCAAAATCAGGGGTGAAGTCCGGCTCCCTTAGGAGTCCGGACGAAGTTTACCAGCAGTCGGGGTCGAGGATGGAGCCCGGCTCCCGTAGGAGTCCGGGCGAAGCCTTCCCACAGTCGAGGTCGGGGATGAGATCCAGCTCCCGTAGGAGTCCGGGCTGAGTCTTCCTGCAGTTGGAGTCGTGGGTGAAGTCCGGCTCCCGTAGGAGTCCGGACGTAGTTTACCTGTAAGTGAAGTCATGGGCGGAGCCCGGCTCCCGTAGGAGTCTGGGCGAAGTCTGTTTGCAGTCGGAGTTGGGAACGAGGTCCGGCTCCCATAGGAGTCCGGGCGAAACCTTCTCGCAGCTGGAGCTGGAGACGAGGTCTAGCTCCCGTAGGAGACCGGGCGAAGTCCACCTGCAATCAAAATCAGGGGTGAAGTCCGGCTCTCTTAGGAGTCCGGATGAAGTTTACCAGCAGCCATGGTTGAGGATGGAGTCCGGCTCCCGTAGGAGTCCGGGCGAAGCCTTCCCACAGTCGAGTTCGGGGATGAGATCCGGCTCCCATAGGAGTCCGGGCTGAGTCTTCCTGCAGTTGGAGTTGTGGGTGAAGTCCGACTTCCGTAGGAGTCCGGACGTAGTTTACCTGTAAGTGAAGTCGTGGGTGGAGCCCGACTCTCGTAGGAGTCCGGGTGAAGTCCGCCTGCAGCCGGAGTTGGGAACGAGGTCCAGCTCCCGTAGGAGTCCGGGCGAAACCTTCCCGCAGCTGGAGCTGGAGACGAGGTCTGGCTCCCGTAGGAGCCCGGGCGAAGTCCACCTGCAATCAAAATCAGGGGTGAAGTCCGGCTCCCTTAGAAGTCCGGACGAAGTTTACCAGCAGTCGGGGTTGAGGACGGAGCCTGACTCCCATAGGTGTCTGGGCGAAGCCTTCCCACAGTCGAGGTCGGGGACGAGATCCGGCTCCCATAGGAGTCCGGGCTGAGTCTTCCTGCAGTTGGAGTTGTGGGTAAAGTCCGGCTCTCGTAGGAGTCCGGATGAAATCTGGTAGTTGTAGGAATCTTCCGTCGGAGAAGTTCAGCCGTTGATGGAGTCTGGTGTAGTTCGGATTGGAGTTGAACCTGGCTGGAAGGAGTCTGGAAGGGATTCAGGGAACGGTTGATAGTCGTAGAAAGTCGGCTGGCGACGGAGCTCAGTGGGCGCTTGGGGCGGCTTAATAGATGACTGGGGGAACTCATGTTGAAGGAGCTCGGGTGGTGCAGTAGGAGTTCGTCCGTCAGGGGAATTCAGTCAGCACCATGGGAATCCGACTGTTGGAGAAGTTCGGAGAGATACCATCTGCGGTCAAAAGCCGGAGGAGTCCTGGGAGGGTCAATCCTGCCAAGAACTTCAGCTGAGGGTATTTTATACCCAACACCAGTCCCCCTACTTTCGAGTTCGAATTTCGAATGAAGGAAGTACAGAGAGATTGTCACAGCCGAAGTTGCTCCCTTGATGTCCGCGCGCAATCATCCTCAGATATTTTGGCATTTAATGTGCGTGCGCTGGAGTCTTTTCAAATCGAGACGATCCGAAGAGGCTCTTTTGGAACCGCAGCGGAACGGTGCTCAAGGTATGGCGCAATAAAGGCTCTGTCAGTCGTTTGCCACTTTTTAACCGCCCGCTGTGGTGAGTGGGACACGCGGCGAAAAGAGACCGGTTAGGGGGGATTTGCAATCGTCATTGTGTCGGATCTCAGGGCCTATTTAAACCCGCACTCCTCCTCTAAGAGTCCCGCTCTATCCGACGTTCTCGTTCTGGCGCCTCTCTTCTCCCTGAAAACTTTGATTTTTCTCAGCGCCCTTTCCAGCCTTAGGTGTTCCTCGAGCCATCCCCATTTCCGCACCTTCGCTCCTCCCCGAATCACCTAGGTTAGTCTCGGAACTCCTTCCTCTTTTTGTTCTTCCTTTTGACATTCGATCTTTCTTCCTCTTACTCTGCACATCAGTCCTCCGGGACCTTGTCCGTGATTTTTCTCAATTTTTAGGGATTTCGCCTCTGTAAGTGGTCTTCGTGTGATTCTAGATGTCTTCCAGGGCTTCTTCTTCTAGCGGCTCTAGGAGTTCGTCTGCCTCGGTCTCCTAAAGTCCTCAAGCAGTAGGTGAACCGGTAGGTAGAGCTGAACCTCATCCGATTTTTGCACCGGATGCCATTCCTTGTTCTCTGACTTCGGACGAACTCCAACTGATAAGAGTTCAGTATGGGGTTCCTCCAGAGTACGAACAGGAACTTCCCGACCCATCCGACCGGGCTAGTGCCCCTCCCCCCGACTGCTTCTGCCTATATCAGGAGGCCTTCCGTGCTGGACTCTGACTTCCTCTTTCGTCTTTTGTCATTGCTCTTTTTCGGTTTCTGGATATTTCTCTGGCTTCGGTTGCACCGAACTCCTTTAGATTTTTGATAGGGTTCCTCTCTCTTTGTCATGTAGTCGAAGTCTAGCCCACCCTTTCCTTGTTTAGATACTTCTAAACCTTCAAGCGTCATCCCACGGTGAAGGATTGGTGGTACTTCTCCCCACAGTTCGGTAGGAAGGGGTTGTTGAAAGGTGCCCCTTCTTCTATCCATAATTGGAAGGGGAAGTTTCTTTATGTTCGATGCCCGTCCTTGAGGCTAGAGTTGCCCCCTTGGGGCTCCCTGAGGGACTCTATCCGTCGGGCATCCAGTCTGGGGGAGACGATCATCAAGCCTCCCAGAAACTCCTCAAATATCCAGCTCTTTCTCTCTCTAACCTCCTGAAGGAGCAGTTTCTGTTCAACATTGGCTTGAGCCCCCTGGATCCCGCCAGTATTTCATCTCTCTTTTTTTTCTTTCTTTTCCTTTCCTTTCCTTTCCTCTCTTTCTCCTACTTCTCTTCTTTTCTTCTTTTTCATGCCCTCTTTCTCTTTTTTCTCTTTTCTCTTTTTTTTTTCTTAGGCATGGACGCCGAAGAAGCACAGATGCTTGCCAGGGGCCTGAAGGCTCTCAAAAGAAAGGGTGCTGCGGCCTCCAGGCCGGCGAAGAGGACCAGAGTGGAGGGGACGAGTTCGGTCGTGCCTGCCCAAGCGACCTCAGCCGCCGATGTCCTTGCGGACACTGAGCTTCCAGCCGCCCGGGCCTCCCTGAGGGGTTTGAGTTCTCCTACCGAGGTCCCTGCTTCAGAGACCCATCCTGAGGAGGTGCCAGGGGGTGAGAGGAGGAAGAGGAGGAAGACCTTGGCCCGCAGGGTCGGCAGTCGCCGGGCTGCCATTGAAGAATCCCACGGCTCTGAAGAGGAGCAGGGAGATGATCCCTTTAGTGACAGGGACCTAATAAAAAAGTTGATAGACGGGTGCTCACTGCCCAAAGTCATCCAGAGGATCGTCCGCGTCGATCCTGCACAACGGGTCTGAGACTCGCTGGGGGCCTTCCTCGAGGTAAGCAGATTCATCTTCCTTTCTTCCTTTCGCTTCTTCATTTAATTAACTTCTCAGCTCCCATTCTGACCCTCCAGTCGTCCTTATAGCTCGGGCACCAACTCCTCACCAACATCGAGACGACAAATAAGGTGGTGGAAGGTTGGCAGGCCGAGGCTGCCCACCTTAAGGAAATGGCCCTTGAGGTGGCCAGTCTCCGAAAGGCGCTTGAGAGAGAGAGACAGATCTCGACAGAACAGAAGGCCGACCTGGAGGAGATGGTGAGGAGGGCGGAGGCCGAGGTTGCCAACATGGCAGAGCAGATCCCGACCCTGGTCTCGGAGGCCAGGGGTCAAGCGGTGGAGGAGTTCAAGGCTTCCACCGAAATGAAGAAGTTGAAGGTTGAGTTCGGCCAAGCCGCATTCAATAAAGGGTTCGAGCTCTGCAGGAGAAGATGGTCGTGAAATTCCCCGAGCTCGACCTCAGCTTCTTGGACGAGGCATCCGAGGATGAAGCCGGACCCTCCACCGCCGTCGCAGCCACCGCGGACCACCCCCCAGAGGTGCCGAGTCCCCCTGTTGATCCAGAGGTCCGAGACCTCTAACCTTGTATTCTTCCTTTATTGCCCTTTTTCTTCTTTCTTTTGTCTTCAAGAAACATTCAATCAATAAAATTGGTCTCCTCCTTTTGGGGGACTTTTCTTCTCTTCCTTTTCTTTCTTTCTTTCTTCTTCTTTGTAATGAGCCGCATCTTAATGCGCTGACCTTCCGATGGCAGCGCCCTGCCGAAGTACTTCCCTTGCCCCAGGGGATTCTGCTGAAGTCTACAATCCAGCGGCTGACGAAGGAAGTCCTCCATTTAACAAAAAGGTCGAAGAAGATGGAAGGCAAGCTTCGCAGGTTGAGGGAGAGTCATTCTGAAGCCACCGCGGAGGCCACCTACTTTCGGAATCTCCACGTGAAGGGGATCATGGAGTACAGTCGGAGGAAGGCAAACTTTGAGAAGGAGCTTGAGGAACACAAGAAGCGCGCCAGCAACCAAATTTGGGCTCAAGCTGTCAAGATCAATTCTCTTAGGGTGGAACTATCGGCTGCCCAGAAGAGGATTAGCCAGCTGGAGGGGAGTTCATCCCGACTTTTGACTCGGGCCGACAGCAACCGGGAGTGGTCGAAGA
This sequence comes from Elaeis guineensis, assembly GCF_000442705.2. Classification (NCBI taxonomy): domain Eukaryota; kingdom Viridiplantae; phylum Streptophyta; class Magnoliopsida; order Arecales; family Arecaceae; genus Elaeis; species Elaeis guineensis. The sequence goes on from NC_025996.2 coordinate 72,350,975, forward strand.
AGGTCTTCGACCTCCAGCAACAGCTCCAGGATGCCGAGGCCCTATGACACGTACCGGGTCGACTGGCGCAAGCAGGTGGACGAATACAAGGGAAGGCTCCGGATGGCGACCGACGAGGTTGCCCGCCTTCGAAGGCAGCTAACTGAGGGGGCTCGATCTGCCTCCGCTCGGATTTCGACGAACTCCAATCCCTGAGGAGGACCACAGAAGAACTATCCATCACTCTTGGGGAGGGGAAGGCCGAGCTATAGCAATTGAAGATCCAGCTGGTATGCGAGCAGCAGGCCATCAAGGATGCAGAGGTGGAATCCGAGGTCCTGAGAAAAAAGCATCGAGAGGTAGAGAGCGAAAGCCAGTGATTTCATTGAAGATACATGGAGATATTAATGAGAGAGAGAGAACTGGAAGCAGAAGTCGGACATTTAAGGGGTTCCTTGGTGAGGGTCGAAGCTGAAAGTCCGAGGTCGGAGGAAGCTGGGTCCCCTTAGGGCTCTTTTTGTCCTTCCGTCTTCCCATGTATATATTTTTTCTTCTGCTGTTTCATCTTGTTCTTGTTGTTTTTCTTTTCTTCCTTTAGCCTACTGGGCTTTATAGTGTATATTTTGTGAATGAAATGAAAAGGAGATTTTGTATTACCTCATCCACGTATTGCATTAAATCGTCATCCGCCGAACTTCTTTTGTCTTTTGACTTGTTCGACGTCGGTGTCATTCGGAGGTGCCCGATCATCGCCACATTGATTTGCTTTTCTTATCATCTATGGCCGTAGGCTCGAGCTCGTGGTCTGAACTTCGTATTACCTTGAAGGGGTCATTATTTTCTTGGCCCATGCTGAGAGCCTTCTTAGAGATCGGGGATGTTCGGTAGGAGCTCCCGTCTTTGTTGAGACGAAGTTCCCTATATTTTTGGTGTAGTTTATTTTTCATCTGTTGTCGATGTAGTTCGTCATTTTTCTTTTTAATTTTTCTCCTCTTTTCTGAGTGAAAATCCTCCCCTTGCTTTTCGCGGGGTCGCGTAGAGGTGTAGGGGTGCCGTCGAGGGGACTTTTCCCTTTATCCGATCATATTGGGTGATCGGGTTTTTGTCATCGTCAGGATGAGGTCCTCCTTCTGTTCTTGACGTAGTCGATCTCAGCTCAGGTTAGGATGAGGTTCTCCTTCTGTTCCCAACGGGGCTGTGGGGGAACATAAAGGTCGTTGCGAGGACCTCTCCCCCCATCCGGTCTAAGAGGATTGGGTCTTCGATTTTGCTCGTGTCAGGACAAGATTTTTCTCCTGTTCCTAACATAGCTGTGGGGGCACATTAGGGCGTTGCAGGGCCTCTCCCCCCATCCGGTCTAAAAGAATCGGGCCTTTGACTTTGCTCATGTTAGGGCGAGGTTCTCCTCCTGTCTCTAACAGGGTTGTGGGGGCACATTAGGGCATTGTAGGGCCTCTCCCCCCATCTGGTCTAAAAGAACCAGGCCTTTGACTTTGCTCATGTTAGGGCGAGGTTCTCCTCCTGTCCATAACATGGTTGTGGGGGAACATTAGGGTGTTGTAGGGCCTCTCCCCCCATCCGATCTAAAAGAACCGGGCCTTTGACTTTGCTCATGTTAGGGCGAGGTTCTCCTCCTGTCCCTAACATGGCTATGGGGGCACGTTAGGGCGTTGTAGGGCCTCTCCCCCTATCCAGTCTAAAAGAATCGGGCCTTTGACTTTGTTCATGTTAGGGCGAGGTTCTCCTCCTGCCCCTAACACGGCCATGGAGGTGCTTAAGGGCCGTTATATGGGCCTCTCTCTCGATCCGATCTTAAAATAATCGGACTTTCATTTTGCTCATGTTAGGATGAGATTCTTCTCCTGTTCCTAATATGACCATGGGGGCACTTAAATGCCGTTGTATAGGCCTCTCCCTCGATCCGATCTTAAAATAATCGGACTTCCATTTTGCTCGTGCTAGGACGAGGTTCTCCTCCTGTTCCTAACATGACCATGGGGGCACTTAAGGGCTGTTATATGGGCCTCTCCCCCAATCCGATCTTAAAATAATCGGACTTTCATTTTGCTCATGCTAGGATGAGGTTCTCCTCCTGTTCCTAACATGACCATGTTTTAATTGTTTGAAGGGGTTATCCCCAGTCGTAACAAGTCTATGCCAAAAGAGAGGGACATGCAAAGTCGAAAGGAATTTTGATTCAAAGCAAAGTCGTGAGTAGTACATTTACAGGTTTCTCGAGTCCCATGGTCATGGAAGGTCTGCTCCTCCTTGACGTCCCTCGGTGATGGAGTCAATGGTCCCGATTGGAGGCCGATCTCCGGACTGCTCCTCCCTCCTTGGCGGTTCAGGTTGTGGCAGGGCCCTTGGCCGATCCTCTCTGCCTTCAGGTCAGTGTCGAATGAACCTATCGAGCCGACCTCGCCTGATGAGCTCCTCGATCTCATCCCGGAGCTGAATGCACTCCTCTGTGTCGTGGCCGTGGTCACGATGGTAGAGGCAGAACTTGTTAGGATTGCGCTTTCCAGGGTGTGTGCGCATCCTTTCCGGTCTTGGCAGCTGCTCCCTGACCTCCATCAGCACTTGGATTTTAGAGGCATTGAGGGGGGCATAGTTGTGGAATCTTCCCGGTGGAGAACCCCGCCGAACTCCATGGTCCGAGCTTCTCTGCCTACGTACCCGGGGAGGAGTATGGACACGCTTGTGCCCGGGAGGAGTTCGAGAATGTGGCCGAGCTTCTCTCGACCCTTTTTCGACTGCGGGCTTACTCGAGTCTCCCGTCTGCCACTCTCTCGCAGTCTCCTCATCCTTCATTTTGAAGGCTTCTTCCACTCGGGCGTACCCTTCGGCCCGAGCCAACAGATCAACAAAATCCCTAGGGTACTTCTTCTTCAGGGAGAATAAAAGGTCATTCTTCTGAAGGCCGCCCTTCAGAGCAGCCATTGCTACCGACTGGTCCAAGTTCCGGACCTCCAGCGCTGCGACATTAAAACGGTTGATGTAGGCCCGAATGGACTCCCCCTCCCTCAGCTTGATATTGATGAGGGACTCCGAACCCTTCCGGGGGCACCGGCTGCTGACAAAGTGGGCCACAAATTGGTGGCTCATCTGATCGAAGGAAAAGATGGTACCCGACTTCAGTGCCAAGTATCAGTTTCTCACTGCTTCCTTCAAGGTGGACGGAAAGGCTCGACATAGAATGGCATCGGATGCGCCATGAAGCAGCATCATCATCCGGAAGGCCTCCAGATGATCAACCAGGTCCGAAGTCCCGTCGTAGCTTTCAAACTGGGGGAGTTTGAAGTTTGGCGGGATCGGTTCCTGCATGATCATTTGAGAAAAGGGAGGGTCAGTACAAATATCCTCACCATAAGTGGGGGGAGCGTGGTGGAGTTCTTCGATCCGTCGGTTCATCTCCTGGAGCCTCCGATCCAGAAAATCCTCTCGACTACGGGTCTCGAGGGTCCTCTGGCAAAATGGGGGTAGAGATCTTCTAGGAGTGGAATCGTGATTTGACTGAGGGCTCTTCACCCTCGGATTCGTCCTTCCAGAGAAGACAGGGCGGCTGGCCCAAGTGGCCCGCCCTACCGCCAGATTCTGGTGTTTCGATGATTCTCTTTCCAGGCGCACTGATGCCTGCGGCTGTTGCTGCTGTTGTATGGCCTGCACAGCTTCAGTGAGGCCTCTGACCTGCTGCGCTAGTAGGTCAAATTGCTTCGCGCCAACCGCCATTGCCGGAGGAGGAGGAGGAGGAGGAGGCTGGAAAACTGGAGGTGAGGCCGGAGCCTAAGATCTGGCCGCGGAGGTCGTGGATCATCGCGTGGATGCCTTACAGGGAGGCATCGGGCAAAGACCAAGTGGAGGAAGGAGGAGAGGACGTCGGAAAAGATGCCCGGGGATGATCCTGTTGAGCGCTCTTTTAAGAACAAGGGTACTGCGAAGACACAACCCCTTCCTCTAGCGCCAATCCTGTTGGTGCAAAAATCCACCTGTGTCGGAGAAGCTGGAGTCGAGGGAGTCGCGGTCGCCACTGGGACCTACAAAGGAAGTCTAAATCGGAGGTGGGGTTGCTCCGGTAAGACCCTCCGACGCTCAAGTCAGTTCTCTGCCTCAACAAGAATGGAGTGCTCGAACGAAAATTTTGGCAGAGTTTCTTGGTAAAAATGAGAGCTTAGAGAATAACGTATCTGGGGTCCCCCTTTTATAGGCGGAGGGGGCAATAGACTGATAATGATGTCTGTAACCGTCCGGCAGTGGGCCGCCCAGAGTCAGGAGGAGTTTGTTGCGAAGAGTAGTGGAGCGGAATCATGGCTATCACTGGGACATGCCACGTGGAGTCTGTCATGGGGAGTGTAGCAGCGTCCGTTGTCGTGACTTGCCAGAGGATGGAAGAATCGTGCGATATCCATCGCAGGAAGTGGAGTAGGATCGTGGGCATCATAGTGGTTGGCCAGGGAGTAATGGAGCTGCACAGAATTCGTCACAGAAAGTGGAGCAGAGTCGTGGCCGTTACTGCGGCCACGCCAGAGAGTGCAGGCCTGTCGGCTGAAGCTCGACTGGAGTGTCTGGCGGGGAGAGGTGGTTAGCTACCCATTTGAGAAGAGCCTGGAGTCCGGCTCCCGTAGGAGTTCGGACGAAGTCTTCCTTCAGTTGAAGTCGGGGATAAGGTTTGGCTCCCACGGGAGTCCGGATGGAGTCTTCCCGCAGCTGGAGTCGGAGATGAGATCCGGCTCCCGTAGGGGTCCGGGCTGAGTCTTCCTACAATTGGAGTTGTGGATGAAGTCTGGCTCCCGTAGGAGTCTGGACGTAGTTTACCTGTAAGTGAAGTCGTGGGCGGAGCCCGGCTCCCATAGGAGTCCGGGCGAAGTTCGCCTGCAGTCGGAGTTGGGAACGAGGTCCAGCTCCCGTAGGAGTCCAGGCGAAACCTTCCCGCAGCTAGAGCTGGAGATGAGGTCTGGCTCCCGTAGGAGCCCGGGCGAAGTCCATCTGCAATCAAAATCAGGGGTGAAGTCCGGCTCCCTTAGGAGTCCGGATGAAGTTTACCAGCAGTCGGGGTCGAGGATGGAGCCCGGCTCCCGTAGGAGTCCAGGCGAAGCCTTCCCGCAGTCGAGGTCGGGGATGAGATCCGGCTCCCGTAGGAGTCCGGGCTGAGTCTTCCTGCAGTTGGAGTCATGGGTGAAGTCTGGCTCCCGTAGGAGTCCGGGCGAAGTCCGCCTGCAGCCGAAGTTGGGAATGAGGTCCGACTCCCGTAGGAGTCCGGGCGAAACCTTCCCACAGTTGGAGCTGGAGATGAGGTCTAGCTCCTGTAGGAGCCCGGGTGAAGTCCACCTGCAATCAAAATCAGGGGTGAAGTCTGGCTCTCTTAGGAGTCCGGACGAAGTTTACCAGCAGCCGGGGTTGAGGACGGAGCCTGGCTCCCGTAGGAGTCTGGGCGAAGCCTTCCCACAGTTGAGGTCGGGTATGAGATCCGGCTCCCGTAAGAGTCCGGGCTGAGTCTTCCTGCAGTTGGAGTTATGGGTGAAGTCCGGCTCCCGTAGGAGTCCGGACATAGTTTACCTGTAAGTGAAGTTGTGGGCGGAGCCCGGCTCCCGTAGGAGTCCGGGGGAAGTCTGCCTGTAGTCGGAGTTGGGAACGAGGTCCGGCTCCCGTAGGAGTCCGGGCGAAACCTTCCCGCAGCTGGAGCTGGAGACGAGGTCTGGCTTTCGTAGGAGCCCGGGCGAAGTCCACCTACAATCAAAATCAGGGGTGAAGTCTGGCTCCCTTAGGAGTCCGGACGAAGTTTACCAGCAGCCGGGGTTGAGGACAGAGCCCGGCTCCCGTAGGAGTCCGGGTGAAGCCTTCCCACAGTCGAGGTCGGGGATGAGATCCGGCTCCCGTAGGAGTCCGGGCTAAGTCTTCCTGCAGTTGGAGTTGTGGGTGAAGTCCGGCTCCTATAGGAGTCTGGATGAAATCTGGTAGTTATAGGAATCTTCCGTCGGAGAAGTTCAGCCGTTGACGGAGTCTGGTGTAGTTCGGATTGGAGTTGAACCTGACTGGAAGTAGTCTGGAAGGGATTCGGGGAATGGCTGATAGTCGTAGAAAGTTGGCTGGCGGCGAAGCTCAGTGGGCGCTTGGGGCGGCTTAATAGATGACTGGGGAAACTCATGTTGAAGGAGCTCGGGTGGTGCAGTGGGAGTTCGTCCGTCGGGGGAATTCAGTCAGCACCATGGGAATCCGATTGTTGGAGAAGTCCGGAGAGATACCATCTGCGGTCGAAAGTCGGAGGAGTCCTGGGAGGGTCAATCCTGCCAAGAACTTCAGCTGAGGGTATTTTATACCCAACAATACTTTCCTAAACGGAGAGCTGGATGAAGAAGTATATATGATACAGCCTGAAGGGTTCACATCCGCAAAGGTGTGCAAGCTTCAGAGATCCATTTATGGATTGAGGTAAGCATCTCGGAGTTGGAATATACATTTTAATAAGATGATCAGAATGTATGGCTTTGTTAAAAATGGAGAAGAGCCTTGCATTTATAAATAGGCTAATGGCTCTATAGTTATTTTTTTGTATTGTATGTAGATGACATACTCTTAATAAGAAATGACATCTCTACTATATAAAGTGTAAAGCTGTAGCTATTATCATAGTTCTCTATAAAGGATTTGGGAGAAGCATCCTACATCCTAAGAATGAAAATCTATTGAGATAGATTGAAAAGTTTGCTTGAATTATCTTAATCCACGTACATTGATACCATATTGAAATGGTTCAGCATGACAAATTCTAAGAAGGTCTATCATCTGATAGGTCAAAAAATTAATCTCTCTAAGAAAGATTATCCGACAACCTCACAAGAGAAAGAACGTATGAGTAGAATCCCATATACTTCGATAATAAAATCTATTATGTACGTTATGACATATACGAGGTCGGATGTTGCCTACTCACTAGGGGTAGCAAATAGGTATTGTTGGGAATTGTGTCCTAAAATTAATTATATGATGATTGAGTTTATCCTTGTATATGAATTATAGATTATTGAATAAAAATTATTTTGACACTTTTCATCACAAAGTAACATCTTTCTTGAACTCTTGTGTTGTGATGAAGTCCTTAGAACTATGCTAGTGTGCGATAAAGAGAGAATTTATCGTATAGTTCTTAAAAATATTCGCGACCAAATGATACATCATTACAGGATGATGACGTTTATCAAATGGAGGTCATTGTGTGCTATATGGGTTGGTTGTCCTCTTAACCAAGGAGTGTGGTGATACTAGTATGGCATACAGGTGAGATGTAGGGATACATCATCACTAAACAAGTGACTCACCTGTCGAGCGTTCTGCTATCAAGAGCTGCTAGCGAAACACGTGAGTATAAGTATCCTTTAGACCTGAGATCACCATAGTAACTTGCAAGCAACTCACTATGCTTTGGTGTCGGACTATCTAAATTTCTAATACAGTGATGGAAGGCTACTGGGTACAGTCAAGTACTTGCGAAGTCTGTATATGGATTAAGATGGGATTGACTCCTCCAAATTATTGAAGTTGATATATTACTGTATTTTAATTTAGTAAAATCTTGATCAAGATAATCTATGAGATATATTTGAAAGGTTGAAATACAATATGGATGAAGTAATCTCGGTTGACAGTTAATCTGAGACCATTCTAAAGCATTCAGGGTTAAAAGGATGAATTATGCAGTAATAATATGTATGGATTCTAAAATATTTTTTTATGATAATTCGACCTATCTGGATGTCAGAAATCATTGCTAGATAGTATCTTGATTAGTGTAGGAATTGGTTCCAGTGCTATCGACTTAGTGTTTGAACCTATGGAGTCACGCACATAAGTTAGATAAAGTAGAAAGAAATTGGTCTATATTTATTTATCTAATTTAGAAGTACTTGACTTGATTAAACATGTAAGCTAACTTGATTGAGAATTAAGTTATGGGTCAAATGGGATTGAAGAGTTGACTATGTCTAGCTAGCACTACACATGAGGTTCAGATTCAATTTCGGGGATGAATAGTTTCTGATTTATGATTCATAGAGCATATGAAAGATTAGATTTAAGAATTGATTAATTTTAGATTAGATCTAAATTAATTAGTCTTAAATTGGGTTCAAAATTCATGTTAGACTTGATACAAAAGTCCTAAAGAATTTGGGATTGACAGTCTTTCGAAATTATTTTGAACCAGCTTCGAATTGGATCTATTTTGGATGAGATATGAGTATTTTTACTTACACTGGGAATACCCTCTCATGTGGGCTGACCAACACCTGATATGAATCTGATTTGGGGTGTCCCATGTGGGTGAGAGAGTGGGTGCAAGTTGAATGTCATATGTGATGGCAATTCTATCTCATGTAGGAATTCTTTTTTCATGAGTATTAGATCAATTCAAATCAAATTTGAGTTAAGAGTCTTACTCTCATTGGATCATGAGAATCATCTATGAATAGAGAGGGTCTTTATCTATGGATGCATAGCAAATAAATCAGATTGAGAGAAGAGAGAAAGAGAGAAAGAGGCATGTGAAGAGAGATATCCTTAATCTTCTCCTACATCTCTCCCTTTGTTGCTGCCTCCTCTTCTTAGGCGTGGACCCTTCTTGGGCATCCTATCTACTGGTGTGAGGTGTCACACCAGCATATCTTCTTCCTTGTTAGGTTGGCTTGCGAAGATAATTGGATTGGAGTTCATCCTGCTTTCCTGCGACGTCTGGCATGCATGCGAAGTAAAGGGTCTGCATATCCAAGTCTCTGTGAAGGTTTAATCTAGATAAATTGAGATTTGATCTCTGGTTTTATTGCTAATCAAGTAAAAATTAGATCCTTAATCATATAGATGAATAAAAAAATTTTTAGATGCAACTTGGGCAATCAGAGGAGAAATAGTTTTTTTCCTTCAGTTGGTATCAGAGCAGGCCTGAAATATATGCATACATAATAGAAATTTTTAAAAATAATTACATGAGATATGATTGAGATTTTTTTTGAGACATTAAATCTGATTTAAACTATTTATATAAAATTTTTGATCTGATTTTGATCGGATTAGAGGTGCCTAATCAATGATTGATTGAAGTTGTTATAAGTCTATTATAACAGAATTCTATTGTTGCTGAATTTCTAATGAAATAACAATATGGATTAAAATCTATTTTAAATTTATTTTAATAAAATTTTAATATTATTATTTTTTTTATGAAGTAGGATTTATTTTAGATCTGAATTGGATCTATTTTGATAGATATTTAGATCTAAATCCTATCAAAATTCAGTACTGCACGAAAACACATTTTACCAAAAATTTATTTTTTATGCATTTATATTTGCATCTAATTAATTTTTTATATGATATCAAATATAAAATTGATATTTTATAATTAGTATAAGATGTGTTTCAAATCTGATATGATGTATATGATACATTAAATCTAATTAGATTAGATGAAGAACATAATTGATAAGATCAAGAATATGTTCATGACATAAAATAGTTTTGTCAATAATTACATATTGATGTAATTATGTATGAAATTAGATTTTAGATCTTAGTAGTCTAGTACTCGGATTGATGAGATCACCAAACCATCTGATCATAGAAGATTGAAGAGATTAATCTCTCTTTTGCCTATTCGATGGGTTCTCTTATGACGTATAGGGGTGTCATTGTGATCCGATTTTATGAAGAAAAAAAATGAATAAATTTTTATATATTATTTTGATCATAAATATATTTATATGAGATCTAAAGTGATTTATGATTCATTACAATAGGATAAAATTCAGATAAAAAATTATTTTAGATCTGAATTGTATGTTACATATGATGTAAATGATATAGATCTAAAGGTTATCATGATACATGAGATGTATGTATAAAGTTTAGATCATATCTATGTATCTTTAATTGTTAAACATATTATGAAAATTTATTTTCATATGTTGAAACATATGATATGCTTCACCTGAAATCTTTGTAGAATAGTTCTACAGACTAAAACACATGTTTCACACACTTAATTATGAATTAAATTTTGAATGATCTCGATTTGAGAATTAAAGATCCTTAAGATACTACATAAAATGATGGACAAAGAATTAGCATGAATCAGATCCTTCTAATGGGTTAGACCTAGGGTTAGAAATACATATGGACCACATAGAGAAATTGACTAAATCTAATCAAGTGTTAAATTAGATCAGGTCAGTATTTCTCTAGATCAATCTCAATAGTTGTAGTTTGGTCAAGCCCATGTGTTTGACCCTAATAAATGAACCATGATCATGGCCCCGTAGTTGAGCCCAAATCTTTTGGTGAATCAAATCGAAACTAATTAACCAGTTGGTATCTAAGATAAGTTTGGCAGACTTGATCAAGTAATTTTTAATTGAGAGCTATTCACCTAGATGCGTCTACGGTGAGTTAAGGATATATCCCTTCCACTGATCTCATTTATCTGATCAACATGGTAAATTATATTTTGATTAGGTCACTAGTCGATTCGTACAGACCCATACCATTAAGGTAAATCAGTGTAATTGATTTAGGTACCTTTTGACCAGCTTATGTCTAATCTTTTATATGACTTGGTGAAGTTAGTGGGAGGATTTGCAGCTTGTAGGTTGACTTCTTCTCTTATTCTCAGATCAATAAAATTAAATTCTGTAAATTATTAGGTCCATAAAGTGATAAAGTTATGAGATAATAAGTCCAATATTCCAAATAGGCATTGGAGGCACCACACGCCTGGTATCTATTACATATTAGAATTATCATTCATCATATGACCATCATGATGTACCTTCAGATCAATACTCAGATTGATCGAGCCACACTCGGGCTTGGACATCTATTTGTTGGATGCACTTGATACGTCATGTTAATGGTTGGACCTAACCAGAATTTTCAGTAGAGGTGCCACACGCCTGCTGAAGGGATGCCTGGGGCAAAACTCATTACTAGAAGTTGTTTGAAGAAACAATTGGTTATGAACCTACCTATGGATGCACTAGGATTGGTCGAGCCATACTCGGGCCCGAATGTAGGCTATGTGGATTCTAGTACTTGCTAAGGAATTAGTGTAATTCTTTGAGTTGGAGGTAGAGGCTATCAATTCGTAAAAATAGTGAGAGAATCTTTAGACTAAAGTTCATATCTTCAGGATTAAAAATAATTCATATACTAATAGACTAATATTTTTTCTTTCAGTTATGGCCAACACACTATCCCTCCGTATGTTGTTGGATAGCGACAGGCTCATCGGACTCAACTTCAATAGCTGGTATCAAAAATTGAAGATCATCTTGGAGCACGAGAAGATTTTATACATCCTTACAGATCAGGCACCTGAAGAATCTACAGTCAATACTCCTTGTACCATGAGAGATACTTACATGAAGTGGCTTAATGATCGTACGACCATATGTTGTGTGATGAGGACAGCCATGAACGATGAGCTTAGTCGTAAGTTTGAAGATGTGCAGCCAGAGGAGATCATTCAAATATTGAATGAGTTCTTCGGCACCCCTGAGGATGCGGAGAGATACAAAACCTCCTGCACAGTATTCAATACCCGTATGTGAGAGGGGGCTTCAGTCATCGATCATGTATTGTACGTGATTGACTAGATTGGACATCTTAGCAAACTTGATTTTTTGTTGCATAAACAGTTAGGCAAGGATGCTATTCTCAATTCGCTACCGAAATCCTACCTATCCTTTCTTAGTTATTACAGAATGACAAAGCTTGTGGTAAACTACCATAGTTTACTAGGATTATTGTAGACTTTTGAGAAGGATTATCAGCTCCAGAAGGAGCCAGTAAATATAGTGAGAGGTTCATCTGCAGGGCATCGATCTTCTAGGAGAGGAAAGAAAAAAAATACAAAAATCTCATGCCACTGATCCCAAGCAGAGCAAACTATCAAAAGTTGATAAGAGCCAGGTATAGTGCTTTTTTTATAAGAAGTTGGGTCATTGAAAAAAGAATTGTCCTGCTTATATAGCCACCCTTGACCCAAACAGACCTAAAAATAAGAGAAAGAAGCAAGCGGTTGCTTCACAAGGTACTTATATGATAACTCCTTGTAATTTTTCTATTCGTGATACTACTACTTGGGTATTGGATACCAGAAGTCCTATTAATATATGCAATTCATTGTAGGGACTGCAGGTAAGTAAGAAATTTCGAGAGGGCAAGCAGTTCCTTAACATTGGAGATGGAAGTTTGGTTCCAGTTCTGACTTTGGGAACTTTGCAGCTTGTCTTCGAGTCCAGTAGTGTTATGTTAAATGATTGTCATTATTGTCTCTTTTTTTTGATGAATGTTATCTCTATAGGCCTTTTGGCCAAACTTGGTTACAAGTTTATAATAAAAGATGAATTTTGTGATATCATTATGAATGATACTACAATTATGTGTGGATAATTGAAACATGGCATATAATAATATCACGGCCTGTTAGGATAATGTACACACCCAGTAAACATCTTAAATTAGGTAATGTCAGTAAATCTTATCTTTGGCATTGTAGGCTTAGTCATGTGAACAAGAATAGGATTGACAGATTGATCAAAGAATGTATCCTTGAGATAGATGATGGTAAATCATTGCCTACCTATGAGTCCTGTCTATTTGGTAAGATGACTAAGTCACCTTTTAAAGAAAAAGGTGAACGAGCCAGCGATGTCCTAGGTCTAATATATACTAATGTATACGGGTCTATGAATATAAGTACCAAAGGAGGATACTACTACTTCATTACGTTTACAAACGATTCCATGGGTATGTCTATCTTATGAAGCATAAGTCAGAATCATTTGAAATGTTCAAATGATTCCATGCTGAAGTAGAAAAATAAACTGGAAAGAGTATTAAGATCCTTCGGTCAGACCAAGGAGGTGAATACCTCACCGTGAGTTTCTGATATATCTGGAAGAAAATAAAATTCTCTCATAGTGGACTCCTCCTGGAATACCACAACATAATGGTATGTCCGAGAGGAGGAATCGAACATGGTTAGACATGATCTGATCCATGATGGACTTTGTGAGTCTGCCAATCTTCTTTTGGAGATATACTCTAGAAACTACCTGCTATATTTTAAATAAGGTGCCCAGCAAGTCTGTCGATAAAATTTCATATGAGATATGGACTGGACGTAAGTCGATACTCTCACGTCTTAGGGTCTGGGGGTGTTCAACTTATGTCAAGCATTTAAAGATAGATAAACTTGGACTAAAGTTTGATAAATATTTATTTATAGGGTACCCAAAAAAAATTAAAGGATACTACTTCTACCTCGCTGCAGAGCAAAAGGTGTTTATCAGCAGCCGGCCAGTCTTTTTGAAAAAAGAGTTCCTTGATGAAGGAACCAATGCCTGTAAAATTGAACTTGATGAAGTTTATGAGGTGGGAGGATCGACACATATAGAATTGGATTTGATTGGTCAATCGAATATAGAGCCAGTAGAGGTGCCATTATGGAGATCCGGTAGAGCACCACGTCAGTCGGATAGATACTATGATTTTTTGATCCAGAATGGTGACCCCATCAAACTTGATGAGAACGATGAGGATCCGATCACCTATATGGAGGCCATGCAAAGGTCCGACTTTCAGAAATGGCTTGAGGCTATGAAGTCCAAGATGGAGTTCATGGAGATCAATGGTGTATGGACACTAGTTGATCCATCTGAAGGGATAAAATCTATAGGGTGTAAATAAATTTTTAAGAAGAAAAGAGAAGCGGACAGAAAGGTGGAGACCTATAAAGTCCGTCTAGTTGCCAAGGGTTACTATCAGCATTATGGTATTGACAATGATGAGACGTTCTCTCCTATGGCAATGCTCAAGTCCATCCAGATTATGCTTGCTATCGCTGCACACTTAGATTATGAGATCTGACAGATGTATGTCAAAATCACTTTTCTTAACAGAGAACTGAAAGAAGAGGTGTATATGATACAACCTGAAGGGTTCGCATCCATAGATGAGTCGAAACTGTGCAAGCTGAAAAGGTCTATTTATGGACTTAAGCAGACATCTGGGAGTTGGAACATGCATTTTGATAAGGTGATCAAAATATATGACTTCGTTGGGAATGGAGAAGAGCCTTGCATCTACAAGTGAGCTTCCGATTCTGTAGTTATCTTTCTTGTGCTGTATGTGAATGATATACTGTTACTAAGAAATGATATTCTAGCTTTACTGAGTGTGAAGCTGTGGCTATCATCATAGTTTTTTATGAAGAACTTGGGAGAAGCATCCTACATCCTTGGGATGAAGATCTATAGAGATAGATCTAAAAGGTTGCTTGGACTATCCCAATCCACGTACATTGATACCTTGTTGAAGTAGTTCAACATGGATAATTTCAAGAAAGACTATCTTCTGATAGGTCATGAATTACTTTTTTCAAGAAGATTATATGACAACTCCTGAGGAGAGAGAGAATGCATGAGTAGAATACCATATGCTTTGGCAGTGGGATCTATCATGTACACTATGACATGTACGAGGTCGGATGTGGTCTATTCACTAGGGGTAGTGAGTAGGCACCAGTCTGATCTGGATGAGAAGCATTGAAAAATTATAAAAGTAATTCTTAAGTATTTGAGAAATACTAAAGATCAATGGGTTATCTATAGAGATACTGATCTGAAACTTATGGGATATACTGATTTTAGTTTTCAATCAGATTGTGATGACAGCAGAAGCGTGTTGGGCTATATATTTACTCTGAATGGAGGAGCTATTTGCTGAAAGAGTTCCAAACAACATACTGTGGCCGATTCTGTTTGTGAAGCGAAATACATTACTGCATCGGATGCTGAAAGGAGGTAGTGTAGTTGCGAAAGTTCAATAGTGAGCTGAAAGTTACACCTTTCATTGATGGCCCTGTATTACTGTACTGTGACAGTTCCAGTGCCATAGCTCAGGCGAAAGAACCCAAGTTGCACCATTGCATCAAACATGTTCTACACTGCTATCACCTGGTGCGAGAGATCATGAACCGTGGTGACGTCAAACTTCAGAAGATCGACAGAAAGGAGAACTTAGCCGACCTCTTCACTAAAGCTCTCAGGATCAAAGAGTTCGATGACTTTAAATAGAAAATAGGTAAAAGATACTACCTCGATTGGCTTTAGTCCAAGTGGGAGTTATTAAAAATTATATCCTAAAATCAATCGTGTGATGATAGAATTCATCCTTGTATATGAATTATTGATTATTGAATAAAAATTATTCTGATATTTTTCATCATAAAGTAACATTTTTCTTGAACTCATGTGTTGTGATGAAGTCCTTAGAACTATGTTAGTGTGTGATAAAGAGAGGATTTATCGTATAGTTTTTAAACATATTCATGATCAAATGATATATCATTACAGGATAATGACATTTATCAAGTGGAAGTCATTGTGTGCCATATGGGTTGATTGTCCTTTTAACCAAGGAGTGTGGTGACACTGGTATGGCATACAGGTGAGATGTAGGGGTATATCATCACTGAACAAATGACTCACCTGCTGACATTCTGCTGTCAAGAGATGCTCGCAAAATACATGGGTGTAAGTGTCCTTCAGACCTGAGATCATCATAATGACTTGCAAGCAACTCACTGTGCTTTGGTGTCAGACTATCTAGATTTCTAATACAGTGACGGAAGGCTACTGAGTACAGTCAAGTACTTGTGAAGTCTGTGTATGGATCAAAATGGGATTGATCCCTCCAGATTATTGGAGTTGATGTATCACTGTATTTTAATTTAACAAAATCTTGATCAGGGTAATCCATAAGATGAATTTGAAAGGTCGAAATACAATGCAGATGAAGCAATCTCAGTTGATAGTTAAACTGAGACTATCCTAGAGCATTCAAGGTCAAAAAGATAAATTATGTAATAACCATGTGTATGAGTTCTAAAATATTTTTTTATGATAATTTAACCTATCTGGACATCAAAAACTATTGCTAGATAGTATCTCGATTAGTGCAGAAATTGGTTCTTATACTACCGACTTAGTGTTTGAATTTATGGAGTCATGCATATAAGTCAGACAAAGTAGGAAGAAATTGGCCTATGTTTATGTGTCTAATTTAAAAGTACTTAACTTGATTTAATATGTAAGCTAACTTGATTAAGAATTAAGTTATGGATCAAACGGAATTAAAGAATTGACTATGTCTAGCTAGTACTACACATGAGGTTCAGATTCAACCTCAGGGATGAACAGTTTCTGATCTATGATCCATGGAGCATATGAAAGATTAGATTTAAGAGCTGATTAATTTAATATTAGATTGTATTAATTAATCTTAAATTAGATCTAAAATTCAAATTAGATTTGGTACAAAAGTTTTAAAAATTTTGGGATTGACAGCCTTTCAAAATTATTTTGAACTAGCTTCGAATTGGATTCGAATTAGACTTGTTTTGGATGAGATATGGGTATTCCTACTTGCACTGGGAATACCCTCCTATGTGGGCTGACCAACACCTAAAATAGATCTGGTTTGGGGCATCCCATGTGGGTGAGGGAGTGGGTAGAAGTTGAAGATCATATGTGAAGGTAATTCTATCTCATGTAGGAATCCTTCTTTCATGAGTATTGGATCAATTTAAATCAGATTTGAGTTAAGAGTTCTACTCTCATTGGATCATGAGAATCATCTATAAATAGAGAGGGTCTCTACCTATAGATGCATAGCAAACAAATCAGATTGAGAGAAGAGAGAAAGAGAGAAAGAGGCATGTGAAGAGAGAGATCCTTAATCTTCTCCTATATCTCTCCCTTTGTTGCCGCCTCCTCTTCTGGGATGTAGATCCTTCTTGGGTGTCCCATCTACTGATGTGAGGTGTCACACCAGCACATCTCCTCCCTCATTTGGTTGGCTTGCAAAGGCAATTGGATTGGAGTTCATCCTGCTTTCCTACGGCATCTGGCGTGCATGCAAAGTAGAGAGTCTGCATATCCAAACCTCCATGAAGATTTAATTTAGATAAATTGAGATTTGATCTCTAGTTCTACTGCTAATTAGGTAAGAATTTGATTTTTAATGATGTAAATGAATAAAAAAAAATTTAGATGCAACCTGGGCAATCAGAGGAGAAATAGTTTCTTCCCTTCAGGTATCAGTCTAATTCGAGAGAAAATAATTGGAAGATTGTAAAAATCATCCTCAAGTATTTAAGAAATACTAAGGATCAATGGTTAATTTATAGAGATTCTAACTTAAAACTTATGGGATATACCAATTTCAATCTTCAGTCAGATCATGATGACAGTAAAAGTATATCAGATTATGTATTTGTCTTGAATGATGGAGCGATATGCTGAAAGAATTTTAAGCAACATATGGTGGCTGATTCTATATGCGAAGTAAAATATATTATGGCATCCAATACTGTAAAAGAGGCTGTTTGGTTAAGAAAGTTCATCAGTGAACTTAGGATGGTTCTTTCGATTGATGGTCCAGTCCTACTATACTTAGATAGTACTGAGGCCGTAGTTCAAGCTAAGGAACCCAAGTCCCATCAAAGAACTAAACACATTCTACATTGCTATCATCTTATCCATGAGATTATGGATCGAGGTGATGTCAAGCTACAGAAGATTGATGGAAAGAAAAATCTGACCAACCCCTTCACTAAAGCTCTCGGGATCAAAGAGTTCAATGATCACAAGTGGAAGATGGGTATAAGATACTATCTTGATTGGCTTTAGTCCAAGTGAGAGTTATTGAAAATTATATCCTAAAATCAATTATATTATTGTAAATAATTAAGCTCTTGTATATAAATTATTAATGAGTGAATAAAAGTTATTTTGATAATTTATTATATTATAACATCTTTCTTATAGAACTCTTAGTTTTATGATGAAGTCCTTAGAACTATAAAATTATCGATAAAGAAGGATTTATTGAATAGTTCTTAAACATGTTCATAATCAAATGATATGTTATTAACTAGGACAATAAGAGTATAGGTCGTTGTGTACCATATAGGTTGGTTGTCCTTATAACCAAAGAGTGTGGAGATCCTGATATGGCATGTAAGTGAGATACAGGAGTACATGATCATTGAATAATGACTCAACTGTGGAGTGCTCTACTATTGAAAGCAGCTCATGAAGGGTATAGGCATAAGTGTCCCTCAGACCTGAGATCACCATGGTCACTTGTAAGTAACTCACTGTATTTTGATGTCAGACCATCTGTATTTCTAATGTAGTGATGGAAGGCTATTGGATACAGTTAAATACTTGTGATGTCTATATGTGAGTCAAAATAGGATTGACCCCTACAGATTATAGGAGATGGTGCTTCACCGTATTTCAATTTAGTAAAATCTTGGTCAAGATAATCTTCATGATTTATCACATGATTTGAAAGGTTGAAATACAATGTGGATGACCTATCCAGAGTTGACAGTTTAACCCTAGATCATTCTGAGCATTGAAGGTCAAAAGGATGAATTATGCGGTAACTATATACCAAGATTCTTGAATATTGCTTTGTAATTATTCGATCTATTATTGCTAGATGATTACTTTGATTAGTACAAAAAATAATTTTCATACTACCGGCTTAGTGTTCGAACCTATGGAGTCATGCACAAAGTCAAGCAATATAGGAAAGAATTAACTTAATATCTATATATTCAATTAGGAAGTATGTGACTTAATTGAACAAATAGATTTACTTAATTAAAAATTAAGTTATAGATCATATGGGATTAAATATTGAGTATGTCTAGCTAGCACTGGATATAAGGTGTAGGTTTAATTCTGAGAATGAATTTGATCTAATTTGTGATCCAAAAAATTTTTGAGAGATTATATTTGAGTTCTGATTATTTTAGATTAGATCTGATTTAATTGAGTTTGATTTAATTAAGACTAATTGAATTAATTATTCAAGTTAGACTTGAATCTGAATCCTAATTAGATTAGAATTAACAGCTTCTTCGAATTTGATTTAAATTAGATTCGAATTGAATTTGAATTGAGCCTAATTTGAACCAAATTAGAATTAATTCATAAGTACGTTAAATACCAAGGACTCTCTCTCATATTTGGTCGAGCAAGATGGAAGTGGGGTACTATTTTTTTTCCACCCCATCCTTGTGCGTGCGTGAAAACTAAAGGGGCCAGTGATTGGCACTTTCCTTTCTCACTTGGGTCTCTTAGTTGATAAGGATAAGAACCGATTCAAATATGATTTGAATTAGAGTCCTTATCAATTGGAGCTTGGGATCAGATATGGGTGTCAACTATAAGAAGGGAAGGGGTGCTATTCGCTGATGATTAACAAAATTTTTTGCAACAAAAGAAAGAAAAAAATTGCTGTGAGTTAAAAAGAGAGATTTGTTTGGTGCAACAAAAAGGAGAGGGGACGACAATCTGATTTTCATTGTGGAGATCTTCTTCTTTGGCATGAAGTTCTTGGGCGCACCTCTTCTTGGCATGAAGAACATCCATCTGAGGCTGTCCCTTGCTACGAGATTAGATCTCAACCTCCCTTGCTTCCCTTCTGAAGGATAGACACCCAAGGTTCATCCTTCTTTCATGCAAAGTAGAAGATCTGCATATCCAAATCTCATGAAGCAACTGATTCCAAAAACTCTAGCATCTTGATCTTATTTCCGCTGTGCATCAAAATAAATTATAGTGATTATAAAATTTTTAAAATGAAATCTATTCAGTTTCATCCTGGTGATCCAATCTGAAGCAGATTTTTTTTTTCTTTAGTATGTTACATTTTAAATCAAGTTTTAATTCGATCAATTTTAAAAAAAACTTCCTATGAGCTTTGAAAAACTAGAAAATCTAATATTAGTTATTTATATATTTTTGATTGTCGATGTTTTATCTTAAATAATGGTAAAAATAATTTAAGTAAATTTGATGCTAAATTAGATGAAGATATTTTTATAGAATATTTTTTATCTAGTAAAGCTTATAGAGTCTTCAACAAATATACTTTAGCTATTGAAGAATCTATACATATTGTGTTTGATAAAACTAATGATCTATCTTTAAGAAAGGATAATTTTAGTGATGATGATGCAGAAATTACAGAAAAAGAGATGAAGAAACTCAACTTGAGAGATAATGCAAATCAAAATGGAGAAGATGAAGCCAAAGATGATGATCAAGAGAATAACCTTAAAGAAAACGTCAACAAAGAGTATGATGACTTATCCAAGGAGTGAAAGTTCATATATAATCATCCAAAGGATCTTATCATAAGTGAACCTTCATAAGGGATAAGAAGAAAGATCTACTTTTAAAGATATTCAAGATCATCTTACTTTTGTTTCTCAAATTAAATCCAAATGCATAGAGAAAGCTAAAAATGATGTAAATTGGATGTTTGCTATATAAGAGGAGTTGAATCAATTTGAGAGAAACAAAGTTTGGACCTTAGTTAGTAGGCCAACTGACCATCCAATAATAAAAACAAAATAGATATTTAGAAATAAATTGGATAAAAATGGTAATATAATTAGAAATAAAGCTAGATTAGTTGTAAAAGGATATAATCAAGAAGAAAAAATAGATTTTGATAAAACTTATGCTCTTGTAGCTAGATTAGAAGCTATAAGATTATTACTTGCATTTGCTTACTACATGGATCTTAAATTATATCAAATGGATGTTAAAAGTATTTTCTTAAATGGTTATATTGCTGAAGAGATTTTTGTAGATTAATCATCTGGTTTTAAAAATCATATTTTTTCAAATCATATTTTCAAACTTAACAAAACTTTATATGGTTTGAAACAAGTA
Organism: Elaeis guineensis; assembly: GCF_000442705.2. Classification (NCBI taxonomy): domain Eukaryota; kingdom Viridiplantae; phylum Streptophyta; class Magnoliopsida; order Arecales; family Arecaceae; genus Elaeis; species Elaeis guineensis. Next base: position 72,371,761 of record NC_025996.2, read on the forward strand.
CCAAAAGCATGGTATGATAGATTGAGTAAATTTTGCTTAAAAATAATTTTATTAAAGGTAGTGTAGATACTACTCTATTTTTAAAAAGAAAAAAACTAATTTGCTAATTGTTTAAATATATTTGGATGATATTATTTTTGGAGCTACTAATGAAACTCTTTATCAAGAATTTGCTTAGCTAATGCAGAGAGAATTTAAAATGAGCATGATGGGAGAGCTGAATTTCTTCTTCGATCTTTCAATCAAACAAATAAAGAAAAAAATATTCATCAACCAAGCTAAGTACATTAAGGAGATACTTAAAAAGTTTAGGATGGAGAGTGTGAAAGCAATTGGAACGCCCATAAGCCCTACATGCAAACTTGACAAAGATGAAAATGGTGAAAATGTAGATCAAAAGCTTTATAGAGGTATAATTGAATCTTTACTTTACATTACCACAAGTAGGCCAGATATAATATTTAGTATATGTATATATGCTAAATTTTAATCTAATTTTAAAGAGTTTCATATGCTTACTGTTAAAAGAATTCTTAAATATTTGATGGGTACTCAAAATTTAGGCTTATGGTATTCTAAGCATTCTTTTATTGGTTTAATTAGTTATTCTGATGATGATTATGGTAGATGTAAAATTGATAGAAAGAGTACAAGTGGTATATACCAATTACTTGGGTTGAACTTAATCTATTAGTTCAGCAAAAAGCAAAGTTTGATAGCATTATCCACAGCGGAAGTCGAGTACGTTGCAGTCAAAAGTTACTGTGCTCAAATTCTTTAGATTAAGCAATAATTTAAGGATCATGGTATTGAACAAAATAAAATTTCTACAAGATATAATAATACAAGTACTATAAACTTAACTAAAAATCCAATTCAGCACTCAAGAACTAAGCATATTGATATAAGACATCATTTTATTGGAGATCATGTACAAAATAATGATATTATGTTTGATTTTATTTGTACTGATAATCAATTAGCGGATATTTTTATTAAACCTTTATAAATGAGGATAGATTTTGTATGATTAAAGGAGAATTAAAAATATGTGATCCTTTTTAAATCTTTTGGTATCATTTACATGCTTACTTATGATTATCCCTGTTGTATTTATAATGATATAATTTTGTGGTATCACTTTTATTATTGATGTTTTTGTGATATCCTTGTTTGATTCTTTTGTTGATGACAAAAAGGAGGAGAGAAGTATTGAGCAAAAAAAATTTAAGCAATAAATTGAGGGGGAGCATCTTATTTTTGCATCTTGTATAACTAGAAATTTCCAACATTATATTAAGGGAGAGATTAATCTATTCTGAATTTTTTATAAAATGATAGAGAAACTTGTTAAAGAGATGTTAGTTTTCTTGAATTTTATATAATATCTCATATCTGAATCTAAATATTTAAATATTTTATCTTATGATACTCTTATTGAAGAAACCAGATCTAGGGTTTCAGGGTTAGATCTTGAAACTTTTTCAAGATCAGATAGTGGAAGACTAAAATAAATCAAAATTTATCTTATAAAATCAGAGAATTCCTAGATCTAAGATCCTATTACATGATTATTACATGGCATTAAATCAAAAATTAAAATATAAAGAGCAAGAACTACATGTTGATCATATCAACATGTTTCTCTACTACATCTAATGTATGTAAAATATAATAGATCAGATCTATTACCTTGCAAGTTAGATATTCTAACTTTGCTGATCCGGACTTGAGGATAATATTGCAAGCCACACATATGTCCAACCTCTAGGAGTCATCCACACGAGTCCACGAATCACGATCAGAAGTCCTGATCCAGAAAATCAGCACAGTATGCTAGTACTGCGCTGAATCTTCTTCGATGATCGATCAGATGCCTCTTTCTTCTTGATTTAGACTCTTCCAAATATGAGAAGTAGTAGAAGAAGTTTTAGATCTGAGGTACTCTCAGAAAACTCAAGATAGAGGAAGGGAAGAGGTGAACATAGCAACCCTAGAAGAAGACCCTCTTCTTCTTCTCTTTTCTCTCACCTAGACACCTAGTCTTGTGTCTATTGTATCTCCATGCCCCAACTTGTTTTCTCCCTAATTTTTACATGCCCCAAAGGTCTCTTTTTTATCTATTTTGTACAAAAATTTTATAAAGAAATTTATTTTAAATAGAGAGATATGATAGAGTCCTTGTCTAGGTCAATACCTAGTTAAGGATTATCCAAACATGGCAAGACAAGGGGTGCCCAACTCTTGGGTGCCCCCTCTTTCTTTTTGTGTGTGGACCACTAGCAAAGGGTGCATATTATGTCCCATAAAATCTATAAAAATCTCAAAAAAAATTTGAATAAAATTAGTGCCATAAGAAAAAAATTTTGTTTTTTTAAAACTCTATCTCATAGAATTTGAAATCCAAACTAATTCCTACTTTAACTTGATCCACAACCACATTTCATATAAGAGAGAAAGAGAGAAAAGTTTTAGATGTACGTGAAGACCTGAGAGAGGGGATTTTGTCGCACAAAATAAGAGAGAGTGGGCATGGGGGGCTAAGGTGGCGCAAGGTGGAATCCTAGTCTTACTGGGATTCAATCTATGTCTTGTTTCAATCTAGTTTCTCAAACCAAATCAAACCAAAATCAAATCAACCTAATTAAAATAGGTCTTAACCCAATTAAAAATCTAATTTAATCAGATTAAATTAGATTTAAATCTGATTTAATTATTTAATCAAATTAAAAATTAGGTTGATCCAAGTCCTAATTGAACTAGGACTAGTTTTTCTTTGCACTTGGCTTATCCAATAAACCAATTGGACTTAATTTAATCAAGCCCAAATCAAATCTAATTAAATCATATTCAATTAGACTTAATCTCAATCTATTGACTTAATCAAATTAAGTCAATTAGCAATCAAATTGCTAATCGATCCTCCTGCAACACTTGCACTAGGTTAAATGTCAATCATATTGATTGTTTAATCCTAGAACGATTCTTAATCATTGATCAACTATCTAATCGGATCGTGAACTCTAATGTGTGTGACCTCATAGGTCTAAACCTATACTGATAGTATAGAAATAAATTTTTATACCAATCAAAGTGACCATCTAGTAATGGTACCCGACGGTCGGATAGGTTGAATGTGTAGAACAATATCTTTAGAATCCATACGGATATAGTTTCCATATAATTCATCCCCTTGATCAAAATGATCATAGAACACCTCAGAGTTCAACTGTTAACTTTGATTAGGTTATCCATATTGTATTTCAAAATATCAAATCCATTTGATGGATTATCCTGGCCAAGATTTTGCTAAATTGAAATACAGCGACTCATTCTTCTCCAACTCTTAGAGTGGTGAATCCTATTTTGATCACACTCTGACTTCACAACTACTTAACTGTGTCTAGAAGCCTTCCGTCATTGAATTAAAAATTTAGTTAGTCCAGTACCAAAGCACAGTGAGTTGCTTGCAAGTCACTGAGACGATCTCAGGTCTAAAGGACACTTATACCTATATCCCATCAGAGACATTCTCGATAGCAGAATACTCTGGAGTTGGTCACGTTCAATGATGATGTACCCATATATCTCACCTGTATGCCATACCAGTGTCTCCACACTCTTTGGTTAAGAGGACAACCAATTCGTATGGCCTACAGCGACCTATGCTCGATAGAAGCTATCGTCCTTATTAACAGCCCATCATTTAGTCGTGAATTGTTTTAAGGACTAATAGATAAATTCTCTCTTTATCAAACTTAAATAGTCTTAAGGACTTCATCACAACAACGGAGTTCATTAGAAGATAAAAATTTATGATGAAAAAGCTAAAAATATATTTTATTTATTAACAAATCAATTACAATACAAGGTTGCTCAATCGTCAACAGCTTGACAATTGACTTTTGGGATATATTTTTCAACAACTCCCACTTATCCTAAAGCCACTCGATACAGTATCTAATACCCATCTTCGACTTATGGTTGTCAAACTCCTTTATTGCCAGGACTTTAGTGAAGGGGTCAGTCAGGTTCTCCTTTGCGTCGATCTTCTGAAGGTTGACTTCACCTCGATCCATGATCTCTCAGACCAAGTGGAAGTGGCATAAAATGTGCTTCATTCACTAGTGTGCTTTGGGTTCCTTCGCCTAAGCAATGGCCCCAGTGCTGTTGCAGTAGAGCAGGATCGGACCATCGATGGAGGGTGCTACTTTGAGCTCGGTGATGAATTTTCTCAGCCACACAGCTTCTTTCACGACATCCGATGTTGTGATGTACTCTACCTCACAAACAGAGTCTGCCACAGTATGCTGCTTGAAACTCTTCCAGCAGATGGCTCCATCATTCAGAATAAAGATATAATCTGACACGCTTCTGCTGTCATTATGGTCAGATTGAAAGCTGGAGTCTGTGAACCCCACAAGTTTCAGATCTGACTCGCCATAAACCAACCATTGATCCTTAGTATTTCTCAAATACTTAAGGATGGCTTTAACCACTTTCCAGTGGTTTTTTTCAGGATCAGATTGGTATCTACTCACTACTCCTAGTGAGTATGCCACATCTGACCTTGTACATATCATGACGTATATGATAGATCCCACGGTCGAAGCATATGGGACTCTACTCATACGCTCTCTCTTTTCAGGAGTTGTCAGACAATCCTTCTTAGAGAGAAAAATTCTATGGCCTATCGGTAGATAGCCCTTCTTGGAATTCTCCATATTGAACCTCTTCAGCACAGTGTCTATGTATGTGGATTGGGATAATCTAAGCATCCTTTTAGATCATCCCTATAGATCTTCATCCCTAGGATGTAGGATGCTTCACCCAAGTCCTTCATGGAGAACTGCGATGACAACCAAATTTTTATTATCTATAGTGCGGGAATGTCATCACTTACAAGACAAGAAATACCACAACTAGATTATTTGCCCATTTATAGATGTAGGGCTCTTTTTCGTTCTTAATGAAGCCATACATTTTGATCATCTTATCAAAATGCATGTTCCAACTCCGAGAAGCTTGCTTCAATCTATAAATGGATCTCAGAAGCTTGCACACCTTGGACACATCTGTGGATGTAAACCCCTCAAGTTGTATCATATACATCTCTTCGGTCAGCTCTCCATTCAGAAAAGCTGTCTTTACATCCATCTACCATATCTCATTATCCAGGTGGGCAGCTATTGCAAGTATTATCCGAATGGATTTGAGCATTACCACAGGGGAGAACATCTCGTCATAGTCAATACCATAACGTTGATGATACCCCTTGGCAACCAGACGGGCTTTATAGGTCTTGTTGGGTATAAAATATCGACAGCCGAAACCATCGGCGGGCTCCGCCGCCGACATCGGCACAGCTCCGCCCGGACTCCTACGGGAGCCGGGCTCCTCCGCAACATCAGAACAGCTCCGCCCGGACTCCTACGGGAGCCGGGCTCCACCGCCGACATCAGAACAGCTCCGTCCGGACTCCTACGGGAGCCGGGCTCCTCCGCAACATCAGAACAGCTCCGCCTGAACTCCTACAGGAGCCGGGCTCCTCCGCAACATCAGAATAGCTCCGCCCGGACTCCTACGGGAGCCGGGCTCCACTGCCGACATCAGAACAGCTCCGCCCGGACTCCTACGGGAGCCGGGCTCTTCCGCAACATCAGAACAGCTCCGCCCGGACAACTACGGGAGTCGGGCTCCTCCGCAACATCAGAACAGCTCCGCCCGGACTCCTACGGGAGCCGGGCTCCACCGCCGACATCAGAATAGCTCCGCCCGGACTCCTACGGGAGCCGGGCTCCTCCGCAACATCAGAGCAGCTCCGCCCGGACTCCTACGGGAGCCGGGCTCCTCCGCAACATCAGAACAGCTCCGCCCGGACTCCTACGGGAGCCGGGCTCCACCTCCGACATCGACTGCAGCACAGCTCCGCCCGGACTCCTACGGAGCTAGGCCCCGCTCTCAGTATGAACTGCTGGTAAGCTCCATCCGGACTCCTACGGGAGTCAGACTTCACCTCTAACTTAGATTGCAGAGGACTCCGCCCGGACTCCCACGGGAGCCGGGTTCCGCCTGCAACTTCGGCCCCGAGAGGGCTCCACCCGGATTCCTACGGGAGCCAGACTCCGCTTCCGACATCCCCTGCAGCACGGCTCCGCCCGGACTCCCACGAAAGTCAGGCTCCGCCCACGGCCCCAGCCGCCAGGAAGACCTCTCCCGGACCTCTACAGAGGCCGGGCTCCGACCATCGCCGATCTTCAATCAACAGATCCACGCCCCCTGGCAAGCCACCAAAATGGCCACGACCCTGCTCCACTTCCTGTGACGGATTCCGCACAGCTCCATCATTCCCTGACAAGCCGCAGTAACCGTCGCCGCCCTGCTCCACTTCCTGCGATGAATTCTGCACAGCTCCACCACCCCGTGGCAGGCCACGATAACGGCTACGAACCTGCTCCACCTCCTGCGATGGATATCGGGCGATTCTCCCACCCGCTGGCAAGTCACGACAACGGGCGTTGCTCCACTCCCTACAACTGATTCCACGTGGCGAGCTGCGGTGATGGCCACGATCCCACTCCACAACCTCTCGCAATAAATTCCCCTGACCATGGGCGGCCCACTACCAGACGGTTACAGGTGTCGCCATCAATCCGTTGCCCCCTCCGCCTATAAAAGGGGGGACTCAGATACGTTATTCTCTAAGCTCATTTCTTATCTCAAAACTCTGCTAAATTCTCCGTTCGAGCACTCCATTCTTGTTGAGGCAGAGAACTGACTTGAGCGTCGGAGGGTCTTGCCGGAGCAACCCCACCTCCGGTTTAGACTTCCCTTGCAGGTCCCGGCGGCAACCGCGGCTTCCCCGACTCCAGCTTCTCCGGCGCAAGCAGATTTTTGCACCAACAGGATTGGCGCTAGAGGAAGGGCGTGTCTTCGCAGCACCCTTGTTCTTGAAGGAGTGTTCAACGGAGCCGCCTCCGACCGTCTCTCCGTCACCCACTCCTAATCTTCCCCCGCGAGATCAGCACTCGATGCCTCTGCGCAAGGCGTCCACCCGACGGTCTACGGCCTCCACGGCCAGATCTCAGGCTCCGGCCTCCCCTCCAGTTTCTCAGCCTCCTCCTCCTACCCCTCCGATGGCAGTGGTCGGCGCTGAGCAATTTGACTTGCTGACGCAGCAGGTCAAGGGCCTCGTCGAAGCCGTACAAGCGATGCAGCAGCAGCAACCGCAGGCATCAGCGCATCCAGAGGGGGCGTCTCCGGAATGCCAGAACCCGACGGTGGGGCGGGCCACCTGGGCCAGCCGCCCCGTCCTTCTCGGGAAGGCAAATCCGAGGGTAGAGAGCCCTCAGTCGGATCACGACTCCACCCCTGGAAGATCCCTACCCCCGTTCTGCCAAAGGACCCTCGAGACTCGAAGTCGAGAGGATTTCCTGGACCGGAGGCTCCAGGAGATGAACCGACGGATCGAAGAACTCCGCCACGTGCCTCCCGCTTATGGTGAGGATATTTTCACTGACCCTCCCTTCTCCCAAATGATTATGCAGGAACCGATCCTGCCGAACTTCAAGCTTCTCCAGTTCGAAAGCTACGACGGGACGTCGGACCCGGTTGATCATCTGGAGGCCTTCCGAACGATGATGCTGCTTCACGACGCTCCTGACGCCATCTTGTGCCGGGCTTTCCCGTCTACTTTGAAGGGAGCAGCAAGGAACTGGTACTCGGCTCTGAAGCCGGGTACCATATTTTCCTTCGATCAAATGAGCCACCAATTTGTGGCCCATTTTGTCAGCAGCCGGCGTCCCCAGAAGGGTTCGGAGTCCCTCATCAACATCAAGCAGAGGGAGGGGGAGTCCATACGGGCCTACGTCAACCACTTCAACATCGCGGCGTTGGAGGTCCGAACTTGGACCAGTCAGTTGCCATGGCCGCCCTGAAAGGTGGCCTTCAGAAGAATGATCTTTTGTACTCCCTGGAGAAGAAGTACCCCAGGGATTTTGCTGATCTACTGGCTCGGGCTGAAGGATACGCCCGAGTGGAAGAAGCCTTCAAAATGAAGGACAAAGAGACAGCAAGGGAGCGTCAGGCGGGAGATTCTAGTAAGCCCGCAGTTGAGAAGAGGCCAAAGGAAGCCCGGCCTCGCTCCCGATCTCCTCCTGGACATAAGCGCGCCCATACTCTGCCCCGGGCACACAGGCAGAGGAGCCCGGACAGCAGGTTTCGGCGGGATTCCCCACCAGGGAAGTTCTGCAACTATGCCCCCCTCAACGCCTCGAAGGCCCAGGTGCTGATGGAGGTCAGGGAGCAGCTCCCTAGGCCGAAGAGGATGCGCACACACCCCGGGAAGCGCAACCCCAACAAGTTCTGCCTCTACCACCGTGACCACGGCCACGACATGGAGGAATGCATCCAGCTCCAGGACGAGATCGAGGAGCTCATCCGACGAGGTCGGCTCGACAGATTCATCCATCGCAGGCCTGAGGGTAGAGGAGACCGGCCAAGGGCCCTCCCACCGCCTGGACTGCAGAAAAGGGAGGAGCAGCCCGGGGACCGACCTCCCATCGGGACCATCGACTCCATCACCGGAGGGCCTCAAGGAGGAGCGGGAAAACTGTAAATGTATCACTTACTATTTCGCCTTGAATCTACTTTTCTTTTTAGCTAACATGCTCCTCCCACCTAGCATGGATGTATTATGACTGGATATGATCCCTCCAAAAATACAGCCATGTCAGGAACAGGAGGAGAACCTCATCCTGACATGAGCAAGGTCAAAGGCCCGGTTCTTTTAGACCAGATGGGGGGAGAGGCCTCACAACGCCCTAATGTGCCCCCACAGCCTTGTTAGGGACAGGAGGAAAACCTCGCCCTAACTTGAGCAAAGTCAAAGGCCCAGTTCTTTTAGACCGGATGGGGGGAGAGGCCTTCCAACGCCTTAATGTGCCCCCACAGCCATGTGAGGAACAGGAGGAGAACCTCGTCCTGACATGAGCAAAGTAGAAGGCCCGATTCTTTTAGACCGGAGGGGGGAGAGGCCTTACAACGCCTAATGTGCCCCCACAGCCCTGTTAGGGACAGGAGGAAAATCTCGCCCTAACTTGAGCAAAGTCAAAGGCCCGATTCTTTTAGACCGGATGGGGGGAGAGGCCTTGCAACGCCCTAATGTGCCCCTACAGCCATGTCAGGAACAGGAGGAGAACCTCATCCTGACATGAGCAAAGTAGAAGGCCCGGTTCTTTTAGACCAAAGGGGGGAGAGGCCTTACAGCGCCCTAACGCGCCCCCCAAGCCAGGCTGGTAACGAGAGGAGAACCTCGCGCCGGCTCGAGCAAAATGGAAGGTCCGGACTCCTACGGGAGCCGGGTTCCGCCGCCAAGGAAGACTTCACCCGGACTCCTACGGGAGCCGGGTTCCGCCGCCAAGGAAGACTTCACCCGGACTCCTATGGGAGCTGGGTTCCTATGCCAAGGAAGACTTCACCCGGACTCCTACGGGAGCCGGGTTCCGCCGCCAAGGAAGACTTCACCTGGACTCCTACGGGAGCCGGGTTCCTACGCCAAGGAAGACTTCACCCGGACTCCTACGGGAGCCGGGTTCCGCCACCAAGGAAGACTTCACCCGGACTCCTACGGGAGCCGGGTTCCGCCGCCAAGGAAGACTTCACCCGGACTCCTACGGGAGCTGGGTTCCTACGCCAAGGAAGACTTCACCCGGACTCCTACGGGAGCCGGGTTCCGCCGCCAAGGAAGACTTCACCCGGACTCCTACGGGAGCCGGGTTCCGTCGCCAAGGAAGACTTCACTCGGACTCCTACGGGAGCCGGGTTCCGCCGCCAAGGAAGACTTCACCCGGACTCCTACGGGAGCCGGGTTCCTACGCTAAGGAAGACTTCACCCGGACTCCTACGGGAGCCGGGTTCCGCCGCCAAGGAAGACTTCACCCGGACTCCCACGGGAGCCGGGTTCCTACGCCAAAAAAGACTTCACCCGGACTCCTACGGGAGCCAGGTTTCGCCGCCAAGGAAGACTTCGCCCGGACTCCTACGGAAGCCGGGCTCCATCCGCTACTTCGACAGCAAGGGTTAATAATGGTGGCAAGACTCGGCCGCATGACAAGGTCGGATGAAAGGAAAGAGCCCCCTCCCACGACGGCATCTACGTCAAACAAGCCAAACGACAAGAAAGGGTCAACGGACGACAATATCAGTGCTACGCGTGGACAAGGTAACACAAAGTGCTTTTTTTTTTTTTTTTTTCCATTTTCGATATACGTACTACAGGGCCAGGACGGCCAGGGAAAGAAGGACAAAACGACAAAAAGAAAGTAACTACATAAAGACAAAAGAGCTCTAAGGAAGCCCTGCTCCCTCCGACCGAGGGTTGTCGCCTCCATCCCTCAACTAGGACTGCCTCAGGTTCTCCATTGCTTCTTCTAGTTCTTCCTTCTTCCGCAGCATATCCTGGAGTGCCTGATGAAGTTGCCGGCTCTCAGCCTTCGCTTCTCGATGCCACTTTCGCAAAACTTCAGACTCCGCCTTGGCGTCCGCGACGGCCTTCCGCTCAAGCGCCAGTTGGATTTTCACTTGTTGCAGCTCGACTGTCTTCTCCCCAAGGGAGACAGAAATCCCTTCGACGGTGCCTCTCAGGGCTTGGAGCTCTTCGGTATCTTGGGCGGAAGTAAGCTGCGCCCTAGTAACCAGCTGCCTCTAGAGACGAACGACCTCGTCCGTCGCCTTTCGGAACCTCTCTTTGTACTCTTCCACTTGCCGGCGCCTGCTGGCCCGCTGCACATCATGGCTCATCTCAGCGTCTTGAAGCTGCTTCTGGAGGTCGGAGACCCTCTGCGACCACTTCTGTTCATCATCAACCCGTGCCAGAAGCCGGGATGAGTTCCCTTCCAGCTGGCCGATCTTCCTCTTTGCAGCTGATAGCTCCACCTTAAGGGCGCTGATCCTGGCTTCTTGAGCCCAAGTTCGGTCGCTGGCACTTTTCTTACATTCCTCGAGCTCCTTTGTGAAGTTTGCCTTCCTCCGGCTGTAATCCATGATGGCCTTCACTTGGAGACTCCTAAAGTGGGCGGCCTCAGCGGCGGCTTCGGAATGACCTTCTCTCGACTTACGGAGCTCGCCCTCCGACTTCTTCAACTTCTTCGTCAGGTGGAGGACCTCCTTTTTCAGCCACTGGATAGTTGACTTCAGCGGAACCCCCAGGGGCAAGGGAAGTGCTTCAGCGGGGCACTGCCATCGGAAGGTGCAAGCGTCAAAGACCGACTCATTACAAGAAGAAAGGCAGAAAGGAGGAGGAGGGGGAAGGAGAGACCATCCACAATAAGAAATTCAATTTTATTGATTAATTTTGAAGACAAACAGGAAGAAAATATGGCGACAAAATAAAGGCACAAGATCGGAGGTCTCAGACCTCAGGGGCAGGAGGTGGAGGACTCGGCGCGGGGGGTGCGACTGCGGTGGCAGCGGACGAAGGGCCGGCCTCGTCTTCAGATTCCTCAAGAAAGTCGAGATCGAGGTCCGGGTATCTGCCGGCCACCTTCTCTTGGCAGAGCTTGAACCCCTTGGTGAACGCCTCCTGGCCGAACTGAACGTTCAGTTCTCTCATCTCTGCGGAAGCCTTGAACTCCTCCACCGTAAGGGCCCTAGCCTCCGAGACCAGAACCGGAGTCTGCTCGACCAAATGGGCGACCTCGGCCTCCGCCTTCCTCGCCGACTCCTCCAAGATCCGTCTCTCCTCCTCCCGGGCTTGTCTCTCCTCTTCCCGGGCCTGCCTCTCTCTCTCCCGGGCCTCCTGGAGGGCAGCTACTTCGGCCGTCTTCGCTTGGAGGTGAGCAACCTTGGCCTGGCAGCGTTTCTCCGCCTGAAGGAGGTCCCTTCTCATGCGGCTCGTCGCCTCGACATAGGCGAAGAGCTGGTGCCCAATCTGCAAAGATGGATAGAGAATTATAACAAAGGCCGAGTGACCATGCAAATAAACATCCGCTTACCTCAAGGAAGGACCCCAAAGAATCCCAAGCCCGCTGCTCGAGATCGACGCGGTCGATCCTCTCCACGACGTCGGACAGAATGCAGCCATCAAGCAGCCGCCTGATCAGGTCCTTATCGTTGAAGGGGTTCTCTGATCCTCCCTCGGAGCAGACGGACTCATCTGCAGCAGCTCGGTGGCTGCTCGCCCTGCGAGCCACCGATTTCCTCCTCCTCCCCGTGGCGGGCGCCTCCGTGGGGCGAGCCCCCGAAACGGGGGCCCCAGTCAGCGGGCTCCTTGAGGAAGCCCGGGGGGCCGCTGGCTCGGCATCCGAGAGAATGTCGATGGCCGGGGTCGCCTGGACGGGCGCAGCCAAGCTCGTCTCCTCCGTCCTGGCCCTCTTCGCCGATCCGGAGGCCGTCGCGCCCTTCCTCTTCTGAGCTCTCATGCCCTTGGCGAGCATCCGCGTGGCTTCGGCATCCATTGCTAAAAAAAAAAAAAAAAAAAAAAGAGAGAAGAAGAGAAAGAAAAAGAAAAAAGAAAGAAGAAGCGACATCGATCAGTCCAGAGTCAAAAAAAAAAAAAAAAAAAAGAAGAAAAGAAGAGAAAAGAAGAGAGAAAGAAAGGGAAAGAAAAGAGCGGGAAGGAAAAAATAGAGAGAAGAAGAAGGAGGCAAGAAAAGAAAAGATAAGTACTTGCTGGATCTTGAGGGCTCAGGCCGATGTTGAAAAGAAGCTGCTCCTTCAGAAGATTAGGAAGGGAAGGAGCGGGATAACTTAGAAGCTTCTGGGCGGCCTGGAGGTCGTCCTCTCCTAGGCTGGGAGCCCGGCGGGCGGAATCCCTCAGAGACCCCAAGGGGGCAGGCCCAGTTCCAGGGTCGGGCAGTAGACAAAGAGAAATTTCTCCTTCCAATTGTGAATCGAAGAAGGGGCGCCCTTCAGCAACCCCTTCTTACCAAACTGGGGGGAGAAGTACCACCAGTCCTTCGTCGAAGGATGGCGTTTGAAGGTGTAAAAATGCCTGAACAAGGAGAGGGATGGCTGGACCTCGGCTATGTGGCAGAGTGAGAGAAACCCTATCAAAAACCTAAAGGAATTCGGGGCCACGGAGGCGAGAGAAATGTCTAAGAAGCGGAAGAAGGCGGCAACGAAGACAGGAAGCGGAAGCCGGAGTCCGGCACGGAACGCCTCCTGATACAAACAGAAGCGACCAGGAGGAGGAGTGCTGGCCCGGTCAGAGGGGCCAGGTAGCTCCAGGTCGTACTCCAGAGGAACCCCATACCGAACCCTTATCAGAAGGAGTTCATCCGGAGTCGACGAACATGGAATGGCGCCCGGTGCAAAAACTGGGCGAGGCCCTGCCCCGGATGCGGGTTCGTCCGCAGAGACAGGGACCTGGGGGTTCGAAGCAGAAGAACTCTCAGAACTGACGGGAGCAGAAGAGTCGGAAGATATTTTGAGCAGTTTTGGAGGGAGAACCTAAAGGATCCTAAAAAGGCAGACCGAAAGGGGAACGAGACGCCGAAGGCTAACTCGTAAGGAGACACAAAAGTAATGAAGAGAGGAGAAGCCCCTAGGCGGTGAGAAGAAGGTTGGCACTAACCTATATTGCTCTGGGGACCTGGGGAACGAGAAATGGGAGGCGCCTACGGCTCGAGAAGACGTTCACTAGAGCAGGCTCTCGAAGAAAAGACAGACACCAGCGAAAACTCAGGAATGGAGTAGGACGCCTGAAGGGGGGAGGACGGGTTTAAATAGACCCTGGGATCCGGCGTCATAATGATCACGAATCCCCCTGGCCAGTCCGCATCCGACGCATGTCCCACTCCCCCTGGCAGACGGCTAAAAGCGGCTGACGGTTGGTGGGACCATAATTGCACCGTACCTAGGCCAGTGTACCTGTGGGATTTTTGAAGCATCCCCTCATACTACTCCAATTCGAAAAGACTCCGGCATGCGCTCATTTAATGCCAAAATATCTGGAGGCGGCAGTGCGCAGGATTCGAAGGGACGGTTCCGACTGTATCCATCTTTCTCTCTGTGTACTTCCTTCGTTTGAAATTCAAACTCGGAAGTAGGGGGACTGGTGTTGGGTATAAAATACCCACAGCCGAAACCCTCGGCGGGCTCCGCCGCCGACATCGGCACAGCTCCGCCAGGACTCCTACGGGAGCCGGGCTCCTCCGCAACATCAGAACAGCTCCGCCCGGACTCCTACGGGAGTCGGACTCCACCGCCGACATCAGAACAGCTCCACCCGGACTCCTACGGGAGTCGGGCTCCTCCGCAACATCAGAACAGCTCCGCCCGGACTCCTACGGGAGCCGGGCTCTGCCGCCGACATCAGAACAGCTCCGCCCGGACTCCTACGGGAGCCGGGCTCCTCCGCAACATCAGAGCATCTCCGCCCGGACTCCTACGGGAGCCGGGCTCCTCCGCAACATCAGAACAGCTCCGCCCGGACTCCTACGGGAGTCGGGCTCCGCCTCCGACATCGACTGCAGCACAGCTCTGCCCGGACCCCTACGGAGCCAGGCCCCGCTCTCAGTATGAACTGCTGGTAAGCTCCGTCCGGACTCCTACGGGAGCCGGACTTCACCTCTAACTTTGATTGCAGAGGACTCCGCCCGGACTCCCACGGGAGCCGGGTTCCGCCCGCAACTTCGGCCCCGAGAGGGCTCCACCCGGACTCCTACGGGAGCCAGACTCCGCTTCCGACATCCCCTGCAGCACGGCTCCGCCCGGACTCCCACGGAAGTCAGGCTCCGCCCACGGCCCCAGCCGCCAAGAAGACCTCTCCCGGACCTCTACAGAGGCCGGGCTCCGACCGTCGCTGATCTTTAATCAACAGATCCGCGCCCCCTGGGAAGCCACCAAAATGGCCATGACCCTGCTCCACTTCCTGTGATAGATTCCGCACAGCTCCATCATTCCCTGACAAGCCGCAGTAACCGTCGCCGCCCTGCTCCACTTCCTGCGGCGGATTCCGCACAGCTCCACCACCCCCTGGCAGGCCACGATAACGGCCACGAACCTGCTCTACCTCCTGCGACGGATACCGGGCGATTCTCCCACCCGCTGGCAAGTCACGACAACGGGCGCTGCTCCACTCCCTGCAACTGATTTCACGTGGCGAGCTGCGGTGATGGCCATGATCCCACTCCACAACCTCTCACAATAAATTCCCCTGACCACGGGCGGCCTACTACCAGATGGTTACAGGTGTCGCCATCAATCCGTTGCCCCCTCTGCCTATAAAAGGGGGGACTCAGATATGTTATTCTCTAAGCTCATTTCTTATCTCAAAACTCTGCTAAATTCTCTATTCGAGCACTCCATTCTTGTTGAGGCAGAGAACTGACTTGAGCGTCGGAGGGTCTTGCCGGAGCAACCCCACCTCCGGTTTAGACTTCCCTTGCAGGTCCCGGCGGTGACCGCGGCTTCCCCGACTCCAGCTTCTCCGGCGCAAGCAGATTTTTGCACCAACAGATCTCTACCTTTCCGTCTACGCCCCTTTTCCTTTCGAAGACCCATTTACACCTAATGGGTTTAACTCCTTCAAGTGGGTCAACCAATGTCTATACATTGTTGACCTTCATGGACTCCATTTCAGATTGCATGGCTTCAAGCCATTTTTCAAAATCAGATCTCTGCATTGCATCCATATAGGTGATCGGATTCTCATCATTCTCATCGAGTTCGATGGGATCACTGTCTCGGACCAAGAAATCATAGTATCTATTCGGCTGATGCGGTACTCTACCGGATTACCTTAATGATGCAGGTATATTGGGCTCCGAATCTGATCTAATCAAATCCAACTCAGGTTCAACTATTGGTGTCGTCCTTCTACCTATTGAACTTCATCAAGTTCAATCTTAGAGGCAATGGTTCCTTCACCAAGAAACTTCTTTTCTAAAAAGGTTGCCTTAAGGCTGATGAACACCTTTTGTTCATCAGCATGATAGAAAAAATATCCTTTGGCCTCTTTGGTGTACCCTATGAATGTGCATTTGTCAGACCTAGGTCCAAGTTTATCTGTAACTAATCGTTTGACATAGGTTGGGCACCCCCAGATCCTAAGGTGTGAAAGTGCTGGCTTACATCCTGTCCATATCTCATATGGAGTCTTAATTACAGACTTACTTGGGATCCTATTTAACAGATAACAGGTCGATTTAAGTGCATATCTCCAGAAAGATATTGGCAAGCTGGCAAAATCCATCATGGATTGGACCATGTCTAACAGAGTCCGATTTCTCCTTTCAGACATACCATTATGTTGTGGTGTCCCTAGAGGAGTCCATTAGAAGGAATCCCATTCTCTCCTAGATATGTGAGAAACTCACCAGAAAGGTATTTCCCTCCTCAGTCAAATCGAAGAGTTTTAATACTCTTCTCAGTTTGTTTTTCTACTTCATTTCAGAATCGTTTGAACATTTCAAATGAATCCGATTTATGTTTCATCAGATAGATATATCCATATCTGGATAGATCATCCGTGAAAATGATGAGTAGAAATATCCACCTCTAGCACTTGTGCTCATGGGACCGTATACATTAGTATGTACTAGGCTCAAGAGCTCAGTAGCTTTCTCACATTTTCTAGTAAAAGGTGACTTGATCATTTTACCAAGAAGACAAGACTCACAGGTTGGAAGTAATTCACAATCACTGACTTCGAGGATTTTCTCTTGAGTCAACCTGTTTATCCTATTCTTGTTTATATGACCTAGCCTATAGTGCCATAAGTAGATATCTGATACACTATCTAATCTAGGATGCTTGCCAGTAGAATAGACTACGTTAACAGGTTGTGATAACATATACACACCATTATTCAAATGTTCACAAAAAATAGTAACACCATTCATAATGATATTACAAACTTGTTTCTTTATTAAAATTTCATAATCATTTTTGGCTAGAAGGCCTACAGAAATAACATTTAAAAAGAAACTGAGACAGAAATAACAATCATTAAGAACAATGGTATGGGACTCAAATACAAGTTTCAAGATTCTTAATGCTAGAACTGAAACTGAACTTCCATCTTCAATGTTCAGGAACCTCTCACCTTGCTCGAATCTCCTACTGACCTGCAACCCCTGCAATAAATTGCAAATATGGTAAGTGCTACCGGTATCCAATACCCAGTCAGTTATATCACAAATAGAAAAACTGCAAGGAGTTATCATATAAATACTTTGCCCAGCAACAACTTGCTTCTTTCTCTGCCTGTTTGAAAATAGAGAGGCAATGTACTGAGGACAGTTTCTCTTCTAGTGCCCCCGCTTCTTGCAAAAGAAGCATTCAGCTTGACTCTTATCGGGCTTGATCTTTCTGGTCTGGCCCTGCACTGATGTCCCAGTCTGAACTTGCACCTTCTTCACTTTCTTCTTCTTGTTCTTCTTTCTTTTCTTAAAGGGTTGAGAACCAGAAGACGAACCTCCCACTAAGTTCATCGACTCCTTGTGGAGTTGGTGATCCTTCTCAAAGTTCTGAAGTAACCCTAGTAACCCGTGGTAGTTTACTTCAGACTTTGTCATTCTATAATGAGTGAGGAATGGGAGATAAGACATGGACAGTGAGTTTAGTATTGCATCTTTCCCAAGCTACTCATGCAAGAAAAAGTCGAGCTTGCTCAAACGCTTCATCAGCTCGATCTTGTACAATACATGATCAGTGATAGAGCTACCATCCTGCATTTTGGCGTTGAAGATGGCACTACTAGTCTTGTGCCTCTCCATGTCATCGGGTGTGCCAAAGGTATCCTCCAACACTTGAAGCATGTCCTTTGGCTGAGTCATCTCAAATCTGTGACTGAACTCGTCGCTCATGGCAGCCAGCATGATGCAGCACACCGTGGTCCGGTCACTGAACCACTTCTGGTAAGTGTCTCTGATTGTTTCACATGCATTGGCAGCTGGCTCCTCAGGTGCAAGATCTGTTATCACATATAGGATCCGTTCATGCTCTAGGACTATCTTTAACTTTCGGTACCAGCTATCGTAGTTGGATCCTACCAACTTATTATTGTCCAACAATGATCGGAGTGATAGGGAAGTGGCCATATCTACTCAAAAGAAAATCATAACCTAATTAGTAATTGATTCATTAAACCTAAAGATTTGGACTTTAATCAAAAAGTTTTTTCCACTATTTTATTAGAATTGGTAGCCTCTACCTTCAATTCGAGAAATTACCCTAATTCCTTAGTGGGTACTAGAATTCACTTAGACTGCACACAAGCCCAACTTTGGTTGGCCAACCCATGTATATCTAAGGGTAGGTTCATAACCAATTATTTCTCTAAATAATTTTTAGTAATTTAAATTTTACCCCAATCCCTAATCAGTAAGCTTTGGCCTCTACTGAAAAGGTCTGGTTAGGTCCAACCATTAACATGATCATACTTGGCCCATCTAACCAATGAATGATTAGGTCCAACTTTGATTGGCTAACGTAACCACCATTTAGAAAGATGCAGTCAAGAAATCATATTATGAATGACAATTCCATCAGCCGATAAGCACCAGACCTTTGGGCCTCTAATGATTATCCAACTGATGGACCCATTATCATCCACTTAATGGGAGGCTATAATCTAGTTATCACCATAACTATTTCATTTTAAGGACCTAATAATTTTAGAGGATTTAATTGATTTAGAGGATGAGATCAGATGAACCAGCTTATCATGATCCTCCCACTAGCTTCACCAAGTCAGCTTAAGGAAGACCATTAAAAGGGCTGGTCTAGGAGCACCTAAATCAGTCACACTGATTTACCTAGCTGACATGGGTTAGCTCGAATAGTCAAGTGATCCGAACAAAACATAATTTCACTAAGAGGCCAGGTAAGTTCGATCGGTGGGAGGATCTGCCAAATCTTACCTTAGACACCATCAGAAATGGCCAGATAAGCGGGCTACCAATTAAAAACCACCGGTCTGATTTATCTTAGACACCAACTGATTTAATTAGTTTCGATTAGATCAACCTAACAGTTCATGCTAGATCGCTTAGCTAAGAATCAAGTCCATTTGGTTCTCGTTAAAGATATGAACTTGACCAACTACAACTATTGTAATTGATCTAGAGAATTCTTGACCTAATCTAAGACAACAATTGATTAGATTTAGTCAATTCTCTAATTAAGTCCATCTTTAATCTAACCTTAGGTCTAATGCAATTAATGGACCTAATTCTTACTAATCCATTAACCCAATGTGTTATGGTTTGTGTCTTAGGTTCTTCAATTCACAATCCTAGAACCTAATCAAACAACTTCTTAATTCTGAATTAAGTTTTGGGCTGAGGGTTGGGGTTCGACTTTTCGAAAATAATTTTTATATTTGTAAAATATTTTTATAATATGGTTCTACCAACCAAGTTACATGTTTGATTCATAATTAAAATGCAAGTGAAATAAGCATGAAACTACTTTAGATCTAATCTAAACAGGTTCATGAAATTGAAACAATTTCAACTTTAAACTGCGCAAATTTTTCAGACAAAAATATTATGGTTCTTTGCACGGGATTTATTAACCAAGAAATTTTATTTTAGATTTAAATATCTTTTAAATCTAATAAATCATAAATTTAATCTAGATCATATCTAATAAATTTATGATTAAAGATAGATCTACACGAACTAGGACAACCTTTGCACTGTAAGGGGTAAACCTTACAGCAGGACAACCTACAGTTCGTGATTGATCTAAAAATTTTAATTTCAGATTTAACAATCAGATTATAAATTAGATCTAATCTAAGAAATAATCTAAGCATGTATAAATAATCATGTAACAAACAACCTAGGCTCTGATACCAATTGAAGGAACCAGATCTAGGGTTTCAGGGTTAGATCTTGAAACTTTTTCAAGATCAGGCAGTGGAAGATCAAAATAAATCAAAATTTATCTTATAAAATTAGAGAATCTCTAGATTTAAGATTTTATTACATAATTATTATATAATATTAAATCAAAAATTAAAATATAAAGAGCAAGAACTATATGTTGATCATATCAACATGTTTCTATACTACATCTAATGTATGTAAAATATAATAGATCAGATCTATTACCTTGCAAGTTAGATGTTCTAACTTTGCTAATCTGGCCTTGAGGATGATATTGTGAGCCGTACATGTATCCAACCTCTATGAGTTATCCACACGAGCCCATGAATTACGATTAGAAGTCTTGGTCCAGAAAATCAGCACAGTATGCTAGTACTGCGCTGATCCTTCTTCGATGGTCGATCAGATACCTCCTTCTTCTTGATTTGGACTCTTTCAAAAATAAGAAGTAGGAGAAAGAGTTTTAGATCTGAGATACTCTCAGAAAACTCAAGATGGAGGAAGGAAAGAGGTGAACACAGCAACCCTAGAAGAAGACCCTCTTCTTCTTCTCTTTTCTCTCACCTAGACACTTAGTCTTGTGTCTATTGTATCTCCATACCCCAACTTTATTTTTCCTTGATTTTTGCATGCCCCAAATATCTCTATTTTTTCTATTTTTCATGAAAATTTTATAAAAAAATTTATTTTAAATAGAGAGATATGATAGAGTCCTTGTCTAGGTCAAATACTTAGTCAATGATTATCCAAACATGGCAAGACAAGGGGCGCCCAACTCTTGGGCACCCCCTCTTTCTTTTTATGCATGGACCACCAGAAAAGGGCACATATTATATGCCATAAAATTTATTAAAATCTCAAAAAAAATCTGGGTAAAATCAGTGCCATAAGGAAAAAGTTTTGATTTCCTAAAACTCTATTTCATAGAATTTGAAATCCAAACTAATTCCTACTTTGACTTGATCCACCACTACATTCCATGTAAGAGAGAAAGAGAAAAAAGTTTTGGGCATGCATGAAGATTTGAGAGAGAAGGTTTTGTCACACAAAATAAGAGAGAGTGGGCGTGGGGGGCTAAGGTGGTGCAAGGTGGAATCCTAGTCTTACTAGGATTCAATCTATGTCTTGTTCCAATCTGGTTTCTCAAATCAAATCAAACCAAAATCAAATCAACCTAATTGAAATAGGTCTTAACTTAATTAAAAACCTAATTTAATCAGATTAAATTAGATTTAAGTCTGATTTAATTTTTTAATCAAATTAAAAATTAGGTTGACCCAAGTCCTAATTGAACTAGGATTAGTTTTTTCTTGCACTTGGCTTATCCAATAAACCAATTGGACTTGATCCAATCAAGTTCAAATCAAATAAAATTAAATTATATTCAATTAGACTTAATTTTAACCCATTGGCTTAATCAAATTAAGTCAATTAGCAATCAAATTGCTAATCGATCCTCCTACATCACTTGCACTAGGTTAAATGTCAATCATATTGATCGTTTAACCCTAGAACAATTCTTAATCGTTGATCAACCATTCGATCGGATCATGAACTCTAATGTGTGTGACCTCATAGATCTAAATCTAAGTCAATAGCATAGAAATAAATTTTTATACCAATCAAAATGATCATCTAGCAATGGTACCCGACGATCAGATAGGTCGAATGTGTAGAACAATATCCTTAGAACCCATATGGATATAGTTTTTATATAATTCATCTCCTTGACCAAAATGATCATAGGATACCTCAGAGTTCTACTGTCAACTCTGATCAGGTTGTCCATATTATATTTCAAAATATCAAATCCATCTGATGGATTACCCTGGCTAAAGTTTTACTAAATTGAAATACAACGACTCATTCTTCTCCAACTCTTGGAGTGGTCAATCCCATATTGATTACATTCTGACTTTGCAAGTACTTGACTATGCCCAGAAGCCTTCCATCACTGAATTAAAAATTCAGTTAGTCCAGTACCAAAGCACAGTGAGTTGCTTGCAAGTCACTGAGGTGATTTCAAATCTAAGGGACACTTATACCTATATCCCATCAGAGACATTCTCGATAGCAGAATGCTCTAGAGTTGGTCACGTTCAATGATGATGTACCCTTACATCTCATCTGTATGCCATACCAGTATCTCCACACTCCTTGATTAAGAGGACAACCAACCCATATGGCCTACAGCGACCTATGCTCGATAGAAGCTGTCGTCTTTATTAACAGCCCATCATTTCGTCGTGAATAGTTTTAAGGACTAATCGATAAATCCTCTCTTTATCGAACCTAAATAGTCCTAAGTATTTCATCACAATAATGGAGTTCATTAGAAGATAAAAACTTATGTTGAAAAAGTCAAAAATATATTTTATTTATTAACAAATTAATTATAATACAAGGTTGCTCAACCGTCAATAGCTTGACGATTGGCTTTTGAGACATATTTCCCAACACTTATGATTTGCTAAAATTAAAAGTGGTATATTATATTAACTTAAGCTTTTACTTGTTTACCTTTATGTTCAATATTTTGTTATCATTAAAAAGGAGGAGATTGTTGACCCAAGGAATGATCTTGATGATTACATAATATTGAAACATAAAAGAAGATTAATATCTTTGAAGCTTGGTTTAAAATATTTTTGTAGGAAGCAAACCCTTGTGATATGCTTTGAAGTCATTTAGAAATACTTGAGAAGCTTTAGAATTAAGAAAAATTAAGTTTGGATAAAAATTGATAAGAAAGACTGAATGGAAGAGTTCGAGTCGACTCCAACATGTTTCGAGTCAATTTTGATACAAACAGATTGTGGCATGCAGAACTGACATACTTGTTGGGAAATGTGTCCCAAAAAGTCAATCGTCAAGCTGTTGACGGTTGAGCAACCAAGTATTGTAATTGATTTGTTAATAAATAAAATATATTTGGCATTTTCATCATAAGCTTTCATCTTCTAATAAACTCCATTGTTATGATGAAGTCCTTAGGACTATTTAGATTTGATAAAGAGAGAATTTATTGATTAGTCCTTAAAACTATTCACGACCAAATGATAGGCTGTTAATAAGGACGACAGCTTCTATCGAGCATAGGTCGCTGTAGGCCATATGGGTTGGTTATCCTCTTAACCAAAGAGTGTGGAGACACTGGTATGGCATACAGATGAGATGTAAAGGTACATCATCATGGAACATGACCAACTCCAGAGCATTCTGCTGTCGAGAATGTCTCTGATGGGATATAGGTATAAGTGTCCCTTAGACTTGAGATCAAGGATGGAAGGCTTCTGGGCACAGTCAAGTACTTGCAAAGTCAGAGTATGATCGAGATGGGATTGACCACTCCAAGAGTTGGAGAAGAATGAGTCGCTGTATTTCAATTTAGCAAAACCTTGGCCAGGGTAATCCATCAGATGGATTTGATATTTTGAAATACAATGTGGACAACCTGATCAGAGTTGACAGTTGAACTTTGGGGTATCCTATGATCATTTTGGTCAAGGGGATGAATTATATGAAAACTATATCCGCATGGGTTCTAAGGATGTTGTTCTATACATTCGACCTATCCGGTCGTCGGGTACCATTGCTAGATGGTCATTTTGATTGGTACAAAAATTTATTTCTGTACTATCGACTTAGGTTCGGACCTATGAGGTCACACACATTAGAGTTCATGATCTGATCGAATGGTTGATCAACGATTAAGAATCGTTCTAGGGTTAAATGATCAATACGATTGACATTTAACCCAGTGCAAGTGTTGCAGGAGGATCGATTAGCAATTCGATTGCTAATTGGCTTAATTTGATTAAACCAATGGGCTGAAATTAAGTCTAATTAAATATAATTTAATTAAATTTGGTTTGGGCTTGATTGAATTAAGTCCAATTGATTTATTGGATAAGCCAAGTGCAAAGAAAAACTAGTCCTAGTTCAACTAGGACTTGGGTCAATCTAATTTCTAATTTGATTAGAAAATTAAATCAGATTTAAATCTAATTTAATATGATTAAATTAGGTTCTTAATTGGGTTAAGACTTATTTTAATTGGGTTGATCTAATTTTGGTTTGATTTGGTTTGGAAAACCAAATTAAAACAAGTCATAAGATAGAATCCTAGTATGACTAGGATTCCACCTTGCACCACATAAGCCTTCCCCACGCCCTCTCTCTCATTCAACGCCAATCTCCTCTTATTTTGTGTGACAAAAGTCCTCTCCCAGGTCTCTCTCAAGTTTAAAAAAGGTCTTCTCTCTTCTTTCTTACATGGAAGGTGGTTTGGATCAAATCTAAAAGGAATAAGTTTGGATTTCGAATTCTATGAGATAGAGTTTTAGAAATCCAAAACTCTTTCAATTTTGCATCGAATTTATCCAATTTTTTTTTGAAATTTTTATAAATTTTAGGGTACACATTATGCACCCTTTCTTAGTAATCCATGCACAAAAATAAGGAGGAGATGATCAAGAGTTGGGCGCCCCTTAACTTGCCATGTTTGGATAAGCCTTGACTAGGTATTTGACCTAGACAAGGACTCTATCATATCTCTCTGTATGAAATGATTTTCTTCATAAAATTTTTGTATAAGATATATATTTGAGATACCTTTGAGCCATCCAAAAATTAGAGAGAAAAACCTTTAGGTCATGGAGATATGAAAGACACAAGTTAGGGTGTCTAGAGAGAGAAACGAGAAGAAGAAGACGATCTTCTTCTAGGGTTATTTGTTTTCATATCTTTCCTCCCTCCATCTTGAGTTTCCTGAGAGCATCTCAGATCTGAAACTCCTCCTTCTACTTTCCATCTTTGAAAGAGTCTAAATCAAGAAGAAGGAGGCACCTGATCAACCATCAAAGAAGGATCAGCGCAGTACTAGCATACTGTGCTGATTTCCTGAAGCAGGACTTCTGATCGAGATTCATGGGCTCGTGTGGATGACTCCTAGAGGCCGAACGCATGTGTGGCTTGCAACATCATCCTCAAGCTCAGATCAGCGAGGTTAGAATATCTAACTTGCAAGGTAATAGATCTGATCTATTGTTTAATACATACATTAGATGTAGTATAGAAACATGTTGATATGATCAACATGTAGTTCATGCTATATTTATATATTTTAATTTCTGATTTAATACAATGTAATAATCATATAATAAGATCTTAGATCTAGAGATTCTCTAATTTTAAAAAATAAATTTTGATTTATTTTAGTCTTCCACTGCCTAATCTTGAAAAAGTTTCAAGATCTAACCCTGAAACCCTAGATCTGGTTCCTTCAATTGGTATCAGAGCCAGGTTCTTTATTACATGATTATTTATACATGCTTAGATTATTTCTTAGATTAGATTTAATTTATAATCTAATTATTAAATCTAAAATTAAAATTTTAGATCAATCCCAAACTGCAAGGTTGTCCTGCTGTAAGGTTTACCCCTTACAGTGCAAAGGTTGTCCTAGTTTGTGTAGATCTATCTTTAATCATAAATTTATTAGATATGATCTAGATTAAATTTATGATTTATTAGATTTAAAAGATGTTTAAATCTAAAATAAAAT
Organism: Elaeis guineensis; assembly: GCF_000442705.2. Classification (NCBI taxonomy): domain Eukaryota; kingdom Viridiplantae; phylum Streptophyta; class Magnoliopsida; order Arecales; family Arecaceae; genus Elaeis; species Elaeis guineensis. Next base: position 72,397,165 of record NC_025996.2, read on the forward strand.
CTTTTTGTTAATAATTTTTGTGCAAAAAAATTGTTTAAAGTTGAAACTGTTTCAATTACATGAACCTGTTTAGATTAGATCTAAAGTAGTTTCATGTTTATTTCACTTGTATCTTGATTATGAATCAAACATGCAATATGGTTGGTAGAATCATATTATAAAATTATTTTATAAATATAAAAATTATTTTTTGAAAAGTCGAACCCAACCCTCAGCCCAAAACTTAATTGAGAATTAAGAAGTTGTTTGATTAGGTTCTAGGATTGTGAATTGAAGAACCTAAGACACAAATCATAACACATTGGGTTAATGGGTTAGTCGGAATTAGGTCCATTAATTGGGTTAGACCTATGGTTAGATTAAAGATGGACTTAATTAGAGAATTGACTAAATCTAATCAATTATTGTCTTAGATTAGGTCAAGGATTTTCTAGATCAATTATAATAGTTGTAGTTGGTCAAGTCCATGTCTTTAACGAGAACCAAATGGACTTGATTCTTGGCTAAGCGGTCTAGCACAAACTGTTAGGTTGATCTAATCGAAACTAATTAAACCAGTTGGTGTCTAAGGTAAACCAGATCGGTGGTTTTTAATTGGGAGCCCGCTTACCTGGCCATTTCTGATGGTGTCTAAGGCAAGCTTTGGCAGACCCTCCCACTGATCGAATTTACCTGGCCTCTTGGTGAAATTATGTTTTGATCGAATCACTTGACTATTCGAGCTGACCCATGTCAGCTAGGTAAATCAGTGCGACTGATTTAGGTGCTCCTAGACCAGCCCTTTTAATGGTCTCCCTTAAGCTGACTTGGTGAAGCCAGTGGGAGGATCATGATAAGCTGGTTCATCTGACCTCATCCTTTATATTATTTAAATCCTTTAAAATTATTAGGTCCTTAAAATAATAAAGTTATGGAGATAACTGAGTCATAGCCTCCCATTAAGGTGTTTGATAATGAGTCCATTAACTCAATAATCATTGCAGACCCAAAGGCCTGGTGCTTGTTGACTAATGGAATTATCACTCATCATATGACGACTTGGAAGTGTCTCTCTAATGGTGGTTAGGTGAGCCAACCAAAGTTGGGCTTAATCATTCGTTGGTTAGATACACCAAGTATGATCATGTTAATGGTTGGACCTAATCGGATCCTTACAGTGGAGGCCAAAGCCTACTGATTAGGTTTCTGGGGTAAAATTAAAATTACTAGAAATTATTTAGAGAAATAATTGGTTATGAACCTACCCTTAGATGTACATGGGTTGGCCAACCAAAGTTGGGCTTGTGTGCAGTCTAAGTGGATTCTAGTACCCACTAAGGAATTAGGATAATTCCTCGAATTGAAGGTAGAAGCTACCAATTCGAATAAAATAGTGAGAGAAATCTTTTGATTAAAGTCCAAATCTTTAGGTTTAATGAATCAATTACTAATTAGGTTATGGTTCTCCTTTGTGCAAATATGGCCACTTCCCTATCGCTCTGATCATTGTTGGACAATGATAAGTTGGTGGGACCCAACTTCGGTAGCTGGTACCGAAAGTTGAAGATAGTCCTGGAGCATGAACGGATCCTATATGTGATAATGGATCCTGCACCTGAGGAGCCAGCTGTCAATGCATGTGGAACATTCAGAGACACTCACCAGAAGTGGCTCAGTGACGGACCATGGTGCGCTGTATCATGCTGGCAGCCATGAGCGATGAGTTCAGTCACAGATTCGATACGGCTCAGCCAAAAGACATGCTTCAAGTGTTGGAGGATGCCTTTGGCACACTCGATGATGTAGAGAGGCACAAGACTAGTTGTGCCATCTTAACACCAAAATGCGGGATGGTGCCTCTGTCACTGATCATGTATTGTACATGATCGAGCTGATGGAACGATTGAGCAAGCTCAGCTTTCCTTGCATGAGCAGCTTGGGAAAGATGCAATACTGAACTCGCTGCCCAAGTCTTATCTTCCATTCCTCACTCATTATAGAATGACAAGCCTGAAGAGAACTACCACGGATTACTGGGGTTGCTTCAGAACTTTGAGAAGGATCACCAACTTTACAAGGAGTCGGTGAACTTAGTGGGAGGTTCGTCTTCTGGTTCTCGACCTTTTAAGAAGGGAAAGAAGAACAAGAAGAAGAAAGTGAAGAAGGTGCAAGTTCAGGCTGGGACATCAGTGCAGAGCCAGACCAAAAAGATCAAGCCTGATAAGAGTCTATTCTACTGGCAAGCACCCTAGATTAGATAGTGTGTCAGATATCTACTTATGGCACTGTAGGCTAGGTCATATAAACAAG
>NC_025996.2:72399553-72452002 GCF_000442705.2 Elaeis guineensis
TGGCCATATCTACTCAAAAGAAATCATAACCTAATTAGTAATTGATTCATTAAACCTAAAGATTTGGACTTTAATCAAAAAGTTTTTTCCATTATTTTATTAGAATTGGTAGCCTCTACCTTCAATTCGAGAAAAATTACCCTAATTCCTTAGTGGGTACTAGAATTCACTTAGACTGCACACAAGCCCAACTTTGGTTGGCCAACCCATGTATATCTAAGGGTAGGTTCATAACCAATTATTTCTCTAAATAATTTTTAGTAAAAATTTTACCCCAATCCCTAATCAGTAAGCTTTGGCCTCTACTGAAAAGGTCTGGTTAGGTCCAACCATTAACATGATCATACTTGGCCCATCTAACCAATGAATGATTAGGTCCAACTTTGATTGGCTAACGTAACCACCATTTAGAAAGATGCAGTCAAGAAATCATATTATGAATGACAATTCCATCAGCCGATAAGCACCAGACCTTTGGGCCTCTAATGATTATCCAACTGATGGACCCATTATCATCCACTTAATGGGGAGGCTATAATCTAGTTATCACCATAACTATTTCATTTTAAGGACCTAATAATTTTAGAGGATTTTAATTGATTTTTAGAGGATGAGATCAGATGAACCAGCTTATCATGATCCTCCCACTAGCTTCACCAAGTCAGCTTAGGAAGACCATTAAAAGGGCTGGTCTAGGAGCACCTAAATCAGTCACACTGATTTACCTAGCTGACATGGGTTAGCTCGAATAGTCAAGTGATCCGAACAAACATAATTTCACTAAGAGGCCAGGTAAGTTCGATCGGTGGGAGGATCTGCCAAATCTTACCTTAGACACCATCAGAAATGGCCAGATAAGCGGGCTACCAATTAAAAACCACCGGTCTGATTTATCTTAGACACCAACTGATTTAATTAGTTTCGATTAGATCAACCTAACAGTTCATGCTAGATCGCTTAGCTAAGAATCAAGTCCATTTGGTTCTCGTTAAAGATATGAACTTGACCAACTACAACTATTGTAATTGATCTAGAGAATTCTTGACCTAATCTAAGACAACAATTGATTAGATTTAGTCAATTCTCTAATTAAGTCCATCTTTAATCTAACCTTAGGTCTAATGCAATTAATGGACCTAATTCTTACTAATCCATTAACCCAATGTGTTATGGTTTGTGTCTTAGGTTCTTCAATTCACAATCCTAGAACCTAATCAAACAACTTCTTAATTCTGAATTAAGTTTTGGGCTGAGGGTTGGGGTTCGACTTTTCGAAAATAATTTTTATATTTGTAAAATATTTTTATAATATGGTTCTACCAACCAAGTTACATGTTTGATTCATAATTAAAATGCAAGTGAAATAAGCATGAAACTACTTTAGATCTAATCTAAACAGGTTCATGAAATTGAAACAATTTCAACTTTAAACTGCGCAAATTTTTCAGACAAAAATATTATGGTTCTTTGCACGGGATTTATTAACCAAGAAATTTTATTTTAGATTTAAATATCTTTTAAATCTAATAAATCATAAATTTAATCTAGATCATATCTAATAAATTTATGATTAAAGATAGATCTACACGAACTAGGACAACCTTTGCACTGTAAGGGGTAAACCTTACAGCAGGACAACCTACAGTTCGTGATTGATCTAAAAATTTTAATTTCAGATTTAACAATCAGATTATAAATTAGATCTAATCTAAGAAATAATCTAAGCATGTATAAATAATCATGTAACAAACAACCTAGGCTCTGATACCAATTGAAGGAACCAGATCTAGGGTTTCAGGGTTAGATCTTGAAACTTTTTCAAGATCAGGCAGTGGAAGATCAAAATAAATCAAAATTTATCTTATAAAATTAGAGAATCTCTAGATTTAAGATTTTATTACATAATTATTATATAATATTAAATCAAAAATTAAAATATAAAGAGCAAGAACTATATGTTGATCATATCAACATGTTTCTATACTACATCTAATGTATGTAAAATATAATAGATCAGATCTATTACCTTGCAAGTTAGATGTTCTAACTTTGCTGATCTGGCCTTGAGGATGATATTGTGAGCCGTACATGTATCCAACCTCTATGAGTTATCCACACGAGCCCATGAATTACGATTAGAAGTCTTGGTCCAGAAAATCAGCACAGTATGCTAGTACTGCGCTGATCCTTCTTCGATGGTCGATCAGATACCTCCTTCTTCTTGATTTGGACTCTTTCAAAAATAAGAAGTAGGAGAAAGAGTTTTAGATCTGAGATACTCTCAGAAAACTCAAGATGGAGGAAGGAAAGAGGTGAACACAGCAACCCTAGAAGAAGACCCTCTTCTTCTTCTCTTTTCTCTCACCTAGACACTTAGTCTTGTGTCTATTGTATCTCCATACCCCAACTTTATTTTTCCTTGATTTTTGCATGCCCCAAATATCTCTATTTTTTCTATTTTTCATGAAAATTTTATAAAAAAATTTATTTTAAATAGAGAGATATGATAGAGTCCTTGTCTAGGTCAAATACTTAGTCAATGATTATCCAAACATGGCAAGACAAGGGGCGCCCAACTCTTGGGCACCCCCTCTTTCTTTTTATGCATGGACCACCAGAAAAGGGCACATATTATATGCCATAAAATTTATTAAAATCTCAAAAAAAATCTGGGTAAAATCAGTGCCATAAGGAAAAAGTTTTGATTTCCTAAAACTCTATTTCATAGAATTTGAAATCCAAACTAATTCCTACTTTGACTTGATCCACCACTACATTCCATGTAAGAGAGAAAGAGAAAAAAGTTTTGGGCATGCATGAAGATTTGAGAGAGAAGGTTTTGTCACACAAAATAAGAGAGAGTGGGCGTGGGGGGCTAAGGTGGTGCAAGGTGGAATCCTAGTCTTACTAGGATTCAATCTATGTCTTGTTCCAATCTGGTTTCTCAAATCAAATCAAACCAAAATCAAATCAACCTAATTGAAATAGGTCTTAACTTAATTAAAAACCTAATTTAATCAGATTAAATTAGATTTAAGTCTGATTTAATTTTTTAATCAAATTAAAAATTAGGTTGACCCAAGTCCTAATTGAACTAGGATAGTTTTTTCTTGCACTTGGCTTATCCAATAAACCAATTGGACTTGATCCAATCAAGTTCAAATCAAATAAAATTAAATTATATTCAATTAGACTTAATTTTAACCCATTGGCTTAATCAAATTAAGTCAATTAGCAATCAAATTGCTAATCGATCCTCCTACATCACTTGCACTAGGTTAAATGTCAATCATATTGATCGTTTAACCCTAGAACAATTCTTAATCGTTGATCAACCATTCGATCGGATCATGAACTCTAATGTGTGTGACCTCATAGATCTAAATCTAAGTCAATAGCATAGAAATAAATTTTTATACCAATCAAAATGATCATCTAGCAATGGTACCCGACGATCAGATAGGTCGAATGTGTAGAACAATATCCTTAGAACCCATATGGATATAGTTTTTATATAATTCATCTCCTTGACCAAAATGATCATAGGATACCTCAGAGTTCTACTGTCAACTCTGATCAGGTTGTCCATATTATATTTCAAAATATCAAATCCATCTGATGGATTACCCTGGCTAAAGTTTTACTAAATTGAAATACAACGACTCATTCTTCTCCAACTCTTGGAGTGGTCAATCCCATATTGATTACATTCTGACTTTGCAAGTACTTGACTATGCCCAGAAGCCTTCCATCACTGAATTAAAAATTCAGTTAGTCCAGTACCAAAGCACAGTGAGTTGCTTGCAAGTCACTGAGGTGATTTCAAATCTAAGGGACACTTATACCTATATCCCATCAGAGACATTCTCGATAGCAGAATGCTCTAGAGTTGGTCACGTTCAATGATGATGTACCCTTACATCTCATCTGTATGCCATACCAGTATCTCCACACTCCTTGATTAAGAGGACAACCAACCCATATGGCCTACAGCGACCTATGCTCGATAGAAGCTGTCGTCTTTATTAACAGCCCATCATTTCGTCGTGAATAGTTTTAAGGACTAATCGATAAATCCTCTCTTTATCGAACCTAAATAGTCCTAAGTATTTCATCACAATAATGGAGTTCATTAGAAGATAAAAACTTATGTTGAAAAAGTCAAAAATATATTTTATTTATTAACAAATTAATTATAATACAAGGTTGCTCAACCGTCAATAGCTTGACGATTGGCTTTTGAGACATATTTCCCAACACTTATGATTTGCTAAAATTAAAAGTGGTATATTATATTAACTTAAGCTTTTACTTGTTTACCTTTATGTTCAATATTTTGTTATCATTAAAAAGGAGGAGATTGTTGACCCAAGGAATGATCTTGATGATTACATAATATTGAAACATAAAAGAAGATTAATATCTTTGAAGCTTGGTTTAAAATATTTTTGTAGGAAGCAAACCCTTGTGATATGCTTTGAAGTCATTTAGAAATACTTGAGAAGCTTTAGAATTAAGAAAAATTAAGTTTGGATAAAAATTGATAAGAAAGACTGAATGGAAGAGTTCGAGTCGACTCCAACATGTTTCGAGTCAATTTTGATACAAACAGATTGTGGCATGCAGAACTGACATACTTGTTGGGAAATGTGTCCCAAAAAGCCAATCGTCAAGCTGTTGACGGTTGAGCAACCAAGTATTGTAATTGATTTGTTAATAAATAAAATATATTTGGCATTTTCATCATAAGCTTTCATCTTCTAATAAACTCCATTGTTATGATGAAGTCCTTAGGACTATTTAGATTTGATAAAGAGAGAATTTATTGATTAGTCCTTAAAACTATTCACGACCAAATGATAGGCTGTTAATAAGGACGACAGCTTCTATCGAGCATAGGTCGCTGTAGGCCATATGGGTTGGTTATCCTCTTAACCAAAGAGTGTGGAGACACTGGTATGGCATACAGATGAGATGTAAAGGTACATCATCATGGAACATGACCAACTCCAGAGCATTCTGCTGTCGAGAATGTCTCTGATGGGATATAGGTATAAGTGTCCCTTAGACTTGAGATCAAGGATGGAAGGCTTCTGGGCACAGTCAAGTACTTGCAAAGTCAGAGTATGATCGAGATGGGATTGACCACTCCAAGAGTTGGAGAAGAATGAGTCGCTGTATTTCAATTTAGCAAAACCTTGGCCAGGGTAATCCATCAGATGGATTTGATATTTTGAAATACAATGTGGACAACCTGATCAGAGTTGACAGTTGAACTTTGGGGTATCCTATGATCATTTTGGTCAAGGGGATGAATTATATGAAAACTATATCCGCATGGGTTCTAAGGATGTTGTTCTATACATTCGACCTATCCGGTCGTCGGGTACCATTGCTAGATGGTCATTTTGATTGGTACAAAAATTTATTTCTGTACTATCGACTTAGGTTCGGACCTATGAGGTCACACACATTAGAGTTCATGATCTGATCGAATGGTTGATCAACGATTAAGAATCGTTCTAGGGTTAAATGATCAATACGATTGACATTTAACCCAGTGCAAGTGTTGCAGGAGGATCGATTAGCAATTCGATTGCTAATTGGCTTAATTTGATTAAACCAATGGGCTGAAATTAAGTCTAATTAAATATAATTTAATTAAATTTGGTTTGGGCTTGATTGAATTAAGTCCAATTGATTTATTGGATAAGCCAAGTGCAAAGAAAAACTAGTCCTAGTTCAACTAGGACTTGGGTCAATCTAATTTCTAATTTGATTAGAAAATTAAATCAGATTTAAATCTAATTTAATATGATTAAATTAGGTTCTTAATTGGGTTAAGACTTATTTTAATTGGGTTGATCTAATTTTGGTTTGATTTGGTTTGGAAAACCAAATTAAAACAAGTCATAAGATAGAATCCTAGTATGACTAGGATTCCACCTTGCACCACATAAGCCTTCCCCACGCCCTCTCTCTCATTCAACGCCAATCTCCTCTTATTTTGTGTGACAAAAGTCCTCTCCCAGGTCTCTCTCAAGTTTAAAAAAGGTCTTCTCTCTTCTTTCTTACATGGAAGGTGGTTTGGATCAAATCTAAAAGGAATAAGTTTGGATTTCGAATTCTATGAGATAGAGTTTTAGAAATCCAAAACTCTTTCAATTTTGCATCGAATTTATCCAATTTTTTTTTGAAATTTTTATAAATTTTAGGGTACACATTATGCACCCTTTCTTAGTAATCCATGCACAAAAATAAGGAGGAGATGATCAAGAGTTGGGCGCCCCTTAACTTGCCATGTTTGGATAAGCCTTGACTAGGTATTTGACCTAGACAAGGACTCTATCATATCTCTCTGTATGAAATGATTTTCTTCATAAAATTTTTGTATAAGATATATATTTGAGATACCTTTGAGCCATCCAAAAATTAGAGAGAAAAACCTTTAGGTCATGGAGATATGAAAGACACAAGTTAGGGTGTCTAGAGAGAGAAACGAGAAGAAGAAGACGATCTTCTTCTAGGGTTATTTGTTTTCATATCTTTCCTCCCTCCATCTTGAGTTTCCTGAGAGCATCTCAGATCTGAAACTCCTCCTTCTACTTTCCATCTTTGAAAGAGTCTAAATCAAGAAGAAGGAGGCACCTGATCAACCATCAAAGAAGGATCAGCGCAGTACTAGCATACTGTGCTGATTTCCTGAAGCAGGACTTCTGATCGAGATTCATGGGCTCGTGTGGATGACTCCTAGAGGCCGAACGCATGTGTGGCTTGCAACATCATCCTCAAGCTCAGATCAGCGAGGTTAGAATATCTAACTTGCAAGGTAATAGATCTGATCTATTGTTTAATACATACATTAGATGTAGTATAGAAACATGTTGATATGATCAACATGTAGTTCATGCTATATTTATATATTTTAATTTCTGATTTAATACAATGTAATAATCATATAATAAGATCTTAGATCTAGAGATTCTCTAATTTTAAAAAATAAATTTTGATTTATTTTAGTCTTCCACTGCCTAATCTTGAAAAAGTTTCAAGATCTAACCCTGAAACCCTAGATCTGGTTCCTTCAATTGGTATCAGAGCCAGGTTCTTTATTACATGATTATTTATACATGCTTAGATTATTTCTTAGATTAGATTTAATTTATAATCTAATTATTAAATCTAAAATTAAAATTTTAGATCAATCCCAAACTGCAAGGTTGTCCTGCTGTAAGGTTTACCCCTTACAGTGCAAAGGTTGTCCTAGTTTGTGTAGATCTATCTTTAATCATAAATTTATTAGATATGATCTAGATTAAATTTATGATTTATTAGATTTAAAAGATGTTTAAATCTAAAATAAAATCTTTTTGTTAATAATTTTTGTGCAAAAAAATTGTTTAAAGTTGAAACTGTTTCAATTACATGAACCTGTTTAGATTAGATCTAAAGTAGTTTCATGTTTATTTCACTTGTATCTTGATTATGAATCAAACATGCAATATGGTTGGTAGAATCATATTATAAAATTATTTTATAAATATAAAAATTATTTTTTGAAAAGTCGAACCCAACCCTCAGCCCAAAACTTAATTGAGAATTAAGAAGTTGTTTGATTAGGTTCTAGGATTGTGAATTGAAGAACCTAAGACACAAATCATAACACATTGGGTTAATGGGTTAGTCGGAATTAGGTCCATTAATTGGGTTAGACCTATGGTTAGATTAAAGATGGACTTAATTAGAGAATTGACTAAATCTAATCAATTATTGTCTTAGATTAGGTCAAGGATTTTCTAGATCAATTATAATAGTTGTAGTTGGTCAAGTCCATGTCTTTAACGAGAACCAAATGGACTTGATTCTTGGCTAAGCGGTCTAGCACAAACTGTTAGGTTGATCTAATCGAAACTAATTAAACCAGTTGGTGTCTAAGGTAAACCAGATCGGTGGTTTTTAATTGGGAGCCCGCTTACCTGGCCATTTCTGATGGTGTCTAAGGCAAGCTTTGGCAGACCCTCCCACTGATCGAATTTACCTGGCCTCTTGGTGAAATTATGTTTTGATCGAATCACTTGACTATTCGAGCTGACCCATGTCAGCTAGGTAAATCAGTGCGACTGATTTAGGTGCTCCTAGACCAGCCCTTTTAATGGTCTCCCTTAAGCTGACTTGGTGAAGCCAGTGGGAGGATCATGATAAGCTGGTTCATCTGACCTCATCCTTTATATTATTTAAATCTTTTAAAATTATTAGGTCCTTAAAATAATAAAGTTATGGAGATAACTGAGTCATAGCCTCCCATTAAGGTGTTTGATAATGAGTCCATTAACTCAATAATCATTGCAGACCCAAAGGCCTGGTGCTTGTTGACTAATGGAATTATCACTCATCATATGACGACTTGGAAGTGTCTCTCTAATGGTGGTTAGGTGAGCCAACCAAAGTTGGGCTTAATCATTCGTTGGTTAGATACACCAAGTATGATCATGTTAATGGTTGGACCTAATCGGATCCTTACAGTGGAGGCCAAAGCCTACTGATTAGGTTTCTGGGGTAAAATTAAAATTACTAGAAATTATTTAGAGAAATAATTGGTTATGAACCTACCCTTAGATGTACATGGGTTGGCCAACCAAAGTTGGGCTTGTGTGCAGTCTAAGTGGATTCTAGTACCCACTAAGGAATTAGGATAATTCCTCGAATTGAAGGTAGAAGCTACCAATTCGAATAAAATAGTGAGAGAAATCTTTTGATTAAAGTCCAAATCTTTAGGTTTAATGAATCAATTACTAATTAGGTTATGGTTCTCCTTTGTGCAAATATGGCCACTTCCCTATCGCTCTGATCATTGTTGGACAATGATAAGTTGGTGGGACCCAACTTCGGTAGCTGGTACCGAAAGTTGAAGATAGTCCTGGAGCATGAACGGATCCTATATGTGATAATGGATCCTGCACCTGAGGAGCCAGCTGTCAATGCATGTGGAACATTCAGAGACACTCACCAGAAGTGGCTCAGTGACCGGACCATGGTGCGCTGTATCATGCTGGCAGCCATGAGCGATGAGTTCAGTCACAGATTCGATACGGCTCAGCCAAAAGACATGCTTCAAGTGTTGGAGGATGCCTTTGGCACACTCGATGATGTAGAGAGGCACAAGACTAGTTGTGCCATCTTTAACACCAAAATGCGGGATGGTGCCTCTGTCACTGATCATGTATTGTACATGATCGAGCTGATGGAACGATTGAGCAAGCTCAGCTTTCCCTTGCATGAGCAGCTTGGGAAAGATGCAATACTGAACTCGCTGCCCAAGTCTTATCTCCCATTCCTCACTCATTATAGAATGACAAAGCCTGAAGAGAACTACCACGGATTACTGGGGTTGCTTCAGAACTTTGAGAAGGATCACCAACTTCACAAGGAGTCGGTGAACTTAGTGGGAGGTTCGTCTTCTGGTTCTCGACCTTTTAAGAAGGGAAAGAAGAACAAGAAGAAGAAAGTGAAGAAGGTGCAAGTTCAGGCTGGGACATCAGTGCAGAGCCAGACCAAAAAGATCAAGCCTGATAAGAGTCTATTCTACTGGCAAGCACCCTAGATTAGATAGTGTGTCAGATATCTACTTATGGCACTGTAGGCTAGGTCATATAAACAAGAACAGAATAAACAGGTTGACTCAAGAGGGAATCCTCGAAGTCAATGATTGTGAATCACTTTCAACCTGTGAGTCCTGTCTTGTTGGTAAAATGACCAAGTCACCTTTTACTGAAAAAGGTGAGAGAGCTACTGAGCTCTTGGGCCTAGTACATACTGATGTATGCGAGTCCATGAGCACAGGTGCTAGAGGTGGATATTTCTACTTCATAACTTTCACAGATGACCTATCTAGATATGGATATGTCTATCTGATGAAATATAAGTCGGATTCATTTGAAATGTTCAAACGATTCTGAAGTGAAGTAGAAAAATAAATTGGGAAGAGTATTAAAACTCTTTGATATGATCGAGGAGGAGAATACCTTTCCAGTGAGTTTCTCACATATCTAAGAGAGAATGGGATTCTCTCCCAATGGACTCCTCCAGAAACACCACAGCATAATGGTGTGTCTGAAAGGAGGAATCAGACTCTGTTAGACATGGTCCGATCCATGATGGGTTTTGCTAGCTTGCCGATATCCTTCTAGGGATATGCACTCGAATCGGCCTGTTATCTGTTAAATAGGGTTCCAAGTAAGTCTGTAATTAAGACTCTATATGAGATATGGACGGGACGTAAGCCAACACTTTCACACCTTAGGGTCTGGGGTGCCCGGCCTATGTCAAACGATTAGTCACAAACAAACTTGGACCTAGGTCTGACAAATGCTCATTAATAGGGTACCCCAAAGGGACAAAAAGATATTTTTTCTACCATGCTGATGAACAAAAGGTGTTCGTCAGCCTTAAGGCAATCTTTTTAGAAAAAGAGTTCCTTGGTGAAGGAACCGTTGCCTCTAAGGTTGAACTTGATGAAGTTCAACAGGTAGAAGGACCGACACCAATAGCTGAACCTGAGTCGGATATGATTAGATCAGATCCGGAGCCCAATTACCTGCACCATTAAGGCGATTCGATAGAGTACCACGTCAGCCGGACAGATACTACGGTTTCTTGGTCCGGGACGGTGATCCCATCAAACTTGATGAGAATAATGAGGATCCGATCACCTATATGGATGCAATGCAGAGACCTGATTTTGAGAAATGGCTTGAAGCCATGAATTCGAAATGGAGTCCATGAAGGTCAACGATGTATGGATATTGGTTGACCCACCTGAAGGGTTAAACCCATTGGGTGTAAATGGGTCTTCAAAAGGAAGAGGGGCGCAGACGGAAAGGTGGAGACCTATAAAGCCCGTCTGGTCGCCAAGGGGTATCATCAATGTTATGGTATTGACTATGACGAGATGTTTTCCCCTGTGGCAATGCTCAAATCCATTCGGATAATGCTTGCAATAGCTGCCCATCTGGATTATGAGATTTGGCAGATGGATGTAAAGACAGCTTTCCTGAATGGAGAGCTGACCGAAGAGGTGTATATGATACAACCTGAGGGGTTTACATCCACAGATGAGTCCAAGGTATGCAAGCTTCAGAGATCCATTTATGGACTGAAGCAAGTTTCTCGAAGTTGGAACATGCATTTTGATAAGGTGATCAAAACGTATGGCTTCATTAAGAATGGAGAAGAGCCCTGCATCTATAAATGGGCAAATGGTCCAGTTGTGGTATTCCTTGTCTTGTACGTGGATGACATTCTCTTAATCGGGAACAACATCCCCACACTACAGGGAATAAAAGTTTGGTTGTCATCACAGTTCTCCATGAAGGACTTGGGTGAAGCATCCTACATCCTAGGGATGAAGATCTATAGGGATAGATCTAAAAGGATGCTTGGGTTATCCCAGTTCATATACATAGACACTGTGCTGAAGAGGTTCAACATGGAGAATTCCAAGAAGGGCTATCTATCGATAGGCCATGGAATTTCTCTCTCTAAGAAGGATTGTCCGACAACTCCTGAAGAGAGAAAGCATATAAGTAGAGTCCCATATGCTTCAGCCGTGGGATCTATCATATACGCCATGACATGTACAAGACCAGATGTGGCATACTCACTAAGAGTAGTGAGTAGATACCAATCTGATCTTGGAGAAAATCACTGAAAAGTGGTTAAAGCCATCCTTAAGTATTTGAGAAATACTAAGGACCAATGGTTGGTTTATGGCGAGTCAGATCTGAAACTTGTGGGGTTCACAGACTCTAGCTTCCAATCTGACCATGATGACAGTAGGAGCGTGTCGGGTTATATCTTTACTCTGAATGGTGGAGCCATCTGCTGGAAGAGTTCCAAGCAGCATACTGTGGCAGACTTTGTTTGTGAAGCGGAGTACATCGTAGCATCGAATGCCGCGAAGGAAGCTGTGTGGCTAAGAAAATTCATCAACGAGCTCAGAGTAGCACCCTCCCTCGATGGTCCGATCCTGCTCTACTGCGACAGCACTGGTGCCATAGCTCAGGTGAAGGAACCCAAAGCACATCAGCGGACGAAGTACATCTTGCACCGCTTCCACCTGGTCGAGAGATCGTAGATCGAGGTGACGTCGACCTTCAGAAGATCGATGAAAAGGAGAACCTGGCCGACCCCTTCACTAAAGCCCTGACAATAAAGGAGTTCGACAACCACAAGTCGAAGATGGGTATTAGATACTGTGCCGAGTGGCTTTAGGACAAGTGAGAGTTGTTGGAAAATGTGTCCCAAAAAGCCAATCGTCAAGCTGTTGACAGTTGAGCAACCAAGTATTGTAATTGATTTGTTAATAAATAAAATATATTTGGCATTTTCATCATAAGCTTTCATCTTCTAATAAACTCCGTTGTTATGATGAAGTCCTTAGGACTATTTAGATTCGATAAAGAGAGGATTTATCGATTAGTCCTTAAAACTGTTCACGATCAAATGATAGGCTGTTAATAAGGACGACGTTTCTATCGAGCATAGGTCGCTGTAGGCCATATGGGTTAGTTGTCCTCTTAACCAAAGAGTGTGGAGACACTGGTATGGCATACAGGTGAGATGTAAGGGTACATCGTCATTGAACGTGACCAACTCCAGAGCATTTTGCTGTCGAGAATGTCTCTGATGGGATATAGGTATAAGTGTCCCTTAGACTTGAGATTGCCTCAGTGACTTGCAAGCAACTCACTGTGCTTTGGTCCTGGACTAACTGAATTTCTAATTCAAGGATGGAAGGCTTCTGGGCACAGTCAAGTACTTGCGAAGTCAGAGTGTGATCGAGATGGGATTGACCACTCCAAGAGTTGGAGAAGAATGAGTCGCTGTATTTCAATTTAGCAAAACCTTGGCCAGGGTAATCCATCAGATGGATTTGATATTTTGAAATACAATGTGGACAACCTGATCAGAGTTGACAGTGGAACTCTGGGGTGTCCTATGATCATTTTGGTCAAGGGGATGAATTATATGAAAACTATATCCGCATGGGTTCTAAGGATGTTGTTCTATACATTCGACCTATCCGATCGTCGGGTACCATTGCTAGATGGTCACTTCGATTGGTATAGAAATTTGTTCCTATACTACTGACTTAGGTTCGGACCTATGAGATCACACACATTAGAGTTCATGATCCGATCGAATGGTTGATCAACGATTAAGAATCGTTCTAGGGTTAAATGATCAATACGATTGACATTCAACCCAGTGCAAGTGTTGCAGGAGGATCGATTAGCAATTTGATTACTAATTGGCTTAATTTGATTAAGCCAATGGGCTGAGATTAAGTCTAATTAAATATGATTTAATTAGATTTGGTTTGGGCTTGATTGGATCAAGTTCAATTGGTTTATTGGATAAGCCAAGTGCAAGGAAAAACTAGTCCTAGTTCAACTAGGACTTGGGTCAATTTAATTTCTAATTTGATTAGAAAATTAAATCAGATTTAAATCTAATTTAATCTGATTAAATTAGATTCTTAATTAGGTTAAGATTTATTTTAATTAAATTGATCTAATTTTGGTTTGATTTGATTTGGAAAACCAAATTAAAACAAGTCATAAGATAGAATCCTAGTAAGACTAGGATTCCGTCTTGCACCACATAAGCCTTCCCCACGCCCTCTCTCTCATTCAACGCCAATCTCCTCTTATTTTGTGCAACAAAAGCCCTCTCCCAGGTCTCTCCCACGTACACAAAAGGTCTCCTCTCTTCTTTCTTACATGGATGGTGGTTTGGATCAAATCTAAAAGGAATAAGTTTGGATTTTGAATTCTATGAGAGAGTTTTAGAAATCCAAAACTCTTTCAATTTTGCATCGAATTTATCCAAATTTTTTTTAGAATTTTTGTAGCTTTTAGGGTACATATTGTGCATCCTTTTCTGGTAATCCATGTATGAAAATAAGGAGGAGGTGCTCAAGAGTTGGGCGCCCCTTAACTTGCCATGTTTGGATAAGCCTTGACTAGGTATTTGACCTAGACAAGGACTCTATCATATCTCTCTGTATAAAATGAGTTTCTTTATAAAATTTTTGAAGAAGATAGAGATTTGAGAGACCTTTGAGCCATCAAAAAATTAGAGAGAAATACCTTTGGGTCATGGAGATATAAAAGACACAAGTTAGGATGTCTAGAGAGAGAAACGAGAAGAAGAAGAGGGTCTTCTTCTAGGGTTATTTGTTTTCATATCTTTCCTCCCTCCATCTTGAGTTTTCTGAGAGTGTCTCAGATCTGAAACTCCTCCTTCTACTTTTCATCTTTGGAAGAGTCCAAATCAAGAAGAAAGAGGCACCTGATCAACCATCAAAGAAGGATTAGCGCAGTACTAGCATACTGTGCTGATTTCTTGAAGCAGGACTTCTGATCGAGATTCATGGGCTCGTGTGGACGACTCCTAGAGGCCGGATGCATGTGCGGCTTGCAACATCATCCTCAAGTCTGGATCAGCCAGGTTAGAACGTCTAACTTGCAAGGTAATAGATCTGATCTATTGTTTAATACATACATTAGATGTAGTATAGAAACATGTTGATATGATCAACATGTAGTTCATGCTATATTTATATATTTTAATTTTTGATTTAATGCTATATAATAATCATGTAATAGGATCTTAGATCTAGAGATTCTCTAGTTTTAGAAAATAAATTTTGATTTATTTTAGTCTTCCGCTGCCTAATCTTGAAAAAGTTTCAAGATCTAACCCTGAAACCCTAGATCTGGTTCCTTCAATACTTTCGAACTGACTTTAAAATATTTTGAGCCAACTCGATTCACAGGATAGAGAGCTATTTTCTGCACACTGAGATCGAGCTGACTTCAAAATATTTTGAGTTGGCTCATATTGAATCTGACTCGTGGACTATTCGAATCGACTCGATTATTTCTGACAGTCATAACAAAATGTGCAGAATCTATTAGAGAAGCATCCAAAAATGATTCAAATGGCTAGAATCTATTCCCAACATCCGAAAATATTTAGTTTTTGAATTCAAATTACTTTAAATAGAAAAATGAGTTATTTTAATGAAGGAGAAGTCTAATTGACTACCAAGAATAGCTTATTGAAGGGAAATAGTCTATTTTCAGCCTTTAGTACCTTGAAGAATATTTTTCACCTCCGAACCTAAGAGTTCTTGAATCTTTAAGAGGTTAATCATCAAGAGAAGAGAGAGTATTCTTGTGCCCAGTATTCAAGCGATCTTCAAACTGCATTCAAAGTATTTTATTTGCTCTTTTGAGGAGCTTTATAATTTCTGTTCTAGCTGAAATCTGCTGTAATAAGTTTTAGGGGAATGAAACTTGGGAAATAGGTATAATCCAAGCCTGAAAATTGGATTGTGAGTCTAGGAAAAAGCTTGTAAGGTTATAGTTAAGGATTCCAAAAAATCAACTAGACTTGTTTTGTGATCTCGGCTAAAATAAACACACTGTAATCAGTGGATGATAATAGAAATTTTCAAGTGAAGCTTGGGGAGTAGATGTAGGTACTTGGAGTACACCAAATCATTATAAAATCTTTTATATTTGTGTGACTTACTTATTTTTATTTTCTTTACTTATTGTTTAGTATTTACTAATTTATTTTCACTACTATTCACTACATTTGCTGTACATTCATTGCATCTTCTTAGGTTGTTTTGAAAAACCAACACATACTTGCTTAAATCTTTGAAAACCCAATTCCCCCCCCCCCTCTTGGGTTGTATAACTAGGAAACAATAACTATAATATTTAAATTAAAAATTATCAACATTATTTATATATAGTATGTTTAAATTAAATATTATTTACACCATGCATGAAAATGATTTAAAATATCAATCAAGTATGAGCATGTTGACCTTTTATGCATCCAAAGAGCATGTTAGTTTGATTTTGTATGATGAAATTGTATGAACTAAATTATTAAAGATTTCTAAAGGTTTTTGGACTTTAAACACTACAATAGAAAAGATCTATAACAGCACGTCAAATACCATGGCAAAAAATATAGTAAATTATTGGTAAAATCTATACCAATAGTTCATAAACTATGGCAACATGTAGCATTACTAAAAGTTATTTCTATGGTTTAGATGATCATTGATATAAGAAACTTCATAATAATTGTTTTAAGTCATTATATGGTGGTAGTTCATAACCATCGATATAACTTATTGTAGCAATTGCAAACATCACTATATATACGACCAAAATCAGATATTAGAGATGAAAACTAGGATGTCCATGTTATCAATCATTTGCCTTTAGTATGATATGATGGTTTATTATACTTATTTAAAATATTTTCATATTATAAAATATATCCATTTCAAATAAATTATGGTATTTCATATTTTAATAATTAGTTATTTTTATAAAAATTCAATCATCTTCCTTTTGATTGAAAGTAAAAAATGAATAATTTTATTTATTCTTGAATGCCTTTTCATTTAAGATATCTAAAAATATCAATAATTTCATAACATTTATATGAGCATATGTATTTATTCTAAAGTCTTTTAAAATTGATGATTCATGATTCTTTTTATTCATGCTATAATTATAAAGTAAGTATATATAATATAAAATACTTTTAATACATTATATATAATATTATATATCTTAATTAAATAGTTTTAATTTTTATATATTTTTGATATAGATCGGTTGGATTAATGATCCAAATTTTGGTTAAATTGGTCTCTACGACATATCCCTTGAATATTAATGATAGATTTCATAACTTATGTAACTTGTTTATTAGATGGATCATACCAATTCAAGTTGAAAAAAATATATTTAATTCATCAAAAAAATTGGCTAAATATGTAATATATAGTCAAATTCATTCAATTGATTGTCACTCCCACAACTAATAACTATAAACAACTCTTTTTTTAGACTAATTGTGTAACTCATTCAGTAAATAGATTTGGCTAAATAAAATTGAAAATAGCATATTTAATACATTAAGAACTTTTAAGTATAAATAGAATATATAACAATTGATATATATAGTTGAAACCTTATTTTTTAAAATTTATTTGATATATATAATATCTATTTCTGAAAAGTTTAAATATATATCTAGTGATGAAATATTGACATCACAAAAAATCCAATTCAGTTTCACACAATACTAATTTATAATGACAATAAACTATAAATAATTAACAAGGACAATGATTACTTATACAATGATGTATATATAGTAAAATTTATTTTATTGATAAATTATCAATATTCTGTAATACACACACACACATCATCAGTTGAGTTTTATTTAATAGGAGAAAATTATCCTTATAAGGTATAGTCATAATATAAAATATTTTAGGAACATCTATATATAACTGTTAGAATATTATAGATCTTTTATATTAATTTTTAAAACTATTATAAATAAACCAATGCAATGTTATATATCTTTTATGATATTTCTTAGAATTATTACTAGAGAATATTTATATTAATAGATTTTGTTAAGCATTATTCAAGTTCCATCGTTATAGACTTTATTTGTTCTAAGGAAAAAATTTTTTAGATCAAAATATAATCAAGATTTTATAATAAATTAATTAAATGAATGTTCTATAGTATCTGTGCCTTGCTAGTGGGTTAATTATTGGCAATCATATATTTAGGAGCTAATTTCTATCATGCCTTATCACGAGTTAATTAAAGTCATAGCATGAAGACTAAGAGAGAACAAGAGTTGTAATTGAAAATTTCTTACTAGTTTTATAAAAAAAAGAATCTCTCAAAAAGATGCATTAAACCTAGCTTTTATACTAACATTTTGAAAAGTGTCATTGTATTTATATACACCTCCATGCCTTTTGTGAAGTTCCTTCGAATTTGAAAAAGTTTACTTCTTTTATAAATAATAATGACATGTATATTATCTATATTTATTTTTGTATATTACATGCTCGATCCAACTAGGGATGCCGAGGAAACTTACTAGATTATTAACACATCTTTTTTATCCTTTTGTCAAATATAGAAGAATAGTATGGACTATGCTGGGCAATGCGCTAAACAATTTAGAATCTAGTTGTCATCTCTACTTTAATGAAATTTTTGATCAAGTTTATGTAATATTTTTAGGAATGTGTTAATGAAAAATTTTGGGTGTTGTTTTACAGGATTTTCAAATTATCAAAATTTGATTATTAAATTTTTCTAATAGAATGTATAAATGTTGTAAATACTCCTATTTACTCACTCTTGTATGGAGAAATCTATTCCTGGAATTATGAAATTATGTAACACTCTTGCATGTCTTATAAGGCTAAATCCGACAGAACTTGCAGCCATTTGTTATGTGGCCTGCTTGTGATGATACGTCAGGATGTGATATATAGTGTTTTATATGAAAAAAATTAGTTAATCTTCTGCAAACCAATTTAATTGAATAGGTACACATTGAGTTGGACCTAAATAATCCTAGATACTCCTTTATTTTTAATGTTTTTAATGTTTTAATTAGCTAAATGATTTACCATGTGGTGATAGGTCAACAACTAAGCAAATGAGGTGATCAATCTACACTTATTTCATTTTCTAAAGTTTGATAATTTTTTGAAGATAAATCATATTTTTTGGTGTGGACACATTTTCAAATGAACTTCATATCTGGTCATGCTATTATGAAACCAATGGCTTTGCAATATATGATAATTTTGCTTTGGCAGTTGTAGACAAAGTTGATTTAACACCACTCTTATGTAAAGAATTTGATAAAAACTAGAAAGGAAATGTAATAATAAAAGAATAATATAAAAAAATAAGAAAAGAATGCATACAAAAATTGATGCTTGAGAAAGTTAAGAACAATAAAAGAGATCAAAAAAATCCAATAACTTACAAATGATTTAGGCAATTTATGAATTATTCATGGTGTTGGATTATATTTCATCCACCTAATGACATGTCCACCCCCACGGATGTGGCAGACACCCAGCATCATGACGTGGGAAACCTAGACACATGATCGAAACAACATCATGCGGCCCAGACGACACCACAGACATCGATGTCTAGCCGACCACTTGCGATAGGTCGGCAACCTGCCGGGACCGTTCGACGATGCCTCGCCGATCCCACTCTTTCTCACTTCAGCCTCTACAAGCTATCTACAAGGTCGGACACTCTTTGAAACTTTCGACGCACGAGTCTCGTGGGCAACAGGCTTTGCAGCAACTTGCCGACACCCAGTACTCAGTCGAACATAGGCGACAGATTGTGTGACCACCT
The DNA here is from genome assembly GCF_000442705.2 of Elaeis guineensis. NCBI lineage: Eukaryota > Viridiplantae > Streptophyta > Magnoliopsida > Arecales > Arecaceae > Elaeis > Elaeis guineensis. Next base: position 72,418,858 of record NC_025996.2, read on the forward strand.
CTGATGCCCACTATCCTGGCTCTGACAGCCATGACCTTAACTTCGGCAGATGCTAGCTTTTAGGCGGACCCCATCAAAGGAAAAAGAGGGGGGGAGCTAGGAGAAGGAGACGGGGTGCTCCCCCAGAGAAGGTAGGGAGGATGATGAGCTCTACTCTCTCTAAATCCATCTTTCTCTGCTGTTCTCCTTCTTCGATCGATACTGACATAATCATTGGAGGGTCCCTCATCGGAGAAACCCACCATTTTTTTGATGTTCTTGGACTTACCTTGCAGGTCCTCAATGCTCCAATCTTAGACCAGCCACTCTAGCCTGGCAGGAGCCAACACCATTCGATTCAGTCGCCTTAGCTATATCACCCAGTTGGAGAGGCACAGCAACAGATTGACACTAGAAGAAGATGGGGGGCATCTTCACGAAGGGAGGGTCATGAGCCTATTTCCAGGAGAAAGATGGTGGAAATCAGGTCCTAGGATCGCAACGCCATGCCAGCAGTCACCCCTACATGACGCTCCCAATGGAGGAACCATCCCCAATGGCCTACCACCGATCATCAGAGCCAAGCACCATGGTGGGGCAAGTGTGAGCATCTATAGCTATTGCGTGATAGTCATAGTGCAACAGTGCCATAAGGACCTATGCTCTCAGGATGACCTCATTCCAATAAAGCCATTAGGCCTATACCTGGATGGATGCGAAGGGGGGCATCGACGTGCGAACGTGGTTCAAGTCTTGCACCGATGGTTCCAGCTGACCAAGCTGACTCTACACCACTTGCCCAGACATCCTCAAGTATTAAGAGGCATCCTACTAATGAATGCCTAGAGGCATCGACGAATACATTGGAAATCCAAGCCCTCGAATAACTAGTCGAGGTGGACATCGGCCATCAAGGACCTCGAAATGCCTCCATACATGGTCGTCCGTCCTATTGCCCTCCTAGGCCACCAATAGCTCAAGACTCGAAAGGACATCATCGCCCTAAAGTCATTCAAAATTCTTAACAAAATTCAAGGTCATCTTAATGAGATCCGAGGTAGAAGAAGCCAACTTGTCAAGCATCGACTCAGTATTGAAGAAGAAGACCAAGTCACGGTATGGACAGAGCTTCAGATAATGAAAGAGTTAATTCTGACACATGACCCCACCGCCCGATCAAGCAGTTTACTTCTTTGTCCGAACACTTCGAACTAGAAAGTGGGGGATAACTTTTGGACCATATTTTGTCCACCTGATGACATGTCCACCCTCATAGACATGGCAGATACCCAATTTAGTGATGTAGGCAATCGAGACGCATGATCGGAGCAACATCATATGGCACCCCAAATGACACCATTGATGTTGGAGCCTAGCCAACCACTTGCGACAGGTTGGCAACCTGCTTGGGACCATTTGACGATGCCTCACCAATCTCACTCTTTTCATTTCAGCTCCCTACAAGCCATCCATAAGGTTGGACACTTTGAGACTTTCAACACATGAGCCTCATGGGCGATAGGCTCTACAGCAGCTTGTCAACACCCATTGCTTAGTCGAATATGGGTGATAGATTGTGCAACCACCTCTGACGCTCACTATCTTGGCTCTAATAGCCATGACCTTGACTCTAACAGATGCTAGCTGTCTGACGGACCCCCTTGAAGAAAAAAGGGGGGAAGCTAGGATGAGAGGGAGCGCTCCCCCAGAGAAGGTAGGGAAGATATTGGGCTCTACTCTCTCTAACTCCATCTTTCTCTATTGATCTTCCTCTCCGATCAATACTGACTTAATCATCAGAAGATCCCCCATCGGAGAATCCCCACCAACTTCTTCGATGTTCTCAAACTTTTCTTATCGATCCTCGGTGCTCCGATCATAGATTGGCCACTCCAGCTCAATGGGAGCCAACACCATTTGGTTCAGTCATCCTCACCACATCATCTAGTCGGAGAGGCATAGCAACACATGAATATTCATAGAACATTGAATAAATACTAATCAATTCAATTTTTAAAATAATTTGAAAATTATTCCAACAAATAAATATCTTCAATATGTCAATAATTTTTTAGTAATAAGGAGAATGTTGTTGTTCTGCTTTAGTAGAGAACTGAACTAAAATAGAGGGGCCTAATCCTCTATCATCAGATATTTAGATGATTGTTGATTTTTTGGAGGCCTTGGAAGCTCCACACATTGATTGGAAGGTTTTTGAAGCAGATTAGGGGCATCTTTCATTGCCAACTATTGCTACTGATCTCCCTGTCTGAGGTCGGCCAATGAGGTGGATGTGGCCGAGGTGGAATGGTGCTGGAGCTCCATCTAAATACCTGCAAAGAAGTCCTCATTAGGATGTTCTTCGGTGAAGACCCTCTGACGCTCAAGTTAGGAGATAGAGAACAATAGGAGAAGTGAGTAGGGAGTCGAGAGCTTACTTTGAGGGTCCCAGAGCCTTTTTACTTATAGGAGAGGAGTTGGAGTCGTATCCATCTCGAAGTCTGGATAGCTTTCTAGATTTGGCATATAGATTGATTCGAATGAGATATTTTTCTTTTACAGGAGACTCGATCATAGAGGAATTTTAATCCATCTGGACTTTTTTAATTTAACAGTGAAATAGATCTGGTGGCAAGAAGCTTAGCTCGGCAACGAACGACCTATGATAGATCGTCTGGGGCCAAGGTTCTAGAGACTATAGAGCATGCATTGACCCTAGATTGTTTAAGATTGATCGGCTATGTACGTGCTATAGTAGGTCATCTAAGGATGAGGTAAACCAGGATTGAGTCGGGGAGCATAAACTGCTGCAAATTCAATAGGTCATGCCTGGCGATCTTCATATCTATCATATACTCATGATCTAATAAGCATTCATCTCCCATAGCTTGGTTAGAGTCGAGGATGTGACAACCGAGGCTGAGGTATAAATCCACAACAGATGCCCTCCACTCTCGAGGCCGATCTTTTGATAGGTCGACTGAAGAGAGTATCACTCTGAGGTCAAGGCTAAGTTGGTCAAACTATCTTCTACTAACACATATCGAAGATCGGCATTCTGAGGTGAACCCTCTTCAAATCTGGGCCGTTGAATCATCGGATCCATGGGAGCCACGTTTTGACTAATCAGAGGCTGTCATTTGTCGAACATCAGTTGGGAGAGGCAAATCGATAATAGATCGGAGCCGTCTAGGTCTTCTATAAATAGGAGCCACTGTAAATTTTAGTTTTACTACTTTTACTATTAAGAGGGAGAACTCTGTCACTTGCTTTCTTGGAGATTCTACTCGGTTGAAGCCGAGCTACCGTCGACCCCATCTTCACCCCTCGTTTGCTTGACCGCGTCATCCTATAGGTTAGTTCTTTATTATTTATTATGAGTGCATCGAGTTTCTCCCCATCCTCCTGGAGTTCAGGTGACAATATGAGAGGTGCGGACTAAGAGTTTGAAGTAGCTTGTTCTTCAGGTAGGTCCGAGGTTTTGAACTTCAGTCCGTTTAGAGTAAACTCCATCCTTACTCTCGAGGATCTGGAGATTCTCAGGTTGAAATACCAAGTTTCGATCGAGTTCAGGTAGGAGGTCACCATTCTTGGGGAATGGATAGCTCTTCCTCGTCAGAATCAGGTAGGCCTCTACGAGAGAGCTTTGAAGGCTGGTCTTAGACTATCCTTTCATTTTTTTGCCATAGAATTTCTTAACTTGTACAGAATAAGCCCCTGTAACATAGCGTCGAACTTCTGACATCAAATTCTAGCTTTTTTCACCCACTATCTTTTCCTCAGGGTCGAACCAACCTCCTGCCTCTTTCGGACTTGCTTCACACTGAAGAAGCACCCTACAGAGGTCAAGTGGTGGTATGCCTCTCCTCAGAAGGGACATCATCTTTTTTGAGGTACTTCTTCCTCGGTGCATAATTGGAAGGAGCATTTCTTCTTTATCTCGATCGAAAGATCCTGAGCCCTGAGACTTCAACACATCATGTGGTCGACCTCATAGGTCTGCAGTCAGAGCTCCCATATTATCAGAGGTCGAGGAGGAGGCATTGGCGCAAATCTTTGATCTTACTCCGCCTCCATTGTTGAAGGTCCTTATCGAGGAGAGTTTATTCAAGATCAGGTAAAGCTCAACCGACCCTACGAGTAAGTATATTTTTACATGTTCTTTAGTTCGGTGCTTATCTCTTTTCACTAACCTCATCTTTTGTGCAAAGATGAATCCTAAAGACATTGAAGCTCTTCGTCCGACTGCGAAGAGGAAGAAGACAAGTGCAGCTCTAGCTCCTAAATGTGGTCGAACTGAGGCCATCCTTGCCCAACCCATAGTTGGGGATTCCTTAGGACCAAGCAGAGCTCCTTCGAGGAAGGAGTCCTCGGCACCACCACCTTCCAACAAAGGCGGTGGTGCCACTCTGATCTACTGTGTCGAGGGATGCAGTCCTCCGACCTTCCACCTCCTCGTCTCAGCAAAGTTTGGGTGGCTCCCAAATTTTGGTGCATATATTATCGTGCCCGATCGACATACCTACTAAGGTCTCTCCTCTGGTGGAAGCTCCATCGAACATCGAAGCCCGAGACACTAGGAAGGGCCTCGACGATTACCATGTCGCTCGATCTTTAGTTCGGTCAATTCTTCTATCGGCCAACGTCGAAGCCTTCAATGTCGAAGGTGGTGCATTCTAAGTCCATGACTTATGTGACTCTATACTCCGGGTAATTAATGACCTCTCACTATTCCTTGGCTTTTTTCGATCTTATCATTTTGTGCTGATCTTTCTTTTCTTCATTTTTTTGTAGCTTACCCACCACATAGATCACTTTACAGAGGTGATGCAGAAAGCTCGACGGGTCTCAAGAGAAGCCAAGGAGAAGGCCACCCAAGCCACTCGAAGGATGGACGATGCCCAACTATCCAAGCTGAAGGTCGAGGATGAGGCCAGGTCACTTAGGGAAGAGATGAAGCAACTGGAGTCCGAGCTCCCCAAGTCCTGAGCTGATGCTAAAGCTCGACTGTCGATCGAGAAAAATAAATGTGAGGGAAAGCTGGAGGCCACCAAGGTGGCTGCGATCAAAGCCTTCTATTCTTCGATCAAATTTTAAGATATAAAGGTGGAGTATGGTTCGACCTCATACTTGTGGGGAATCAAGGACTTTAAATAAAAGTTTAGGAATCATTTTTTAGATCTCAACCTCAGGCCCCTAGAGTTGGATGGTGAGGAGGATGTCGGCGAGGTCAGTGATGAAGGACTACAAGTCAAAGAGCTTTTCAGCCCCACTCACAAAGATCGAGCCACCAAAGATGTCACATTGGCTCTGCCTCCAGCTATCATTGTCCTCTCCGACCATGCTGAGGTCAGCGAATCCCATGCTCCTAAGAGAGCTTAAACTTTTGTTCTTCAGCTCGAGCATGTCCGGGCTTAGACAAAGGTCGATCCTTTTTATGGACCTCGATATTTACTGAGGTATTTTTGTCTCTGACCAACCAATATCTTGTAAAAATTTCTCTTTCAATGAAATTACCCTTTTTCTTCATTATTGTGTTAACAACAAAGTCATGGAGATCGACCACTTTATTGTAAGTGGGTTCGATGTCCGACCTATATCAAGTATTGCGAAGGCTGCTCATCACCTTTAGATCATTTTCTTAGCTGTGAGGAGTGGAAGTCGACTGTCTTCGAGTGAAACAACTATCGTAGTTCAGTAGGTGGAAGGTCAAGTTTGGAGAATTCAATCCTCGACTGTAACTGAGGAGCACGTGTTGAAGGTCGAATGGAGGTGCATACCGCTCCTCGATCATGATCGAGGAGTGCATGATGGAGAACCACATGGAGACGCTTACTGCTCCTCAGTCATGGTCGAGGAGCATATGATGGAAAATTGTATGAAGATGCATACTGCTCCTTGATCGTGATCGAAGAGTGCACAATGGCGAACTGCATAGAGACACATACTGCTTCTTGATCGTGATCGAGGAGCGCACGATGAAGAACCGCATGAAGATACATATCGCTCCTCGATCGTGGTTGAGAAGCACATGATGTAGAACCATATAGAGACGCATATCGCTTCTCGATCATGGTCGAGGGGCATGCGATGGAGAATTGCATGGAGAACAGTATGGAGGACATGTTCCTTACCTCGTCTGTGGATGAAGAGTGTGTGTTATTTCAAGAAAACATATAGTTATGTAAGAATATTTTTTTATTATTTAATTTAATAAAAAATTATAATTTAAGGGTGATAGATACGCAAGTTGTTAGAGTTTAAAGTCTTAAGAATTGGAGTTCTATCTAGTTGATAAAGATGATAGACTCCCGATCGAACTATTTCAGCAACACGAAATGGGCCTTCCCAATTTGACGCCGGCTTTGATCGATCGGTCAGACGAAAAATTTCAGCTTGACGAAGAACTAGTTGTCTAGTTAGAAATGATTTTTTTTTAACTTGAGAGTTGCAGTACCGAGCTACTCTTTATTGATAGTTGGCCATGTGAATCTGCACTCACTCCCGAGTTTTCTCTAGCAAATTCAAGTTTGCCCTCAGCCCAATGGAGTTGCTATCTTCATCAAACTCTTCCACTCACAGTGTGGGCAAGCCAATCTCAAGGGGTATGATGATCTCAGTGCTAAAAGCTAGCTTAAAGAAGTTTCTCCAGTTGGAACTCGCTACGTCGTGCGATATGCCTAGAGCACGTGGTATAATTCTTCCACCCATAATCCTTTAGCCAGGCCTAGTCAAGCCTTTAACCCTTGTAGCAAGGTCCTGTTTGTCACTTTAACTTCACCATTGCTCTGGGATGAGCTACTGAAGTCAATCTGTGGGAGATGTCGAGCTCATTGCAGAACCCTATAAACTTCAGATTATCGAATTGGTGCCCATTATCGATGATGATTGACTTTCATATAAAATTATGAACTTTGGTCTCAATGATGTGTTGGATTTGTGCCTTAGAAATCAATTGTTGGCTAACACATTATGTAATTCTAGGATCTATATTTATACTTGTAATTTTTTATTATCAATAAAGAGTTTTCTTCTTTTCAATCATATTTATGTGTCCATGATTTATCCTAAAAATTAACAAAGATGATTTTTGTATATTCTTAAAGAGTTAAGAATTTGAGACATACATTAATTAGTAGTTAATTTTAAATGCTTTCGATCAAAAGATCATCACGAAGGATAGTGATCAATTCATTTGAGATCGGTGCATAGTTCACCTCCCTTGTGGGCAGATGAGTCTTAGGTCTGTGGTGTAGAGACACTGGGATGAAAGTACAGGTAGTTATTAGAGAATAACTTATACTGAGCATGACTAACACGAGAACCACATGGATGTCTACTCACTCATTAGTGATCTTCTCGATGCTGTAGTGGTGTGAGTGGTCCTTTGACCTACAGTGCCATTAGTTATTCGCAGCGAGGCTACTGGATTTGACTGCATGCTCCCTTGATCCTGAGCTATTCGGATCTTTGCTATATATGTTGGCTTCAGTAGGTTCAAGTTCGCTGTTTGGAGTAGGATGCACCTAGATGGGATCTATTGATCTTGATAGAAAAGGAGAAGTCCTATACGATTTGTGAGACTGAGTTCAAAAAGTCTTTGATCAAAGTAAGTGTGAATACTAGAAAAGAGTTTTCACGAGATTTACAAATAAACTCGAGTCGAGCCAATCTAGTATATGACTGACGATGGGGTCTGATGAGCTCTCCATGACCTCATCAAGTCGGGACTCACGATAGAAGGACTGAATCATACGATAACTGGACCTAAAAGTTCATATTTTCATCCTACTGGGTTGTCACTATATACTGCTAGATATTACTGCTAGATTGTGAGACTCATCAGGTATCATCTTGATGATCGATGGCTCTCAAAGAGTAGAATTAAAAATATTTCAATCCATCGAAAAGAGTTTCGATGATATTGTGATAGAGATCATAATATATCTCACTATCAGATAGAATGGAACCTATGGGGTCACACATTAAGAGATTTAATCTTGAATTTATCAATTGAACTTATGAAGTTCCAATTGAGTTAGGATTTATTGAAATCTTATTAGGTTTATGAGAACTATGCTAGCACACGGTTAAACCTAATTCTTCTCGGAACTTTGATTTGATCAAGTCTATAGTCTTGAACCTAACCTAAATTCATTTAGATTTAATTGGACTCTTAATTGTGATCCTAAGAAGATTTAATTAAGTCAATTAGTTGGTATAATTATCCTAATATTATCTTTTCTTTATCTTCTAATTATCTTTGGGTATGCATGTGAAATAGACGGAAGAATATGTGGTGCATCTTTTTCTTTTTAAAAATTATTGGATGCCATATCCTAGAGGGGCCCACCTCCTATTATATGTTATGGCATGGAGGAGAGAGAGTGGGGTCCACGCCCCATCTCTTTTGGCTAGAGATCCTTTTGTGGGGCGCCAAGAGTTGGCACCCCAACCACCTGACATGTATTCCATGGATGTCTGTTGTATATACTTAAAAGGGTTAATTAATTATCATTTATATCTGATTTTATTTGGCATAAATCAGATTTAAAAGATAGAAGATTCTTATGATATAAAAATCTACCTTTTTAAGTTGATAGGATTCCTATTATGTGTCAGGGTTTGTGTCTATTTAAAGGGAGGCTTTTAGAGTTTCTAATAGTATAAATTTTTTATCAACAAAACTCTCCCTCTCTCCATCTCCATGCCTCCTCTCATCATTTTTTTCTTTTTCATGCCCAAAAGTTGGGTGCTCTCTCTTTCACACATCTAGAAGAAGTTCTGGTGATTTAGAGATCAAGGATCAAGGAAAAGAAGAAGAAGATTGCAGATCAAGGAGTTGATCTCACAGTTAAGATCAAAAGAGTAGATTAAAATCCTCAAGGCCAAGGTTCTTCTTGAGAAGAAGAATCTCATACAAGAATAAAAAATTCAAGATCGATCCTGATGGATACCGGTAGAGGCCAGACACGTGCGGCTCAACCTTCTACGAATCCGAGATCATCAATAGCGGTGAATTTCTACCCGCGCAAAGGTAATGAGATTTGATCTCATAATTTTTTTTTAAAATTTTAGATTGATAATATGTACTTTTTTTGGACTTGGATAGATTTAGATCTGGTCTTTAGCATGTGGGGTTAAAGAGTTTAATTCATTTTATTTTTTGCTGCCTGTTTTCAAAGTTTTGAAATCTACACATGCTGTCTACCTGATTTTTCTAACAGTAGTATCAGAGCCATAGATTTTAAAAACACATATGATCTAATTTTTAGATTAGATCTAAAAGTTTTAATGATTTAAAATCAATTTTGTGCTGATATAAGGTTGTCCTGGTATAGGGTTTATCCCCTATACTGCAAAGGTTATCCTGGTACAAGATTGATCAATTTTGAAAAACTATTTTCGAAACAATTAAATCAAATCTTTTAGATCTAAAAATTAACATATGTGATATATTTAATTTATATTTAGATCTAAAATTAATGATTAAAAACTCACATCAAACTGATATAAGGTTGTTCTGATATAGGATTTAAAGGTTTTCCTAGTTTGATGTGAATCAATTTTTGAAAAGATATTTTTAAAATATTTTGATCATTATTTTAGATTTAATTTTATACATATTTGATATGTATAAATTTAGTTTTAAATTTGAAATTAATGTATATATGATGCATATTTAATTTAGATCTGAAACTACATACATTCGATATATGAAACTAGGTTTAGATCTGAAACAGTTTCAAGATCATAAGCCATTAATTGCATGCAATGAAATATAATCTAAAAATTATTTTTTTAGATCTAAAATTATGTTGTTGCATATAGATATGGGCTGAATAAATTAGGTCTAAGTGAACAAACTATAATTAGGATCTAATTGATTAGATCTGGCTAAAACCCATCTTTGATTTTGAGCAGTTGATTGAACTTAATTAATGGATGATTAGGATTAGATCAAAGGGGCTCAAAGTCGACTTTAGTTGTAGTTGGTCGCATCGATTCATATTTTGATGTGAGTTGATTAACTTAAGATCAAATTTGACTCAGTGGTTCAGGCCCGTCTCAATAGGTTAATCTAATCGATTCTTATCGATCAATTTGGTGTCTAAGGTAGATATTTAGATGGTGGTTATTTAATTAGTTTCATTGTCTGATCTGATCAATTTTGATTGGTGTCTAAGGAAAGCAATGGAGGGATCCCCATGCATCTTAACTTACCTAGCCATCTTGGAAGATTTAGTTTCGTGATAGGTTACTTGTTGACTCGAGTTCACCCATGCCAACTAGGATGGTTAGACATATTGATGTGCTGACCTGATTTAATCAGTCAGATATCAGATCTACTGATTTAAAAGAGATCTAAATCCAAATCTCCTCATTAAATATTAAGTCTAGAGGTCTTCTATCATTGTAGAGATGTGGGTACCTTCTTGGTGTTGATCATTCTCGGCTGGTTATAATTATTCGATTGCATCAAAAAGGTATAATCACTTTATTGATATTTGATGTCCCGGGATAGAGATGGGGTTGGGCTCAATAACTGTTAGGTGAGGATCCCAATGATGACTTTGTATCCACTGGTGAACGATGGGTCTAACTTAACTAAGAAATGTGCCAATAATTGTTAGGTGAGGCCACAGGACTTAGAGACCAAGTCCACTGTATCTTGCGTAGTGAAGCAATAGACAAAAATATTATCCGTTCATTGATCTGTACTCACCAATAACTGTTAGGTGAGGTGTGTATAGATTAATGGGACTGCAGTACCCATTTGAAATCTATCGCGTATAGATTTTCATTTCTCCATCAGAGGAGTGTAGGAGATTCAAAGAAATAATGGGAGCCTTTGTTTATTTTTAAAATCTCTAGAATAAATATTTTTATAAGTACAAAATCTAACTAAAAATTATTCTCTCTATAGATAACCATATCGAGTTCAAATCCCTTAGCCCGAATCTTTGATACAAATAGGTTGACCAGCACCAATTACAAAAAGTGGCTCTGAAATTAGAGAATTGCTTTCAGTTTTAAAAAACTCACCCATGTCCTCGATCAGAAAGTGCCCGCATTACCTGCTCACCCATCTGCTGATCAACAGCTACACTTGAAAAGTGGATGGACGAAGATAACAAAGTGAAGTGCTATATCTTAGCATTCATGTCCAATGATCTTCAGCAACAGTATGAAGATATGAGGACTATCAGGGCAATGCTGGTTCACCTGCAGGAGTTGTATGGTGAACAGAGTCGCACAGCTCGCTTTGAGGTCTTCCAAAAACTTTTCAAAGTGAAGATGCGTGATGGGCAGGCCGTCAATGATTATTGTTTGACAATGATCAAGGACATAGAGGTGCTTCAGAAGCTCAGGATGAATATGGACAAGAAATTATAGGTGGATCTGATCCTCCAGTCTCTTCTTGATTCATATGGGCAGTTCATCATGAACTACCATATGAATAAGATTGATGCTACTTTGCCAGAGTTATTGAATATGCTGGTGACTGCAGAGGGCACCTTGAAAAGTTCAAGGGATATAATTCTGGCTGTGGAGCAGGCTTCCTCCAAAAGAAAGTCTTATTTCAAGAAGAAAAAAAACCCACAAAGAAGCAGAAGAATGAGGTCAAGCCCAAGAAATAAGTTTTGAAGAAGGCTGATGACAAAGAAAAATATTTCTATTGCAATATCGAGGCCACTGGAGAAGGAACTGTCCGGCCTACCTGACGACTGTCAAAAGTAAGAAAAAAGATGGGCCTTCTGAAGGTACATCTGAGTTGTTCATTATTGAAACTTATCTAACAGTTTTCTCTTCTTCTAATTGGATTCTTGATTCTGATTCAAGTGCTCATTTGTGCACTTCAATGCAGGATCTTGAAGAAATTAAGGGGCTGAGGGAAGGCAAGATCACTCTTTGAGTCGGTAATGGAGCAAGAGTTGCTACTATGGTCATCGGAACCTACCCTCTGTGACTATCGTTATGATTTAGTTTGTTTTTAAAAGATTATTTTTTTGTACATGTAGTCAGTAAAAATTTAATTTCTATCTCTATGCTGGCACAGGATAATTATAAAAGATATGTGTTCTATTTATTTTGAAAATAAACTTGTGACACATACTTTCTTGATTGATGGTTTTTACTATTTGCATATGGATGCAAGTGTAAACATTAACGAGCAAACAATAAATACCATAGGGTCTAAAAGATCTAGAGATAGGATTAGCCAAAAGTATCTGTGGCATCTTAGGCTAGGCCATATTGGAAAAGATAGACTCATCCAATTGGAGAAAGATGGTCTTTTTAGATCATTGACTTTCGAGTCTTATCCAGTCTGTGAATCGTGTCTTCAAAAAAAAATGGCCAAATTGCCCTTTGTGAGACAAAGAAAAAGGACCACTGAGATATTAGCTCTGGTACACACTTACGTATGTAGTCCATTTGATGTATAAGTCAGGGATGGCTATATCTACTTCATAACCTTTATTAATGATTATTCATGGTATAGATTCATGTACCTGATGCACTGAAAGTCTGAAGTCTTTGAAAAGTTCATAGAATTTAGACATGAAGTAGAAAAATAGATCGAAAAATTCATAAAGATTCTTCGATTAGATCGAGGAGAAAAATACCTAGTAGAAAACTTTGGGCCTATCTCAAGGACAATGGCATAGTCTCGTAGTGGACACCTCCAGGGATGTCTCAACTCAACAGGATATCCGAAAGGAGGAATCAGACCCTATTAGATATAATCCGATCTATGATGAGCTTCATAGACCTTCCTAACTTTCTCTAGGGATATGCTTTGCTTTTTGTGATTCATCTCTTGAATTGGGTTCTCTCTAAATCTGTTCCTACCACACCATATAAATTATGACATGGTAAGAAGCCAACTTTTGGATACCTTAAGATTTGGAGATGGTCGGCCCATATCAAGCGACAGCAAGCAGACAAGTTAGAGGATAAGTCCTTTAGGACTTGTTTTATAGGGTATCCTAAGAAAATTATGGGATACTACTTCTATCTTCTTGAGGATCACAATGTGATTGTAAGCCACCATGCCATCTTCTTGAAAAAATATTTATCCAAGATGGAGGCAGTGGGAGGAAGATTGAGCTCGAAGAGAAAGTCTCTGAAGAGCATCAAGTCTAAGGATCTGAACCCAATAATGAGCTAGTAGATGTGATACCTCCTCCACCTCGTAAATCAAATAGGATCTCCCGTCCTTCTGAAAAATACTTAGGTATTTTTACAAAAGATTTAAAGGAAGCATTTCTTGTGGGAGGTAGGGACATTAGGAATAATCTCAAAATCTACGATGAGGCAATATTAGATGGAGACTCTGAGAAATGGATGGATGCAATGAAGTCAGAAATTGACTCCATTCATTCTAACCAGGTTTGGTTCTTAGTAGATCCACCTAAAGGTATTATACCTATTGGGTGTAAATGGATTTACAAAAAAAAGATTGGGTCGGATGGTAAAGTAGAGACCTATAAGGCAAGGCTAGTCATGAAAGGTTATAGTCCATGCGAAGGCATCGACTATCATGAAATTTTTTCGCCTGTAATCATACTGAAATCCATCCGTACTCTACTTGCAATAGCAGTATTTCATGATTATGAAATCTGACAGATGGATGTGAAAGCTACCTTTCTAAATGGATATCTTGAGGAAGATATCTATATGGAGCAGCCTCTAAATTTTACGTCCAGTGATAGTGATCACAAGGTCTGCAAGCTGCAAAGGTCTATATATGGACTTAAGCAAGCATCTCAAAGTTGGAACACTTGCTTTAATGATGTAATCAAAATATTTAATTTCATCAAAAATGAGGAGGAGCCGTGTGTATACAAAAAGGTCAGTAGGAGTGCTGTCACATTCCTCATATTGTACGTGGATGATATCCTTCTGATTGAGAATGATATTCCCATGCTATCATCGGTCAAAGTATGGTTGTCGAAAGAGTTTGCCATGAAAGACCTAGGAGAAGCTTCCTACATTCTTGGTATAAAGATCTATAGAGATAGATCCAAGAGAATGATAGGACTCTCATAGCATATGTATTAGAGGAGGTGCTGAAGAGGTTTAGTATGAAAAACTCCAAGAGGGATCTTTTGCCCCTTAGACATGGCATTCATCTCTCCAAAAAGATGTGCCCTGACACACTTGAGGAGATCCAGCGCATAAGCAAGATCCCTTATGCTTCGATAATAGAGAGTCTCATGTATGTCATGTTATGTACACATCCTGATATAGCACTTGTCGTGAGTGTCACGAGTAGATATTAGACGAATTCAGATGAAGAATATTGGATTGCTGTTAAAAGTATCTTTAAGTACTTGAGAAAGACTAAAGATTTGATGTCGGTCTTTGGTAGAGGATTGGCGCTAAAAGTTGAGAGATACATCGTTTCAGACTTTATGGCTGATGTTGATGATAAAAAATCTACATCAAGATGTATCTTCTTGTGTAATGGTGGTACGGTTAGCTGGAAGAGTTTCAAGCAGCCGATCATTGCAGATTCAACCATAGAAGTCGAGTACATCACCGCCTCTGAAGCTGCTAAGGAAGCCTTTTAGTTCAAGAAGTTTGTTGTGGAGCTAGGTGTGATGCCATCAGATTCCATTGCACTGCACTGTGATAACAACGACCTATAGCTCTCCCTAAGGAGCCCAGGTCTCATCAGAAGTCTAAGCATATAGAGCGACGGTTTCACATCATACGCGAATACCTTAAGAAAAAATTTATCGAGGTGCAGAGAGTCAACTCTGTACTGAATGTGGTGGACCTGCTGACCAAACCTCTCAGCCAGCAGAAGATCGAAGCTCACCTTGAGAAGATAGATCTTAGGTATATGGCCAATTGACTTTAGGTCAAGTGGGAGTTTGTTAGATTTATGCCCTAGAAGTCAATTGTTGACTGACACATTATGTAATTTTAGGACGTATACTTGTACTTATAATTTTTTATTATCAATAAAGGATTTTTTCTTTCTAATCATATTTATATGTCCATGATTTGTCCTAGAAATTAATAAAGATAATTTTTGTATATTCTTAAAGAGTTAAGAATTTGAGACATACATTAATTAGTGATTAATTTTTAAATACTTTTGATCAAAAGATCATCACAGAGGATAGTGATCAATCTATTTGAGATCGATGCATTGTTCACCTTATTAGGAAATATGCTTCAAAAGCCAATCATCAAGCTGTTGACGATTGAGCAACTTTGTATTGTAATTGATTTGTTAATAAATAAAATATATTTTTAGTTTTTTCATCATAAGTTTTCATCTTTTAAAGAACTCTATTATTGTGATGAAGTCTTTAGGACTATTTAGGTTCGATAAAGAGAAGATTTATCGATTAGTCTTTAAAACTGTTCATGACCAAATGATAGGCTGTTAATAAGGACGACAGCTTCTATCAAGCATAGGTCGCTGTAGGTCATATGGGTTGGTTGTCCTCTTAACCAAGGAGTGTAGAGATACTGGTATGGTATACAGATGAGATGTAAGGGTACATCATCATTGAACATGACCAACTTCAAAGTATTCTACTATCGAGAATGTCTCTGATGGGATATAGGTATAAGTGTCCCTTAGACCTGAGATCGCCTCAGCGACTTGCAACCAACTCACTGTGTTTTGATACTGGACTAACTAAATTTTTAATTCAGTAACGGAAGGTTTCTGGGCACAGTCAAGTACTTGCGAAGTCAGAATGTGATCGAGATGGAATTGACCACTCCAAGAGTTGGAGAAGAATGAGTCGCTATATTTCAATTTAGCAAAACTTTGACCAAGGTAATCCATCAGATGGATTTGATATTTTGAAATATAATGTGGACAACCTGATCAGAGTTGATAGTTGAACTCTGAGGTATCCTATAAGTATTTTGGTCAAGGGGATGAATTATATGAAAACTATATCCGCATAGGTTGTAAGGATGTTGTTCTACATATTTGACCTATCCAACCGTCGGGTACCATTGCTAGATGGTCACTTCGATTGATATAAAAATTTATTCCGATCTATCGACTTAGATTCGGACCTATGAGGTCACACACATTAGAGTTCATAATCCGATCGGATGATTGATCAACGATTAAGAATCATTCTAGGATTAAACGATCAATACGATTAACATTTAACCTAGTGCAAGTGTTGCAGGAGGATCGATTACCAATTCGATTACTAATTGGTTTAATTTGATTAAGCCAATGGGCTGAGATTAAGTCTAATTAAATATGATTTAATTAGATTTAGTTTGGGCTTGATTGGATCAAGTCCAATTGGTTTATTGGATAAGCCAAGTGCAAGGAAAAACTAGTCCTAGTTCAACTAGGACTTGGGTCAATCTAATTTCTAATTTGATTAGAAAATTAAATTAGATTTAAATTTAATTTAATCTAATTAAATTAGATTCTTAATTGGATTAAGATCTATTTTAATTAGGTTGATTTGATTTTGGTTTAATTTGATTTGAGAAATCAAATTTGAACAAGTCATAGATTAAATCCTAGTAAGACTAGGATTCCACCTTGCGCCAATTTAGCCCCCACGCCCACTCTCTCTTATCCCACGCCCACTCTCTCTTATTTTATGTGACAAAACATCTCTCCCAGGTCTTCACACATGCCCAAAACCTTTCTCTCTTTCTCTCTTATATGGAAAGTGGTTGTGGATCAAGTCAAAGTAGGAATTAGTTTGGATTTCAAATTCTATGAGATAGAGTTTTAGGAAATCAAAACTCTTTCCTTATGGCACTGATTTTATCCAGATTTTTTTTTTGAAATTTTTGTGACTTTTATGGCACATAATATGCACCCTTTGCTGGTGGTCCATGGCAGAAAAAGAAGGAGGGGATGCCCAAAAGTTGGGCGCCCCTTGTCTTGCCATGTTTGGATAATCCTTGACTAGGTATTTGACCTAGACAATACTTTACCATATCTCCCTATTTAAAATGAATTTCTTTATAAAATTTTTGTGAAAAATAGAGAAAAGAGAGACCTTTGGGTTGTGCAAAAATCAAGAAGAAAGAAGATTGGGGCATGGAGATACAATAGACACAAGACTAGATGTCTAGGTGAGAGAAAAGAGAAGAAGAAGAGGGTCTTCTTCTAGGGCTGCTGTGTTCACCTCTTTCCTTCCTCCATCTTGAGTTTTCTGAGAGTGTCTCTGACCTAAAACTTCTTCTCTTACTTCTCATCTTTGAAAGAGTCCTAATCAAGAAGAAGGAGGCATCTGATCAACCATCGAAGAAGGATCATTGCAGTACTAGCATACTATGCTGATTTTTTGGATCAGGACTTCTGATCGTGATTCGTGGGCTCGTGTGGATGACTCCTAGAGGCCAGATGTATGTGCAGCTCACAACATCATCTTCAATTCTGGATCAGTAAAGTTAGAACATTTAACTTGCAAGGTAATAGATCTGATCTATTATATTTTACATACATTTGATGTAGTATAGAAACATGTTGATATGATCGACATGTAGTTCTTGCCCTTTATATTTTAATTTTTGATTTAATGTCATGTAATAATCATGTAATAAGATCTTAGATCTAAAAATTTTTTAGTTTTACAAGATAAATTTTGATTTATTTTAGTCTTCCGCTGCCTGATCTTGAAAAAGTTTCAAGATCTAATCCTAAAATCCTAGATCTGGTTTCTTCAATTGGTATCAGAGCCTAGATTGTTGATTACATGATTATTTATACATACTTAGATTATTTTTTAGATTAAATCTAATTTATAATCTGATTGTCAAATCTAAAATTAAAAATTTTAGATCAAATACGAACTGTAGGTTATCCTGCTGTAAGATTTACCCCTTATAGTGCAAAGATTGTCCTAGTTCGTATAGATCTATCTTTAATCATTAATTTATTAAATATGATCTAGATTAAATTTATGATTTATTATATTTAAAAGATATTTAAATCTAAAATAAAATCTCTTTGTTAATAATTCTCGTGTAAAGAACCATCATATATTTGTCTGAGAAATTTGCGCAGTTTAAAGTTAAAATTATTTCAATTATATGAACCTGTTTAGATTAGATTTAAAGTAGTTTCATACTTATTTCACTTGCATTTTGATTATGAATCAAATATGAAACTTGGTTGGTAGAATCATGTTGTAAAAATATTTTACAAACATAAAAATTATTTTCAAAAAGTCGAACCCCAATCCTCAGCCCAAAACTTAATTTAGAATTAAAAAGTTATTTGATTAGGTTCTAGGATTATGAATTGAAGAACCTAAGACACAAACCATAACACATTGGGTTAATGGGTTAGTGAAAATTCGATCCATTAATTAGGTTAGACCTAAGGTTAGATTAAAGATGGACTTAATTAGAGAATTGACTAAATCTAATCAATTGTTGTCTTAGATTAGATCAAAGATTCTCTAGATCAATTACAATAGTTATAGTTGGTCAAGTCCATGTCTTTAACGAGAACCAAATGGACTTGATTCTTGGCTAAGCGGTCTAGCACAAACTGTTAGATTGATCTAATCGAAACTAATTAAACCAGTTGGTGTCTAAGGTAAACCAGACCAGTGGTTTTTAATTGGCAGCTCACTTACCTGGCTATTTCTGATGGTGTCTAAGGCAAACTTTGGCAGATCCTCCCACCGATCGAACTTACCTGACCTTTTGATGAAATTATATTTTGATCGGATCACTTAACTATTCGAGCTAACCTATGTCAGCTAGGTAAATCAGTGTGACTGATTTAGGTGCTCCTAGACTAGCCCTTTTAATGGTCTCCCTTAAGCTGACTTGGTAAAGCCAGTGGGAGGATCATGATAAGCTGGTTCATCTACCTCCTCCTCTAAATCAATTAATCCTCTAAAATTATTAGGTCCTTAAAATAAAATAGTTATAGTGATAACTAGATCATAGCCTCCCATTAAGTGGATGATAATGGGTCCATCAGTTGGATAATCATTGGAGGCCCAAAGGTCTGGTGCTTATTGGCTGATGGAATTGTCATTCATAATATGATTTCTTGATTGCATCTTTCTAAATGATGGTTAGGTTAGCTAATCAAAGTTGGGCCTAATCATTCATTGGCTAGATGGGCCAAGTATAGTCATGTTAATGGTTGGACCTAACTAGACTTTTTCAGTGGAGGCCAAAGCCTACTGATTAGGGACTGGGGCAAAATTAAAATTACTAGAAATTATTTAGAGAAACAATTAATTATCAACCTACCCTTAGATGTATATGGGATAGCCAACCAAAGTTGGGCTTGTGTGCAGTCTAAGTAGATTCTAGTACCCACTAAGAAATTAGGATAATTCTTCGAATTGAAGGTAGAGGCTACCAATTCGAATAAAATAGTGAGAGAAATCTTTTGATTAAAGTCTAAATCTTTAGGTTTAATGAATCAATTACTAATTAGGTTATGATTTTTCTTTGTGCAGATATGGCCACTTCCCTATCACTCCGACCATTATTGGACAATAAAAATTTGGTGGGACCCAACTTCGGTAGTTGGTACCGAAAGTTGAAGATCGTCCTGGAGCATGAACGGATCCTATATGTGATAACATATTCTACACCTGAGGAGCCAGCTGCCAATGCACGTGGAATAATCAGAGATACTTATCAGAAGTGGCTCAGTGATCGGACCACGGTGCACTGCATCATGCTGGCTGCCATGAGCAACGAGTTCAATCACAGATTTAAGATGACTCAGCTAAAGGATATGCTTCAAGTGTTGGAGGATGCCTTTGGCACACTCGATGACGTGGAGAGGCATAAGACTAGTTGTGCCATCTTCAATGCCAAAATACGGGATGGTGCCTCTGTCACTGATCATGTATTGTACATGATCGAGCTGATGGAGCATTTGAGCAAGCTCGACTTTCTCTTGCATGAGCAGCTTGGGAAAGATGCAATACTGAACTCGCTGTCCAAGTCTTATCTCCCATTCCTCACTCATTATAGAATGACAAAGTCTGAAGTAAACTACCACAGGTTACTGAGGTTGCTTCAGAACATTGTGAAGGATCACCAACTCCACAAGGAGTCGGTGAACTTAGTGGGAGGTTCATCTTCTGGTTCTCAACCCTTTAAGAAAGAAAAGAAGAATAAGAAGAAGAAAGTGAAGAAGGTGCAAGTTCAGGCTGGGACATCTGTACAAGGCCAGACCAGAAAGATCAAATCCGATAAGAGTCAAGCTGAATGCTTCTTTTGCAAGAAATGAAGGCACTGAAAGAGGAACTGTCCTCAGCACATTGCCTCCCTGGATCCGAACAGGAAGAGAAAGAAGCAAGCTATTGCTCGGCAAGGTATTTATATGATAATTCCTTATAATTTCTCTATTTATGATATAACTGACTGGGTATTTGATACCGATAGCCCTTACTATATTTGCAATTCGTTGCAGGGGTTGTAGGTCAGTAGGAGATTCGAGCAAGGTGAGAGGTTCCTGAACATTGGAGATGGAAGATCAGTTCCAGTTCTAGCATTAGAAATCTTCAAACTTGTATTTGAGTCCCATACCGTTGTTCTTAATGATTGTCATTTCTATCCCAGTTTTTATTTAAATGTTATTTCTGTAGGCCTTCTGGCCAAAAATGATTATAAAATTTTAATAAAGAAACAAGTTTGTAATATCATTATGAATGGTGTTACTATTTTTTATGCATATTTGAACAATGGTGTGTATATGTTATCACAATCTGTTAACGTAGTCTATTCTATAGGTAAGCATCCTAGATTAGATAGTGTATCAGATATCTACTTATGGCACTATAGGCTAGATCATATAAACAAAAATAGGATAAATAGATTGACTCAAGAGGAAATCTTCGAAGTCAGTGATTGTGAATCACTTCTAACCTATGAGTCCTGATAAAATGACCAAGTCACCATTTACTGAAAAAAGTGAGAGAGCTACTGAGCTCTTGGGCCTAGTACATACTGATGTATGCGGACCCATGAGCACAAGTGCTAAAGGTGGATATTTCTACTTCATCACTTTCACGGATGATCTATCTAGATATGGATATGTCTATGTGATGCAACATAAGTCGGATTCATTTGAAATGTTCAAACGATTTCGAAGTGAAGTAGAAAAATAAACTGGAAAGAGTATTAAAACTCTTTGATCTGATCGAGGAGGAGAATACCTTTCTGATGAGTTTCTTACATATCTAGGAGAGAATGAAATTCTCTTCCAATAGACTCCTCCAGCAGCACCACAGCATAATGGTGTATCTGAAAGGAGAAATCAGACTCTGTTAGACTGTTGGGAATAGTGTCCCAAAGCTAATCATCAGCCTGTTGATGGTTGTGCTCATTTTTTATATTTGTACATGAATTATGAATTAATAAAAATTATTTTGATATTTTTTATCATAAAATGTTTCATCTTCTAATGAACTCCTATGTTGTGGTGAAGTCCTTAGGACTATTTAGACTCGACAAAGGAGGATTTGTCGTTTAGTCCTTAAATCTGTTCGCAACCAAATGATACGTTGTTACTAAGGACGATAACATTTATCAAGTATAGGTCGTTGTGTGCCATGTAGGTTGGTTGTCCTCTTAACCAATGAGTGTAGAGACACTGGTATGGCATACAGGTGAGATGTAAGGGTACATCTACACTGAACGTGACCGACTCCGGAGCTATTTCTGCTGTCAAGATTTGCTCCGATGGAATATGGGTATAAATATCCCTCTGACCTGAGACCGCCACGGTGACTTGCAAGCAACTCACTGCACTTAGGCACTGGACTACCTAAATTTTTAATTCAGTGACAGAAGGCTGCTGGGTGTAGTCAAGTACTTGACTTGTCGGTGCATGTGTCAAGATGGGATTGACCACTCCAATTTAAAAGCTGTGTACAGTCATGTTTCAATTTAACAAAATTTTGGTCGGGGTAGTCCTTGTGAGAAGTCACAGGACTGTTTGAGTTGAGCATGATTCGGATTATCTGATCAGGGTTGACAGTTTAACCCTGAGTCATCCTAAACACAGGAGACAAAAGAATGAATTATACAGTAACCATATTCATGTAGGTTCTGAGTGTTACGATTGCAACTCTTCGATCTATCCGGATGTCGGGTACCATTGCTAGATGGTCACTTTGATTAGTATAGGAATTGGTTCCTGTGCTACCGGCTTAGGTTCGAACCTACGGGATCACACACATTAGAGGTTCCTATCTGATCTGATGGCTGGTGTAGAATCTTATATGTTTGGGACTCAGTGATCGAGAATTAGAATTCTCTGATCACAAGTTCCACACATTATGGGTATCAGGGTCAAGAGTCCCACTGGTTGGGATTTTTCGATCAGGATTACATATCGATGAATTCTGATGCCCGATTGCCCATCGAATTTGAACTCAGTATTTATGAGAGGTTTTATTAGTGATTTGATCGCTAATTAACTTAATTTGATTAAGTAATTATTTTTGGATCAAGTTCAATTGAATTGGATTCAGTTAGGTTTGACCCAATTAGGTTAAGATTGACCTAATCGTCGAGATGGTTTCGTCCCTGATTTGATCAGGGGTTAGACTTAGTTAATTTTTGATTTGATTAAGATTTTATTGAGCCTAATTAAGCCTAATTAAGTTAGATTTAAATTAGTCTAATTGTACCTAACTTATTTGGTTCAATAAGGTTGGTTTAAATAATTAAACCACCTTGACCTAATCTCCATGCGCCACCTCACTTCTATTGCACCCATTTGAATTCATGAGAAGGAACTTCTCATAAATTTTTTTCTCATGCCAAGCCCTCTCCATGCCCCACTTTAATGTGCCAAATGAATGGAAAAGGATGATTGCTTGGCCATTCAAATTCAAAATAAAGTTTGAATTTGAATGGGCAATCAATCTTTATGCCTTATCCTTTTTTTTACGCCCCATTTATTACATGAGAAAAGGTTTCTCATGAAATCACTCTATGCACAATTTAAGCCATGCCTCACTGTTGAGAAATGTATCCCAAAAAGCCAATCGTCAAGCTGTTGACGGTTGAACAACCAAGTATTGTAATTGATTTGTTAATAAATAAAATATATTTGTCATTTTCATCATAAGCTTTCATCTTCTAATGAACTCCGTTGTTATGATGAAGTCTTTAGGACTATTTAGGTTCGATAAAGACAGGATTTATCGATTAGTCCTTAAAATTGTTCACGACTAAATGATAGGCTGTTAATAAGGACGACAGCTTCTATCGAGCATAGGTCGCTGTAGGCCATATGGGTTGGTTGTCCTCTTAATCGAAGAGTGTAGAGATATTGGTATGGCATACAGGTGAGATGTACTGGTACATCATCATTGAATGTGACCAACTCCAGAGCATTCTGCTGTCGAGAATGTCTCTGATGGGATATAGGTATAAGTGTCCCTTAGACTTGAGATCGCCTCAGTGACTTGCAAGCAACTCATTGTGCTTTGGTACTGGACTAACTGAATTTCTAATTTAGGGATGGAAGGCTTCTGGGCACAGTCAAGTACTTGCGAAGTCAGAGTGTGATCGAGATGGGATTGACCACTCCAAGAGTTGGAGAAGAATGAGTCGCTGTATTTCAATTTAGCAAAACCTTGGCCAGGGTAATCCATCAGATGGATTTGATATTTTGAAATACAATGTGGACAACCTGATCAGAGTTGACAGTTGAACTCTGGGGTGTCCTATGATCATTTTGGTCAAGGGGATGAATTATATGAAAACTATATCCGCATGGGTTCTAAGGATGTTGTTCTACACATTCGACCTATCCGATCGTCGGGTACCATTGCTAGATGGTCACTTCGATTGGTATAGAAATTTATTCCTATGCTACCGACTTAGGTTCGGACCTATGAGGTCACACACATTAGAGTTCATGATCTGATCGGATGGTTGATCAACGATTAAGAATCATTCTAGGGTTAAATGATCAATACGATTGACATTTAACCCAGTGCAAGTGTTGCAGGAGGATCGATTAGCAATTTGATTGCTAATTGGCTTAATTTGATTAAGCCAATGGGCTGAGATTAAGTCTAATTAAATATAATTTAATTAGATTTAGTTTGGGCTTGATTGGATCAAGTCCAATTGGTTTATTGGATAAGCCAAGTGCAAGGAAAAACTAGTCCTAGTTCAACTAGGACTTGGGTCAATCTAATTTCTAATTTGATTAGAAAATTAAATCAGATTTAAATCTAATTTAATCTAATTAAATTAGGTTCTTAATTAGGTTAAGACCTATTTTAATTAGGTTGATCTAATTTTGATTTGATTTGGTTTGGAAAACCAAATTAAAATAAATCATAAGACAGAATCCTAGTAAGACTAGGATTCCACCTTGCGCCACATAAGCCTTCTCCACGCCCTCTCTCTTATTCAACGTCAATCTCCACTTATTTTTTGTGACAAAATCCCTCTCCCAGGTTTCTCCTATGTTCACAAAAGGTTTCCTCTCTTCTTTCTTACATGGAAGGTGGTTTGGATCAAATCAAAAAGGAATAAGTTTGGATTTCGAATTCTATGAGATAGAGTTTTAGAAATCCAAAACTCTTTCAATTTTGCACCGAATTTATCCAATTTTTTTTAGAATTTTTGTGGCTTTTAGGGTTTATATTGTGCACCCTTTTCTGATGATCTATGTATGAAAATATGGAGGAGGTGCTCAAGAGTTGGGCGCCCCTTAACTTGCCATGTTTGGATAAGCCTTGATTAGGTGTTTGACCTAGACAAGGACTCTATCATATCTCTCTATATAAGATGAGTATCTTTGTGAAATTTTAGGAGAAGATAGAGATTTGAGAGACCTTTGTTCTATCTAAAAATCAGAGAGAAATACTTTTGGGTCGTGGAGATATAAAAGATGCAAGTTAGGGTGTCTAGAGAGAAAAACGTGAAGAAGAAGAGGGTCTTCTTCTAGGGTTTTTTAGTTTTCATATCTTTCCTCCCTCTATCTTGAGTTTCTTGAGAGTGTCTCAGATCTAAAACTCCTCCTTCTACTTTCCATCTTTGAAAGAGTCCAAATCAAGAAGAAGAAGGCACCTGATCAACCATCAAAGAAGGATCAGCGCAGTACTAGCATACTGTGCTAATTTCCTAAAGCAGGACTTCTGATCGAGATTTGTGGGCTCGTGTGGACGACTCCTAAAGGCCGGATGTGTGTGCGGCTTGCAACATCATCCTTAAGCCCGGATCAGCGAGGTTAGAGCATCTAACTTGCAAGGTAATAGATCTGATCTATTGTTTAATACATACATTAGATGTGGTATAAAAACATGTTGATATGATCAACATGTAGTTCATGCTATATTCATATATTTTAATTTTTGATTTAATGCTATGTAATAATCATGTAATAGGATCTTAGATCTATAGATTCTCTAGTTTTAGAAAATAAATTTTGATTTATTTTAGTCTTCCGCTGTATGATCTTGAAAAAGTTTCAAGATCTAACCCTAAAACCCTAGATCTGGTTCCTACAATTGGTATCAGAGCCTAGGTTCTTTATTACATGATTATTTATACATGCTTAGATTATTTCTTAGATTAGATCTAATTTATTATCTGATTATTAAATCTAAAATTAAAATTTTAGATCAATCACGAACTGCAAGGTTGTCCTGCTGTAAGGTTTACCCCTTACAGTGCAAAGGTTGTCCTAGTTTGTGTAGATCTATCTTTAATCATAAATTTGTTAGATATGATCTAGATTAAATTTATGATTTATTCGATTTAAAAGATATTTTAATCTGAAATAAAATCTCTTTGTTAATAATTTTTGTGCAAAGAAATTATTTAAAGTTAAAATTATTTCAATTACATGAACCTGTTTAGATTAGATCTAAAATAGTTTCATATTTATTTCACTTGTATCTTGATTATGAATTAAACATACAATATGATTGGTAGAATCATATTATAAAATTATTTTACCAATATGAAAATTATTTTTTGAAAAGCCGAACCCAACCCTCAGCCCAAAACTTAATTAAGAATTAAGAAGTTGTTTGATTAGGTTCTAGGATTGTGAATTGAAGAACCTAAGACACAAACCATAACACATTGGGTTAATGGGTTAGTGGGAATTAGGTTCATTAATTGGGTTAGACCTATGGTTAGATTGAAGATGGACTTAATTAGAGAACTGACTAAATCTAATCAATTGTTGTCTTAGATTAGATCAAAGATTCTCTAGATCAATTACAACAGTTGTAGTTGGTCAAGTCCATATCTTTAACGAGAACCAAATGGACTTGATTCTTGGCTAAGAGGTCTAGCACGAACTGTTAGGTTGATCTAATCGAAATTAATTAAACCAGTTGGTGTCTAAGATAAACCAGACCAGTGGTTTTTAATTGGGAGCCTGCTTACCTGGCCATTTCTGATGATGTCTAAGGCAAGCTTTGGCAGACCCTCCCACTGATCGAACTTACCTGACCTCTTGGTAAAATTATGTTTTGATCGGATCACTTGACTATTCAAGCTGACCCATGTCAGCTAGGTAAATCAGTGTGACTGATTTAGGTGCTCCTAGACCAGCCCTTTTAATAGTCTCCCTTAAGCTGACTTGGTGAAGCCAGTGGGAGGATCATGATAAGCTGGTTCATCTGACCTCATCCTCTATATTAGTTAAATCCTCTAAAATTATTAGGTCCTTAAAATGACAAAGTTATGGAGATAACTGAGTCATAGCCTCCCATTAAGGTGTTTGATAATGAGTCCATTAACTCAATAATCATTGCAGACCCAAAGGCCTGGTGCTTGTTGACTAATGGAATTATCACTCATCATATGATGACTTGAAAGTATCTCTCTAATGGTGGTTAGGTAGCCAACCAAAGTTGGGCTTAATCATTCCTTGGTTAGATATACCAAGTATGATCATGTTAATGGTTGGACCTAACTGGATCCTTACAGTGGAGGCCAAAGCCTACTGATTAGGTTTCTGGGGCAAAATTAAAATTACTAGAAATTGTTTAGAGAAACAATTGGTTATGAATCTACCCTTAGATGTACATGGGTTGGCCAACCAAAGTTGGGCTTGTGTGCAGTCTAAGTGGATTCTAGTACCCGCTAAGAAATTAGGATAATTCCTCGAATTGGAGGTAGAAGCTACCAATTCGAATAAAATAGTGGGAGAAACCTTTTGATTAAAGTTCAAATCTTTAGGTTTAATGAATCAATTACTAATTAGGTTATGGTTCTCCTTTGTGCAAATATGGCCACTTCCCTATCGCTCCGATCATTTTTGGACAATGATAAGTTGGTGGGACCCAACTTCGGTAGCTGGTATCCAAAGTTGAAGATAGTCCTGGAGCATGAATGGATCCTATATGTGATAATGGATCCTACACCTGAGGAGCCAGCAGTCAATGCACGTGGAACAGTCAGAGACACTTACCAGAAGTGGCTCAGTGACCGGACCACGGTGCGCTGTATCATGCTGGCTGCCATGAGCGACGAGTTCAGTCACAGATTCGAGATGGCTCAGCCAAAGGACATGCTTCAAGTATTGGATGATGCCTTTGGCACACCCGATGATGTGGAGAGGCACAAGACTAGTTGTGCCATCTTCAACGCCAAAATGCAGGATGGTGCCTCTATCACTGATCATGTATTGTACATGATCGAGCTGATGGAACGATTGAGCAAGCTCGACTTTCCCTTGCATGAGCAGCTTGGGAAAGATACAATACTGAACTCGCTGCCCAAGTCTTATCTCTCATTCTTCACTCATTATAGAATGACAAAGTCTGAAGTAAACTACCACGGGTTACTGGGGTTGCTTCAGAACTTTGAGAAGGATCACCAACTCCTCAAGGAGTCGGTGAACTTAGTGGGAGGATCATCTTCTGGTTCTCGACCCTTTAAGAAAGGGAAGAAGAACAAGAAGAAGAAAGTGAAGAAGGTGCAAGTTCAGGCTGGGACATCAGTGCAGAGCCAGACCAAAAAGATCAAGCCCGATAAGAGTCTATTCTACTGGCAAGCATCCTAGATTAGATAGTGTGTCAGATATCTACTTATGGCACTGTAAGCTAGGTCATATAAACAAGAACAGAATAAATAGGTTGACTCAAGAGGAAATCCTCGAAGTCAGTGATTGTGAATCACTTCCAACCTGTGAGTCCTGTCTTCTTGGTAAAATAACCAAATCACCTTTTACTGAAAAAGGTGAGAGAGCTACTGAGCTCTTGGGCCTAATACATACTGATGTATGCGGGCCCATGAGGACAAGTGCTAGAGGTGGATATTTCTACTTCATAACTTTCACGGATGACCTATCCAGATATGGATATGTCTATCTGATGAAACATAAGTCAGATTCATTTGAAATGTTCAAATGATTTCGAAGTGAAGTAGAAAAATAAACTAGGAAGAGTATTAAAACTCTTCGATCTGATCGAAGAGGAGAATACCTTTCTAGTGAATTTCTCACATATCTAGGAGAGAATGGGATTCTCTCCCAATGGACTCCTCCAGGAACACCACAGCATAATGGTGTGTCTGAAAGGAGGAATCAGACTCTGTTAGACATAGTCCGATCCATGATGGATTTTGCTAGCTTGCCGATATCCTTCTGGGGATATGCACTCGAATCGGCCTATTATCTATTAAATAGGGTTCCAAGTAAGTCTGTAATTAAGACTCCATATGAGATATGGATGGGACGTAAGCCAGCGCTTTCACATCTTAGGGTCTGGGGGTGCCCGACCTATGTCAAACGATTAGTCACAGACAAACTTGGACCTAGGTCTGACAAATGCTCATTCATAGGGTACCCCAAAGAGACCAAAAGATATTTTTTCTACCATGCTGATGTACAAAAGATATTCGTCAGCCATAAGGCAATCTTTTTAGAAAAGTAGTTCCTTGGTGAAGGAACCATTGCCTCTAAGGTTGAACTTGATGAAGTTCAACTGGTAGAAGGACCGACACCAATAGCTGAACCTAAGTCTGATATGATTAGATCATATCCAGAGCCCAATGTACCTACACCATTAAGGCGATCCGGTAGAGTACTGCATCAGCCGGACAGATACAATAGTTTCTTGGTCCGAGATGGTGATCCCATCGAACTTGATGAGAATAATGAAGATCCAATCACCTATATGGATGCAATGCAGAGATTTGATTCCGAGAAATGGCTTGAAGCCATGAAATCCGAAATGGAGTCCATGAAGGTCAACGATGTATGGACATTGGTTGACCCACCTGAAGGGGTTAAACCCATTGGGTGTAAATGGGTCTTCAAAAGGAAGAGGGGCGCAGACGGAAAGGTGGAGACCTATAAAGCCCGTCTGGTTGTCAAGGGGTATCGTCAACGTTATGGTATTGAATATGATGAGATGTTTTTCCCTGTGGCAATGCTCAAATCCATTCGGATAATGCTTGCAATAGCTGCCCATCTGGATTATGAGATCTGGCAGATGGATGTAAAGACAGCCTTCCTGAATGGAGAGATGATCGAAGAGGTGTATATGATACAACTTGAGGGGTTTACATCCACAGATGAGTCCAAGGTGTGCAAGCTTCAGAGATCCATTTATGGACTGAAGCAAGCTTCTCGGAGTTGGAACATGCATTTTGATAAGGTGATCAAAACGTATGGCTTCATTTAGAATGGAGAAGAGCCCTGCATCTATAAATGGGCAAATAGTCCAGTTGTGGTATTCCTTGTCTTGTACGTGGATGACATTCTCTTAATCGAGAATGACATCCCCACACTACAGGGAATAAAAGTTTGGTTGTCATCACAGTTCTCTATGAAGGATTTGGGTGAAGCATCCTACATCCTAGGGATGAAGATCTATAGGGATAGATCTAAAAGGATGCTTGGGTTATCCCAGTCCATGTACATAGACACTGTGCTGAAGAGGTTCAGCATGGAGAATTCAAGAAGGGCTATCTACCGATAGGCCAAGGAATTTCTCTCTCTAAGAAGGATTGTCTGATAACTCCTGAAGAGAGAGAGCGTATGAGTAGAGTCCCATATGCTTCAGCCGTGGGATCTATCATGTACGCCATGACATGTACAAGACCAGATGTGGCATGCTCACTAGGAGTAGTGAGTAGATACCAATCTGATCCTGGAGAAAACCACTGGAAAGTGGTTAAAGCCATCCTTAAGTATTTGAGAAATACTAAGGACCAATGGTTGGTTTATGGTGAGTCAGATCTGAAACTTGTGGGGTTCACAGACTCCAGCTTCCAATCTGACCATGATGACAGCAGGAGTGTGTCGGGTTATATCTTTACTCTGAATGGTGGAGCCATCTGCTGGAAGAGTTCTAAGCAGCATACTGTGGCAGACTCTGTTTGTGAAGCAGAGTACATCGCAGCATCAGATGTCGCGAAGGAAGCTGTGTGGCTGAGAAAATTCATCAACGAGCTCGGAGTAGCACCCTCCCTCGATGGTCCAGTCCTGCTCTACTGCGACAGCACTGGTGCCATAGCTCAGGTGAAGGAACCCAAAGCACATCAGCGGACGAAGCACATCTTGCACCGCTTCCACCTGGTCTAGAGATCGTGGATCGAGGTGACGTCGACCTTCAGAAGATCGATGGAAAGGAGACCCTCGCCGACCCCTTCATAAAGCCCTGGCGATAAAGGAGTTCGACAACCACAAGTCGAAGATGGATATTAGATACTGTGCCGAGTGGCTTTAGGACAAGTGGGAGTTGTTGGGAAATGTGTCCCAAAAAGTCAATCATCAAGCTGTTGACGGTTGACAACCAAGTATTGTAATTGATTTGTTAATAAATAAAATATATTTGGCATTTTATCATAAGCTTTCATCTTCTAATGAACTCCGTTGTTATGATGAAGTCCTTAGGACTATTTAAGTTCGATAAAGAGAGGATTTATCGATTAGTCCTAAAAACTATTCACGACCAAATGATAGGCTGTTAATAAGGACGACAGCTTCTATCGAGCATAGGTCGCTGTAGGCCATATGGGTTGGTTGTCCTCTTAACCAAAGAGTGTGGAGACACTGGTATGGCATACAGGTGAGATGTACGGTACATCATCATTGAACGTGACCAACTCCAAAGCATTCTACTGTCGAGAATGTCTCTGATGGGATATAGGTATAAGTGTCCCTTAGACTTGAGATTGCCTCAGTGACTTGCAAGCAACTCACTGTGCTTTGGTACTGGACTAACTGAATTTCTAATTCAGGGATGGAAGGCTTCTGGGCACAGTCAAGTACTTGCGAAGTCAGAGTGTGATCGAGATGGGATTGACCACTCCAAGAGTTGGAGAAGAATGAGTCGCTGTATTTCAATTTAGCAAAACCTTGGCCAGGGTAATCCATCAGATGGATTTGATATTTTGAAATACAATGTGGACAACCTGATCAGAGTTGACAGTTGAACTCTGGGGTGTCCTATGATCATTTTGGTCAAGGGGATGAATTATATGAAACTATATCCGCATGGGTTCTAAAGATATTGTTCTACACATTCGACCTATCCGGTCGTCGGGTACCATTGCTAGATGGTCACTTCGATTGGTATAAAAATTTATTCCTATGCTACCGGCTTAGGTTCGGACCTATGAGGTCACACACATTAGAGTTCATGATCTGATCGGATGGTTGATCAACGATTAAGAATCATTCTAGGGTTAAATGATCAATACGATTGACATTTAACCCAGTGCAAGTGTTGCAGGAGGATCGATTAGCAATTTGATTGCTAATTGGCTTAATTTGATTAAGCCAATGGGTTAAGATTAAGTCTAATTAAATATGATTTAATTATATTTGGTTTGGGCTTGATTGGATCAAGTCCAATTGGTTTATTGGATAAGCCAAGTGCAAGATAAAACTAGTCCTAGTTCAACTAGGACTTGGGTCAATCTAATTTCTAATTTGATTAGAAAATTAAATCAGATTTAAATCTAATTTAATCTGATTAAATTAGGTTCTTAATTGGGTTAAGACCTATTTTAATTGGGTTGATCTAATTTTGATTTGATTTAGTTTGGGAAACCAAATTAAAACAAGTCATAAGATAGAATCCTAGTAAGACTAGGATTCCACCTTGCGCCACATAAGCCTTCTCCACGCCCTCTCTCTTATTCAATGCCAATCTTCACTTATTTTGTGCGACAAAAGCCCTCTCCCAGGTCTCTCCCATGTTCACAAAAGGTTTCCTCTCTTCTTTCTTACATGGAAGGTGGTTTGGATCAAATCAAAAAGGAATAAGTTTGGATTTCGAATTCTATGAGATAGAGTTTTAGAAATCCAAAACTCTTTCAATTTTGCATCGAATTTATCCAATTTTTTTTGGAATTTTTATGGCTTTTAGGGTTTATATTGTGCACCCTTTTTTGGTAATCCATGCACAAAAATATGGAGGAGGTGCTCAAGAGTTGGGCGCCCCTTAACTTGCCATGTTTGGATAAGCCTTGACTAGGTGTTTGACCTAGACAAGGACTCATCATATTCTCTATATAAGATGAGTTTCTTCATAAAATTTTAGGAGAAGATAGAGATTTGAGAGACCTTTGTTCCATCAAAAATAAGAGAGAAAGACCTTTGGGTCGTGGAGATATAAAGATGCAAGTTAGGGTATCTAGAGAGAAAATGTGAAGAAGAAGAGGGTCTTCTTCTAGGGTTTTTTAGTTTTCATATCTTTCCTCCCTCCATCTTGAGTTTCTGAGAGTGTCTCAGATCTGAAACTCCTCCTTCTACTTTTCATCTTTGGAAGAGTCCAAATCAAGAAGAAGGAGGCACCTGATCAACCATCAAAGAAGGATCAGCGCAGTACTAGCATACTGTGCTGATTTCCTGAAGCAGGACTTCTAATCGAGATTCGTGGGCTCGTGTGGATGACTCCTAGAGGCCGGATGCGTGTGCGGCTTGCAACATCATCCTTAAGCCGGATCAGCGAGGTTAGAGCGTCTAACTTGCAAGGTAATAGATTGATCTATTGTTTAATATATACATTAGATGTGTATAAAAATATGTTGATATGATCAACATGTAGTTCATGCTATATTCATATATTTTAATTTTTGATTTAATGCTATGTAATAATCATGTAATAGATCTTATATCTAGAGATTCTCTGGTTTTAGAAAATAAATTTTGATTTATTTTAGTCTTCCGCTGTATGATCTTGAAAAAGTTTCAAGATCTAACCCTGAAACCCTAAA
Source organism: Elaeis guineensis (assembly GCF_000442705.2). Taxonomy (NCBI): domain Eukaryota; kingdom Viridiplantae; phylum Streptophyta; class Magnoliopsida; order Arecales; family Arecaceae; genus Elaeis; species Elaeis guineensis. The sequence goes on from NC_025996.2 coordinate 72,451,999, forward strand.
TCTG
>NC_025996.2:72452102-72482805 GCF_000442705.2 Elaeis guineensis
TGACACGAACTTCGGCTGGGGGGGATTTTATACCCAACACCAGTCCCCCTACTTTCGAGTTCGAGTTTCGAGCGAAGGAAGTGCAGAAAAATTTTCACAGCCGAAGTCGTTTCTTTGAATTCCGCACACGACTGCCCTCGGAAATCTTGGCATTCAATGCACGCGTGCTGGAGTCTTTTTCGATTAGAGCGATCTGAAGAGTCCTTTCGAAATTTCCTCCGGAGCGTAGTCCTAAGCGCCACACCATAATGGTCCGCTAGCAGCTAGCCCTACATCACGGTGAGTGGGACATGTGGCGGGCGCTGGTGGACTTAGGGATATCCGCCACCATAACTGCGCCAGGCCCCGTCGCTTATTTAAGCCCCCTCCTTCCCTCCAGGGACTTCACTTCGTCTGAGAGTTGACACCTTTCTTCTGCCTGAGAATTTAGTCACTCCATCGGTGCCCTTTTGGACTCTAAGCACTCTTCGCACCAGTCTTCACCATCTCCACCGGCTCCCCACCGCCTTCAGTCTTTCGAGCCCCTTCGAGGGGTTCTCCCGCTGGGACTTCTGCCCCGGAGGCCAACCTCGAGAGGATGCCACGGATCAAGAGGAGTAGGAGGGGGAAAACAGTGGCCTACGAATTCTCCGACTGTCGAACTGTCACTGAGGGTTCCCACCACCTCAAAGGGGGCTCGAGGGAGAATTCCTTCAACAACAGGGATTTAATAATGGAAACAACCGGTGAGCGCGTTCCGTCTGAGAATTTCAGAGTAGTTGAACGAGGTGACACCGGTCAAGGGGGCAGAGTTGTCGTCACAAACTGTGGCAGGATTCTTGATGTCGTCGGGGCCGAGGGACCAGAAGCGGTCGGCGCTGACGGTGGGGCAGTAGAACTTATTGCGGGGATGGTGGAAGTAGCGCATGCTGACCTTGCCGAAGTACCTAGGACGGTGGTTGTCGTGGAGTACACGGTGGTGGTGCATGCCTCTGGCGTCATCGCGGCCTCCGGGATAATCTTGTTCTTTCTGATGCAGGTCGTCATCGCCGCTGTTGTTGCTGTCGCTGTCCTTTGAATTCTATCCCCCCTTTTTCCCCTAGGGTTGGGGTTTTGGCAATGGAGTGGAGCGAGACGGGGGGCGAGAGCCGAGGGGTTTATCACACGTGCTGGAAAATACTGCTGAAAAGGATGGAGCCAGAGAGAGAAGTCGAGAGCTTGAAGTGGTCTCCAACGTGTTCCTTTTGAGTCTTGTAGTAATATTCTTTTTCCTCGGCCCCCAGGGCCTTGTAACATACACCTTGTTAATCAAGAATGAGAAGGAGATTTTGTTACTTCGTCCGCACTTTGCGTCGAATTGCCGCCTGCCGAACTTCTTTCATTCACCATTGTTATTGTTGTATTCCCTTCTTTTTTTTTTCTTTTTTTTTCTTTTTTTTTTTTTTTTTTTTTGACGTCGTCCGGAGGTTACTGGTCGTTGCCGCGTCGGCTCACTTTTTCAGTCATCCTTCTTCTTCAGCCTTAATGGCTCTGTAATGCATATTTAATAAATAACATGAGAAGAAAATTTTTTGCTACCTCTTTTACTCATGTGTTGAATTGTCGCTTGCCGAGCTTCTTTCGACTTTTGTCTTGCTCGAAATCGATGCCGTTCGGAGGTACCCGATTGCCGTCGTATTGACCCATCCTTTCGTCCATAGCTGCAGATTTGTCCGGGGCCGCTCGGGTTTGATGCCCCCTTTCAGAGTTCGAGCTCGGAGGTCCGAGCTTCTCGTCACCCTGAGGAAGTCATCTTATCTCGGGCCTGCGTTGAGAGCTTTCTTGAAGGCCGGAGATTTTGATAAGAATCCCAATCCTTGCTGGGATGAGGTTCCCTGCATCTTTGATGCTGTTTGTTTTTCATTCGTCGCTGACACAGTCCATCGCTTTTCTTTTTAACTCCCCTCTCCTTTCTCCTTTTTCTTTTTCGAGTGAGGGTTTTTTCTCTGCTCTTGGTGGGGTCGCGGGAGCGCGAAGGGGCCACTGAGAAGGTCCTCTTTTTCTGATCTGGTCTTGGATGATCGGACCTTAGTCGGTGCCAGGGCGATGTTCTTCCCTTACTTCTGATGTAATCGATCCCAGTTTGTATTAGGACAAGGTTCTTCCCCCGCTCCTAATAGGACTGTGGGGGCACGTATGGGCATTGTAGGGCCTCTCCCCCCATCCGGTCTCAGAGTAATCGGGCCTTCGACTTTGCTCATGTTAGGATGAGGTTCTCCTTCTGTCCTTAACATGACTGTGGGGGCGCGTATGGACGCTGTAGGACCTCTCCCTCCATCCGATCTAGGGAGAACCAGACCTTCGACTTTGCTCAAGTTAGGGCGAGGTTCTCCTTCTGTCCCTAACATGGCTGTGGGGGCGCGTATGGGCGCTGTAGGGCCTCTCCCCCCATCCGGTCTAGGGAGAACCGGGCCTTCGACTTTACTCAAGTTAGGGCAAGGTTCTCCTCCTATCCCTAACATGGCTGTGGGGGCACATATGGGCGTTGCAGGGCCTCTCCCCCATCCGGTCTAGGGAGAACCGAGCCTTCGACTTTGCTCAAGTTAGGGCGAGGTTCTCCTCCTGTCCCTAACATGGCTGTGGGGGCACATACGGGCATTGCAGGGCCTCTCCTCCCATCCGGTCTAGGGAGAACCGGGCCTTCGACCTTGTTCAAGTTAGGGCGAGGTTCTCCTCCTGTCCCTAACAGGGCCGTGGGGGCACATACGGGCGTTGCAGGGCCTCTCCCCCATCCGGCCTGAGGAGAACCGGGTCTTTGATTGCATCGAGACGAAGCTCTCCTCCAACCCCTGACGCGGTTTGTTTTGACTGTCCTGTCGATATAGGCTCGCGCCAAAAGAGAAGACATGCGGATATAAAATTTTTATTTAAAATAAAGTTATCGGTAATACATTCATAAGTTTTCAGAGCTCCATGGTCGCGGGAGGTCTGCTCCTCCGAGCTCCTTGAGGTAATAAGTTTCGGGTCGGACTACTTCTTTGACTTCGTATGGGCCTTCCCAATTTGGGGCGAGCTTCCCTCGATCCTGGGGTTGCGAGACGGTGGCTCATCGAAGCACTAGATCTCCTTCTCTAAAGACTTTATTCTTGACCCGAGAGTTGTAATAGCGGGCGACTTTCTATCTGTAGGCTACCATCCGAACTTGAGCTACCTCCCACTTTTCTTCCAGCAAGTCGAGGTTGGCTTTAAGACCTTGCGAATTATGATGCTCGTTGAATGCCACGACTCGTGCCGACGGGAGATTGAGCTCAATTGGGATAATAGCCTCCATTTCGAAGGCTAGAGCGAAGGGGGTCTCCCCCGTGGGCAGTCTTTGGGTAGTTCGGTACGCCCACAACACATGATAAAGTTCGTCTGCCCAAGTTCCCTTCGCTTTTTCAAGCCTTGTCTTGATCCCTTGCAGCAGAGTTCTGTTGGTCACTTCAGCTTCGTCGTTCGCCTGAGGATGGGCTACGGACGGGAAGTTGTGGGAGATGTTTAGGTCCTCACAAAATTCAACGAATCTCGCTCCCGTGAATTGCCGTCCATTATCAGTAATTAGGATTCTCGGTAGGCTGAACCTGCAAATGATTGACTTCCAGACGAAGTCTTGCACTTTAGCTTCTGTGATTTTCGCCAGCGGTTCGGCCTCGACCCACTTGGTAAAATAGTCAATCGCTACCAGAAGGAACTTCCTCTGCCCCGATGCCACGGAAAGGGTCCAAGGATATCCATCCTCCATTACACAAACGGCCATGGGGCACTCAAGGGTGTAAGCTCGGTGGTGGGCTGTCTCTGGATGTTGCATATCTCTGACATCGATCGCACTTTCTGACGTATTCAATTGAGTCACGATGCATAGTCGGCCAGTAATATCCTTGGCGGAGCAACTTGTGGGATAAGGATCTAGCCCCCAGATGGCTTTCGTAGATTCTTTCATGCACCTCCCACAAGGCGTAGTCAGCTTCCGAAGGCTGGAGACATTTTAAAAGGGGCAAAGAGTATGATCTCTTGTACAACTTTCCTCATAAAGGATGTATCGGAAGGTTTGATTTCTGAGCTTCCGAGCTTCTTTTGCATCATGAGGGAGAATACCGTCTCTGAGATATGCTATCAGTGGGTCGATCCAACTGGGCTCGTGGTCAATTTCCATCACGGGCCACGATTCTTCCATACTCGGGCACTTCAGAACTTCAAAGAGAACACCCTTGGGCAATTCAGCCGGAGCCAGCGTAGCCAGCTTGGAGAGAAGATCGGTCTTGATATTTTCCATCCTTGGAATCTGCCTGATGTTGAAGCTACTGAAGGCGGGGATGAGCTCCTTTACCTTTTCAAGATACTTAGCCATGCTGTCCTCCCGTGCTTCGTAGTTTCCACTGACTTGTCCCACTACCAGTTGGGAGTCGCTGTGAACTTGGAGCCGATCTACTCCCAACTCTTTGGCAATCTTCAATCCTGCGATCAGAGCTTCATATTCCGGTCCATTGTTTGTTGCGGGGAACTTGAAGCGCAGAGCGTACTCCGCGATGATTCCCTCTGGACTGATCAAGATCAGGCCCGCGCCTGCGCCCGACATGTTGGAAGACCCATCCACGTAGAGGGCCCAAAAGCAACCAGGGGGGTCTGCTTCTTCTTCGGAGGAGTTTGGTCGGGGCTCCAGGCCATCAATTTTGCCCTGTTCAGATTCGGCCTCCTCCGAGATAGTGCACTCCACTATAAAATCTGTCAATATCTGGGCTTTCACTGCTGGTCTAGGTCGATAGTTGATGTCGAATTCTGTGAGCTCGATCGCCCATTTCTCATCCTCCCAGAGGCATCCGCCCGGTGCAGAATCGCCTTGATCGGTTGGTCGGTGAAAAACGTTACGGTGTGCCCTTGAAAGTAGGGTCGGAGCCTCCGGACTACAATCAACAGGACGTAAGTTAGTTTCTCTAATTTAGTATACCTGGTTTCGGCGTCTCTCAACGCACGACTGACGTAGTAGATCGATCGTTGGATTTTTGCCTCTTCCTTGACAAGGACTGCTGCGAGAGCCATGGGGGAGACCGCCAGGTACAAAAATAGTTCCTCTCCAGGCTCGAACTTCGCCTACAACGGAGGCGAGCCGAGGTAGCTCCTTAGCTCTTCGAATGCCTGTTGGCACTCAGCAGTCCAACAGAAGTTCTTCACCGCTTGAGGGTTTGGAAGAAGGGTAAGTACCATTCGGCCGACCTCGCAACGAAGCGATTCAGGGCTGCTACCCTCTCTCTAAGGCGCTGAACCTCTTTTATCGACTTCGTGGTGGCCATCTCCTGGATGGCGCAAATTTTCTCTGGATTGGCTTCAATTCCGTGCCTCGATACCATGAAGCCCAGGAACTTCTCCGAGGTCACTCCGAAAGCACATTTAGTCGGGTTCAGCTTCATCTTATATTTTCGGAGGGCACCGAAGGTCTCCTCGAGGTCGACGACGTGGTTCATGGAAGATTTGCTTTTCACGAGTATGTCGTCCACGTAGACCTCCATATTACGGCCGATCTGCTCCTTGAAGATTTTATTCACCAGCCGTTGGTAGGTTGCACCTGCATTTTTGAGGCCGAAAGGCATGATCCTGTAACCGTAAAGGCTATGGTTAGTAATGAAAGCAGTCTTTTCTTCATCTTCCGGTGCCATCCTGATTTGATTATAGTCGGAGAATGCATCCATAAAGGTGAGAAGCGCATGGTCCGAGGTTGCATCCACCAGTTGATTAATTCTGGGCAGAGGGTAGCTGTCCTTTGGGCAGGCTTTATTCAGCTTTTTGAAGTCTATACACATCCTCCACTTGTCTTTTGCCTTTTTGACTAGGATGACATTGGAAATCCAGTCAGGATAATTGACTTCTCTAATGAATCCGACTTTCAGGAGTTTGTCCACTTCCTCGGCTATCGCTTTCTGCCTCTCCGGTGCATGACCTCGGATTTTTTCTTTCGTCAGTCGATGCTTTGGATCGATGGCCAGACGGTGCTCCATGACTTCCGTGTGAATCCCCGACATATCTGCTGGAACCCAAGCGAAAATGTCCACATTCTTTCATAGAAAATTGATGAGATGCGTCCGCACCTCTTCCCCCAGGTTGGAGCCGATCTTCACCACATGCTCCGCATTCCCGTCGTTCAAAGGGATCGAAACCAGATCTTCGATTGGGCTGCCCCTCTCCTCAGCTAGGTCATCGCGGGCATCCAGCCCATCAACTGGACAGAGGTCGGATTGGTCACTTCTTTGCAAAGCCATGTTGTAGCAGTGTCTGGCCAGGGCTTGGTCTCCCCTGACTTCTCCGACCCCCTGACTGGTAGGGAATTTTAATTTCAAATGGTAGGTTGACACGATGGCCCAGAGAGCATTGAGGCTAGGTCGGTCGAGGATTGCATTGTAGGCTGACGGTGCCTTTACCACCAAGAAATTCACCAGAGCCCTGGATTGTCTTGGATATCGACCCGCAGCTACAGTCAAAGTTATTACTCCCTCCACCAGGACAGCATCGTCGGTAAACCCTACCAGAGGGGAGCTAATCGGCCCCAAATGGCCGTCAAGGATGGACATTCTTGAGAAGGCATCGTAGAATAAAATATCGACCGAACTTTCATTGTCGACTAGAATGCGGTGGACATCATAATTAGCTATATTCAAGGAAACTACAACTGCGTCGTTATGAGAAAATTGAACTCTCCGAGCATCTTCTTTAGTGAAAGTTATGGATTCCTCAATCTTTTGCCGCTTGGGAGGTCCAGCCACTACGTCGGTCGCTCCCCGTCGGGATTCTTCCGAGATGGTGTTGGCGAAATCCGTCGGAGGTCGATTGTCTGACCGCTCCATGCCGGCGGCCATTGTCGGAGGAGGAGGAGCTTGGGAAACTGGAGGTGAGACCGGAGCCTGAGATCTGGCCGTGGAGGCCGTGGGTCACCGTGCAGATGCTTTGCGGGGAGGCATCGGGCGAAGATCTAGTGGGGAAGGAGGAGAGGACGTCAGAAAAGATGACCGGAGGTGGTCCCGTTGAGCGCTCCTTTAAGAACAAGGGTACTGCAAAGACACAGTCCCTTTCTCTAGCGCCAATCCTGTTGGTGCAAAAATCTGTCTGCGTCGGAGAAGCTGGAGTCGAGGGAGTTGCGGTCGTTCGGGACCTGCAAAGGAAGTCTAAACTGGAGTTGGGGTTGCTCTGGCAAGACCCTCCGACGCTCAAGTCAGTTCTCTGTCTCAACGAGAATGGAGTGCTCGAACGAAAATTTTAGCAGAGTTTTGGGATAGAAATTAGAGCATAGAGAATAACATATTGGGGCCCCCCTTTTTATAGGCGGAGGGAGCAACGGATTGACAGCGACATTTGTAACCGCCTAGTCGTGGGCCGCTCGGGGCCAGGAGGAGTTTATTATGAAGAGTAATGGGGTGGAGTCGTGGCTGTCACCATGGCTCGCTATGTGGAATCTGTCGCGGAGAGTGGAGCGGCGTCCGTTGTCGCGACTCGCCAGGGAGTGGTGGAGCCACGCAGTATCCACCGCAGGGAGTGGAGTAGAGTCATGGCCATTACTGCGGCATGCCGCGTGGAGCCTATTGCGGAGAGTAGAGCGACGTCCGTTGTCGCGACTCGCCAGGGAGTAGTGGAGCCGCGCAGAATCCGTCGCAGGAAGTGGAGCAGAGTCGTGGCCGTTACTGCGGCCTGCCAGGGGGTGATGGAGCCACGCAGAATCCGTTGCAGGAAGTGGAGCAGAGTCGTGGCCGTTATCGTGGCCTGCCAGGGGGTGATGGAGCCACACGAAATCCGTTGCAAGAAGTGGAGCAGAGTTGTGGCCGTTACTGCGGCCTGCCAGCGGATCCAGGCCTGTCGGCCAAAGTTCGGTTGGGGTGTCTGGTGGAGAGAGGTGGCTAGCTACCTATCTGAGAGGAGCTCCATGCTGCAAATCCTGTTGGGTGCCTTGGGCGTTAAGGCGGCAGGCGAGGACCACTTGCCGTAGGAGCTCGGTCAGAGGCTTCCCGTAGACGTAGCCCGATTTCGTGCAGACTTTGGCAGAGGGCCGACCGGCGGTGGATGTCAGATGATGCTGGAGAGGTTCGTCCGTCGGAGGGGTCCAGCTACTGGAATCCGTGAGCACGGCATTTGCCCGCTTATAGAAGTTTGGTCGGAGTCCGATCTCCGTAGAAGCCCGGATGGGGATCATTTGTCGAGGAGTCTCGGCCAAGGCCTGTCTGCAACAGAAATTCGAAAGGAATTCGCCCATAATGCAACCTCGGGTGAAGGCTTACGGTTGGAATCCGGCACGGACCGCTCGTGGTAGAAATTTGAAGTAGATCATTTGCAGCGGAAACTCGGAGTGGGTCGCTTGCAGTAGGAGCTCGGAGTCCGGCTCCCGTAGGAGTCCGGACGAAGTCTTCCTGCAGTCGAGGTCGGGGATGAAGTCCAGCTCCCGTAGGAGTCCGGACGAAGTCTACCTGCAATTGAAGTCAGGGGCGAAGTCTGGCTCCCGTAGGAGTCCGGGCGAAGTCTTCCAGCAGTCGGAGTCGGGGATGAAGTCCGGCTCCCGTAGGAGTCCGGGCGAAGTCTTCCTGCAGTCAGAGTCGGGATGAAGTCCGACTCTCGTAGGAGTCCGGAAGGAGTCTACCTGCAATCAGAGTCGGGCACGAAGTTCGGCTCCCGTAGGAGTCCGGACGAAGTCTACCTGCAATTGAAGTCGAGGACGAAGTCCGGCTCCCGTAGGAGTCCGGATGAAGTCTTCATGCAGTCGGGGCCGGGGATGGAGTCCGGCTCCCGTAGGAGTCTGGACGAAGTCTTTCTGCAGTCGGAGTCAGGGATGAAGTCCGACTCCCGTAGGAGTCCGGACGAAGTCTACCTGCAATTGAAGTCGGGGATGAAGTCCGGCTCCCGTAGGAGTCCAGACGAAGTCTACCTACAATTGAAGTCGAGGACGAAGTCCGGCTCCTGTAGGAGTCCGGACGAAGTCTTCCTGCAGTCGGGGCCGAGGATGGAGTCCGGCTCCTGTAGGAGTCCGGACGAAGTCTTCCTGCAGTCGAAGTCGGGGACGGAGTCCGGCTTCCATAGGAGTCCGGACGAAGTCTTCCTGCAACCGGAGTCGGGGATGAAGTCTGGCTCCCATAGGAGTCCGGACAAAGTCTTTCTGCAGTCAGAGTCGGGGACGGAGTCCGGCTCCCATAGGAGTCCGGGCGAAGTCTACCTGCAGCCGGAGTCGGGGATGAAGTCCGGCTCCTGTAGGAGTCCGGACGAAGTCTACCTGCAATTGAAGTCGGGGATGAAGTCCGGCTCCCGTAGGAGTCCGGACGAAGTCTACCTGCAATTGAAGTGGAGGACGAAGTTTGGCTCCCATAAAGTCTGGATGAAGTCTTCCTGCAGTCGGGGCCGGAGACGGAGTCCGGCTCCCATAGGAGTCTGGATGAAGTCTTCCTGCAGTCAGAGTCGGGGACGAAGTCCGCTCCCGTAGAGTCCGGACGAAGGCTACCTGCAATTGAAGTCGGGGATGAAGTCCGGCTCCCGTAGGAGTCCGGACGAAGTCTACCTGCAATTGAAGTCGAGGATGAAGTCCGGCTCCCGTAGGAGTCCGGACGAAGTCTTCTTGCAGTCGGGGTCAGGGACGGAGTCCGGCTTCCGTAGGAGTCCGGACGAAGTCTTCCTACAGCCGGGGACATACATCAGAATGTACCAAACCCAAGAGTTCACTGGCTCGCTCACCTTTTCCAGTAAAAGATAATTTGGTCATTTTATCAAGAAGATAGGACTCACAGATTGGAAGTGATTCACAATCACCTACTTCAAGAATTCCTTCTTGAGCCAACCTGTTTATCTTGTTCTTATTGATATGACCTAGCCTACAGTGCCAAAGGTAGACATCTGACACATTATCTATTTTAGGATGTTTACCGGAGGTTTGAACCACATTAACAGGTTGTGATAGAAAGTAAATTTCATTATTAAGTTGTCCAACAAATATTGTAACACCATTCAAAATGATATTGCAAATATTTTCTTTTATTAAAAATTGATAACCGTTCATGGCCAAAAGGCCTACAGAAATAATATTTAATAAAAAGCTTGGACAATAGTGACATTCACTCAGAATTATATTTCGAGAATTGATTACAAGGTTCATGATTCCTAATGCTAGAACTGAAACTTTGCTTCCATCTCCAACGTTCAGGAATCTATCGCCTTCATCAAATCTCCTACTGACCTGCAGACCCTGCATCAAATTGCAAATATGATAAGGGCTTCCGGTATCCAATACCCAGCAGTAGTATCACAAATGAAAAAGTTACAAGGTGTTATCATATAAGTACCTTGCTTCTTCTTCGGCCTGTTTGGGTCCAGGGAGGCAATGTATAGAGACAGTTCCTCTTTTAGTGCCCCTGCTTCTTGCAAAAGAAGCACTCCGCTTGGCTCTGGTCGGGTTTGCACTTCTTGGTCTGACCCTGTGCAGACCTCTCAGCATGCAGCTGCACCTTCTTATTCTTCTTCTTCTTGTTCTTCTTCTTCCCTTTCTTAAAGGGTCAACGACCAGAAGAAGACCCTCCCACAACATTCACCGACTCCTTATGGAGCTAGTGATCCTTCTCAAAGTTCTGCAGCAACCCCAACAAGCCGTGGTAGTTCACTGCAAGCTTTGTCATCCGAAAATGAGTAAGGAAGGGGAGGAAGGACTTGGACAATGAATTAAGGATCGCATCCTTACCGAGCTGCTCGTGTAGGGGAAAGCCCATTTACTTAGGTGCTCAATCATTCGATCATGTACAGTACATGATCAGTGACTGAGGCTCCATCCCTCATCCGAGCATTGAAAATGGCACAACTAGTTTTGTGCCTTTCAACGTCGTTAGGCATGCCAAAGGAGTCATTCAACATTTGAAGCATCTCCTGTGGCTGGGCGTTCTCGAACCTGCGGCTGAACTCATCATTCATTGTCGCTAGAATAATGCACCGAACGGTGGTGCGGTCATTGAACCACTTCTGATAAGTGTCTCGGACCATCCCTCTAACATTCGGGGCTGGCTCCTCAGGTGTCAGATCCGTTACTATATAAAGGATCCGTTCATGCTCAAGGATGATTGTTAATTTTTGATACCAGCTATCGAAATTAGGTCCCATGAGCTTGTCATTATCTAATAATGACCAGAGGGACAGGGTAGTGGCCATAGCTGCATAAAGAAAAATCAGACCTCTATTAGTACATAAATTACAAATACTAAAGACTTGGACTTTAGTCTAAAGTTTTTTTCAGTATTTTTACGAACTGGTAGCCTCAACCTTCAATTCGAGGAATTACTTTAATTCCTTAGTGGGTACTAGAATCCACACAGACTACACACTAGTCCAACTTTGGTTGGTCAACCCATGTGCATCTATGGGTAGGTTCATAACCAGTTATTTCTCTAAACAACTTCTAGTAATTGATTTTACCCCAGAACCTAATCAGTAGGCTTTGGCCTCCACTGAAAAGATCTGGTTAGGTCCAACTATTAACATGATTTGATTTGGTGAATCGAACCAATAAATGATCAGGCCGGACTTTGGCCGGCCAACCTGATCACCATAGAAAGACTCAAACCAAATTATCATATTATGAATGATAATTTCATTAGTCAATAAGCACCAAGCCTTTGGGCCTCCAATGATTATTAAACTAATGACTCATTATCACTCACTTAATGGGAGGCTATGACTTAGTTATCAATATAACTTAATCATTTTTAGGAACCTAATAATTTTTAAGAATTTTATTAAAGGATAGATGAGAAGAAAATATCCAGCCAATTTCAATCCTCCCACTGACTTCACCAAGTCAGATTAAAAAAGATTTAATTAAAACTGGCATTAGGAGCATCTAAATCAGTCAAACTGATTTACCTAATGACATGGGTGAGCCCTAATCACCAAGTGATCTAATCAAAGCCTAATTCACCAGGTTGGCCAGGTAAGTGAGATCAGTGTGGGGATAAGCCATTAACTTGTCAGAGATCAAATCACTGCGAGTAGCTCCCGCTTAAAAATCACTGGTCAAACTGCCAAACTTACCTTAGACACCAACCGGTTCATTAGTTTTAATTTGATCAACTTAGTAAATAGGGTTCCATCACGTAGCCATGAATTAAGTCCATCTTGGTCTAGTTAAAGACATGGACCCATTCAACTACAACTATTGGAGTTGAGTCTAGAGTATCCTTGACCTAATCTAATTCAACTTTTGATTAGATTTGATCAATTACTCTAATTTAGTCCATTTCTTTAAGCTAACCTTAGGTCTAACCTAATTATGGACCTAATCCATCTAACCCATTGACCCACAAGTTTATGCAATTGTCTTAGGTCTTAATTCACAATTCTAGACCTACTAGACAACACTTAATTCTTTTAATTAAGTATTTGGGCTGATGGGTCAGGGTTTGGCATTTTGAAAATAATTTTTAAATTTGAAAATTTTATTTTTTGTTCACCAAATATGTTGACTCATTTCACAAATAGATCAGTATATTTCATAAATAGCAATCCTATTGCTAATTACATAACAGAAAATAACTCAATCAAAATAAATCATGAATATTTCTTTAGATCTAATCTAACACATTCAAGATAAATTTCACAATTGAACTTTTACATCTTAATTTCTTTCACTGCTTCATCTGTATGGGATATAATTACAGCGGTACCCCTACCGCCATAGGAGACCCCATCGAATGGGAGGAGAGGGCCTTTAAATCCTACTTTTCTCCTATGACCGGACGGCCATGGCAACTAACCCAATTCGATTACTTGCTATTTGGATCAAGTATATCTAAATATACCAATTTCAAAATTTAAATTTCAAATTTTAAATTTTAAATTTTAAATTTTGAATTTCAAATTTCAAACAAATTTCAAATTTAAATTTTTGAATTTCAAATTTTGAATTTTAAATTTTTAAATTTTAAATTTTGAATTTCAAATTTGAAATTTCAACCAAATTTTAAATTTCAAATTTCAAATTTTAAATTTTAAATTTTTGAATTTTGAATTTAGAATTTCAAATTTTGAATTTTGAATTTTAAATTTTTGAATTTTGAATTTCGAACAACTTTCAAAATTTAAATTTTAAATTTTTAAATTTTAAATTTTAAATTTAAACTTTTAGATTACAACTTAATCTACGCATGCAAATATATATATCATATCTAAGAACCTGCTCTGATACCATTTGTAGGAAAATTCAGTGCAGGGGTAAAATGATAATTTTAAAACTTTTTCAAAATCATGATTTTACAGTAAAAAATATTAATTAATCTAATTAATTAACATGAATTTACCTTATACTAGGATCTAAATATGATATATAGCATGCATGCATTTAAATTTGAAATTCAAATTTGAACAATAAACACTTTATTGTAATGTGTTCAGAACACAATACCTTTGTGCGGGTAGTAGATCACCGCAATCTGATCACCGTCGGGAGAGTCTGATCATCGCGATGTAGCCACACAGCGTGTCTGACCTCTGTGGATCATCCACACGAAGCTCTCGGTCTGATCGACTCCTTACGAGTGCTAGCTCGTTGTAGAGCCCTTTTGACGGTCGATGCTGATCGAACTCCTTCGATCGATGTCTGTCGATTCTTCGGATGCTCCAGATCATCAACAAACGTGCTTGAGAGGATGTTGAAGATCTTCCTGAGATTTTGTGAGCTCACGACACTCGTAGCTCACTTTCTCACTTCCAGAACCCTAGGCTAAAACTCTAGGAACTCACCGGAAACCTTGCACCCACTTTTCTTTCTTTTTCTCTTGGAAGGATATGGACTTCCTTCTTACGCACAAGACTTCTCATGCCCCAAAATTTTTCTTCGAAAATCTTCTTCTTGTATGCCCCACTCTTCTCCTCCTTTTATAACAACGTCAAATGTCTTATCCAAAAGAAAGGATAAAGATGAGTAATTGCACATTTGAATTCAAATCAAATTTTGAATTCAAATGGACACCAACTCATCCCTTATCCACTAAAGGCATGACGCATGGCTTAAATTATGCATGGAGTGATTTCATGAGAAACTTTTTCTCATGTAATAAATGGGACGTAAAAAAAGGGATAAGGTACAAAGATTGATTGCCCATTCAAATTCAAACTTTATTTTGAATTTGAATGGCCAACCAATCATCCTTATCCATTCATATGGCACATTAAAGTGGGGCGTGGAGAGGGCTTGGCGTGAGAAAAAAATTCATGAGAAGTTCCTTCTCATGAATTCAAATGGGTGCAATGGAAGTGAGGTTGCACATGGAGATTGGGTCAAGGTGGTTTAATTATTTAAACCAACCTAATTGAACCAAATAAGTTAGGTCCAATTAGACTAATTTAAACCCAACTAAATTAGGCTTAATTAGACTCAATAAAATTTTAATCAAATCAAAAATTGATTAAGCCCAACCCCTGATCAAATCAGGGACCAAACCATCTCGACGATTAGGTCAACTCTTAACCTAATTGGGTCAAACCCAACTGAATCCAATTCAATTGGACTTGATCCAAAAATAATTACTCAATCAAATTGAGTTAATTAGTGATCAAATCACTAATTAAACCTCTCATAAATATTGAGTCCAAATCCGATGGGCAATCAGGCATCAGAATTCATCGATATGTAACCCTAATCGAAAAGTCCCAACCAGTGGGGCTTTTGACCCCGGTACCCATAATGTGCGGAACTCGTAATCAGAGAATCCTGATTCTCGATCACTGAGTCTCAAACATGTAGGATTCTATATCAGCCATCAGTCAGATAGGAACCTCTAATGTGTGTGACCCCGTAGGTTCGAACCTAAGCCGGTAGCACAGGAACTAATTCCTGTACTAATCGAAGTGACCATCTAGTAATGGTACCCGACGTCCGGATAGGTCGAAGAGTCACAATCGCAACACTTAGAACCTACATGAATATGGTTACTGTATAATTTATCCTTTTGATCCCTGTGTTTAGGACGACACAGGGTTAAACTGTCAATCCTGATCAGATCATCCGAATCGTGCTCAACTCACACAGTCCTGTAACTCCTCACAAGGACTACCCTGGCCAAAGTTTTTCTAAATTGAAACACGACTGTACACAGCTCTTAAACTGGAGTGGTCAATCCCATCTTGACACACGCACCGACAAGTCAAGTACTTGACTACACCCAGCAGCCTTCCGTCACTGAATTAAAAATTCAGGTAGTCCAGTGCCTAAGTGTAGTGAGTTGCTTGCAAGACACCATGACGGTCTCAGATCGGAGGGATATTTATATCCATATTCCATTGGAGCAAATCTTGATAGCAGAAATAGCTCCAGAGTCGATCACGTTCAGTGCAGATGTACCCTTACATCTCACCTGTATGCCATACCAGTGTCTCCACACTCATTGGTTAAGAGGACAACCAACCTATATGGCACATAACGACCTATACTTGATAAACGTTGTCATCCTTGGTAACAACGTATCATTTGATCGCGAACAGATTTAAGGACTAAATGATAAATCTTTTTTTGTCGAGTCTAAATAGTCCTAAGGACTTCACCACAACATAGGAGTTCATTAGAAGATGAAATATTTTGCGATAAAAAATATCAAAATAATTTTTATTAATTCATAATTCATGTACAAATATAAAAATGAGCACAACCGTCAACAGGCTGACGATTGGCTTTGGGATACTATTCCCAACACCACATACAATACAAGAAATACCACTACTGGATCATTAGCCCACTTATAAATGCAGGGCTCTTCTCCATTCTTAACGAAGCCATACGTCTTGATCGTCCTATCAAAACGTATGTTTCAACTCCGGGATGCTTGCTTAAGTCCATAAATGGACCTCTGTAGCCTGCACACCTTAGACTCATCTGTGGATGTGAACCCTTCAGGTTGTATCATATACACCTCTTCATCCAGCTCTCCATTTAGGAAAGCTGTCTTCACATCCATCTACCAGATTTCATAGTCTAGATAGGCAACTATCGCAAGCATAATCCGAATGGATTTGAGCATTGCCATAAGAAAAAATATCTCGTCATAGTCTATACCATAACGTTGACAATATCCCTTAACAACCAGATGGGCTTTATAGGTCTCCACCTTTCCGTCTGCGCCCCTTTTCCTCTTGAAGATCCACTTACACCCTATGGGTTTTACTCCTTTGGATGGATCAACCAATGTCCACACATCGTTGACCTTCATGGACTCCATTTCGGATTTCATGGCCTCTAGCCATTTCTCAAAGTCAGATCTCTGCATTGCATCCATGTAGGTGATCGGATCCTCATCGTTTTCATCAAGTTCGACAGGATCGCCGTCCTGAACCAAGAAACCATAGTATTTGTCCGGTTGACGTGGTACTCTACCAGACCGCCTTAAGGGTGCAGGAACAATGGGCTCTGGATCTGATCTAACCAAATCCGGTTCAGGTTCAGCAACTTGTGTCGATTTTTTCACCTGTCGAACTTTCTCAAGTTCGACCTTAGAGGCAACAGTCCCTTCACCAAGGAACTCTTTTTCCAAAAAGATTGCCTTAAGGTTGACAAACACCTTTTGCTCATCAGCTAGGTAGAAATAATACCCTTTGGTCTCTTTTGGGTACCCTATGAAATAACACTTGTCAACCTAGGTCCAAGCTTGTTCGTAATTAAACATTTAACATAAGTGGACACCCCCAAATCCTAAAGTGCAAGAGTACTGGCTTACGTCCTATCCATATCTCATATGGCATTTTGGTTACAGACTTACTCGGAACCCTATTTAGAAGGTAACAAGCCGATTTAAGCGCAAATCTCCAGAGAAATATCGGCAGACTAGCAAACCCCATCATGGATCGAACCATGTCCAACAAGATCTGATTCCTCTTTTTAGACACATCATTATGCTGTGGTGTTCCAAGAGAAGTCCACTGAGAGAGAATCTCATTCTCCCCAAGATATGTCAGAAACTCATTGAAAAGGTATTCACCTCCTCGATCAGATCGAAGAGTTTTAATACACTTTTCAGTTTATTTTTCTACCTCATTTTGGAATAGTTTGAACATTTCAAACGACTCTGACTTATGCTTCATTAGGTTCATTAGGTAGACATACCCATACCTCGATAGATCATCTGTGAAGGTTATGAAGTAGAAATATCCACCTCTTGTACTTGAGCTCATGGGTCCACATACATCAAAATGTACCAGACCCAAGAGTTCACTGGCTCGCTCACCTTTTTCAGTAAAAGGTGACTTGGTCATCTTCCCAAGAAGACAGGACTCACAGGTGGAAAGTGATTCACAATCACCAACTTCAAGAATTCCTTCTTGAGCCAACTTGTTTATCCTGTTCTTATTGATATGACCTAGCCTGCAGTGCCAAAGGTAGACTTCTGACATATTATCCATTTTAGGATATTTACCGGAGGTTTGAACCACATTAACAGACTGTGATAGTAAGTAAATTTTATTATTTAGTGGTCCAACAAACATTGTAACACCATTCAAAATGATATTGCAAATGTTTCTTTTTATTAAAAATTCATAACTGTACATGGCCAAAAAGCCTAAAGAAATAATATTTAATAAAAAAAACTTAGATAATAGTGACATTCACTCATAATTACATTATGAGAATTGATTACAAGGTTCATGATTCCTAAAGCTAGAACTGAAACTTTGCTTCCATCTCTAACGTTCAGGAACCTCTTACCTTCATCAAATCTCCTACTGACCTGCAGACCCTGCATCAAATTACAGATATGATAAGGGCTTCCGGTATCCAATACCCAGGCAGTAGTATCACAAATGAAAAAGTTGCAAGGTGTTATCATATAATTACCTTGCTTCTTCTTCAGCCTGTTCGGGTCCAGGGAGGCAATGTATAGAGGACAGTTCCTCTTCCAGTACCCCTGCTTCTTGCAAAAGAAGCACTTCGCCTGGCTCTGGTCGGGCTTGCGCTTCTTGGTCTGACCCTGTGCAGACATCCCAGCATGCAGCTATACCATCTTATTCTTCTTCTTCTTGTTCTTCTTTCCTTTCTTAAAGGATCGACGACCAGAAGAAGACCCTCCCACAATATTCACCGACTCCTTATGGAGCTGGTGATCCTTCTCAAAGTTCTGCAGCAACCCCAATAAGCCGTGGTAGTTCACTGCAGGCTTTGTCATCCGAAAATGAGTAAGGAAGAAGAGGAAGGACTTGGGCAAAGAATTAAGGATCGCATTCTTACCGAGCTGCTCGTGTTAGGGAAAGCCCAGTTTACTTAGGCGCTCAATCATTTCGATCATATACAGTACATGATCGGTGACTGAGGCTCCATCTCTCATCCGAGCATTGAAAATAGCACAACTAATTTTGTGCCTTTCAACGTCGTCAGGCGTGCCAAAGGAGTCGTTCAACATTTGAAGCAGCTCCTGCGGCTGGGCATTCTTGAACCTGCGACTGAACTCATCATTCATTGCTGCCAGCATTATGCACCGAACGGTGGTGCGATCGTTGAGCCACTTCTAATAAGTATCTCGGATCATCCCTCTAGCGTTCAGGGCTAGCTCCTCAGGTGCCGAATCCGTTACTACATAAAGGATCCGTTCATGCTCAAGGATGATTTTTAATTTTCGATACCAGCTATCGAAATTAGGTCCCATAAGCTTGTCATTATCTAATAATGACCGGAGTGACAGGGTAGTGGCCATATCTGCATAAAAAAAATCAGACCTTTATTAGTATATAAATTATTAATACTAAAGACTTGGACTTTAGTCTAAAGTTTCTTCCAGTATTTTTACGAACTGGTAGCCTCAACCTCCAATTCGAGGAATTACTTTAATTTCTTAGTGGGTACTAGAATCCACACAGACCACACATGAGCCCAACTTTGGTTGGTCAACCCATGTGCATCTATGGGTAGGTTCATAACCAGTTGTTTCTCTAAACAACTTCTAATAATTAATTTTGCCCCAGAACCTAATCAGTAGGCTTTGGCCTCCACTGAAAAGATCTGGTTAGGTCTAACCATTAACATGACTTGATTTGGTGAATTGGATCAATAAATGATCAGACCCGACTTTGGTCGGCCAACCTGACCACCATCAGAAAGACTCAACCAAATGATCATATTATGAATGATAATTTCATTAGTCAATAAGCACCAGACCTTTGCACCTTCAGTGATTATTAAACTAATGGACTCATTATCACTCACTTAATAGGAGGCTATGACTTAGTTATCACTATAACTTAATCATTTTAGAGACTTAATAATTTTTGAGAATTTTTATTAAAGGATAGAAGAGAAGAAATTAACCAGCCAATTTCAATCCTCCCACTAACTTCACCAAGTTAGATTAAAAAGGATTAATTAAAGCTGGCATTAGGAGCACCTAAGTCAGTCACATTGATTTACCTAATGACATGGGTGAGCCCTAATCACCAAGTGATCTAATCAAAATCTAACTCATCAGGTTGGCTAGGTAAGTGAGATCAGTGGTGAGGATATGCCATTAACTTGTCAGAGATCGAATTAATGTGAGTAAATCCCACTTAAAAACCACTGGTCAGACTGCCGAACTTACCTTAGACACCAACCGATTCATTAGTTTTAATTTGATCAACTTAGTAAATAGGGTTCCACTGCGTAGCCATGAATTAAGTCCATCTTGATCTAGTTAAAGATATGGATCCATTCAACTACAACTATTGGAGTTGAGTCTAGAGTGTCCTTGATCTAATCTAATTCAACTTTTGATTAGATTTGATCAATTACTCTAATTTAGTCCATTTCTTTAAGCTAACCTTAGGTCTAACCCAATTATGGACCTAATCCATCTAATCCATTGACCCATAAATTTATGCAATTATCTTAGATCTTAATTCATAATTCTAGACCAACTAGACAATACTTAATTCTTTTAATTAAGTATTTGGACTGATGGGTCAGGATTTGGCATTTCGAAAATAATTTTTAAATTTGAAAGATTTTATTTTTTGTTCATCAAATGTGTTGACTCATTTCATAAACGGATCAGCACATTTCATAAACAGCAATCTTATTGCTAATTTCATAACAGAAAATAACTCAAAATAAATCATGAATATTTCTTTAGATCTAATCTAACACATTCATGATAAATTTTATAATTGAACCTTTACAATTAAGTCCTTTCGCTGCTTCGTCTGCATGGAATATAATCGCTCGGACCCCTACCGCCATAGGAGAACCCCATCGAATGGGAGGAGAGGGCCTTTAAATCCTACTTTTCTCCTATGACCGGACGACCATGGTCACCAACCCAATTAGACTACTTGCTACTTGGATCAAGTATATCTAAATATACCAATTTCAAAATTTAAATTTTAAATTTCAAATAAATTTTAAATTTTAAATTTTTGAATTTCAAATTTTGAATTTTAAATTTTGAATTTCAAATTTAAAATTTTAAATAAATTTCAAATTGTAAATTTTGAATTTCAAATTTTTGAATTTTGAATTTTGAATTTCAAATTTTAAATTTCAAATTTTGAATTTCAAATTTTAAATTTTAAATTCAAATTTTAAATTTAAACTTTTAGATTACTACTTAATCTACGCATGCAAATGTATATCATATTTTAGAATCTGCTCTGATACCAATTATTGTGGGAATTTCAGTGCAGAGGTAAAACGATAATTTTAAAACTTTTTCAAAATTATAATTTTATAGCAAAAATTATTAATTAATCTAATTAATTAACATATATATATCCTACATAAGGATCTAAATATGATATATATAACATGTATTTAAATTTAAAATTTAAACTTTTACGGTAAACATTTTACTGTTATGTGTTCAGAATACATTATCTTCGTGCAGGTAGTCGATCACTGCAATCTGATCACCGTCGAAAAAATTTGATCATTGTAATGCAGCCACACAGTGTGTCTGGCCTCTGCAGATCGTCCACACAAAGCTCCCGGTCTGATCGACTCCTCACGAATGCTAGTTCGTTGCAGAACCCTTTCGACGGCCGATGTTGATCGAACTCCTTCGATCTTGATCTGCCGACTCCTCAGATGCTCTGGATCATCAGTAGATATACTTGAGAGGTTGATGAAGCTCTTTCTGAAGTTTGGTAGGCTCACGACACTCGTAGCTCACCTTCTCACTTCCCGAACCCTAGGCAGAAATCCTAGGAAACTCTCAGAAAAATCCTGTGCCCTTTCTGTTTCTTTTCTTTTCTCTTCTTTTCTTTTCTTTTCTCACACACAGAGCCTTTCTTATGCCACTCTCTCTCTAGGATCAAATGTGCACACGTCCCACCTTCTCTTCTTTTAAAACGGTGCAAGACTGCATTTTTACCGCATTTTTACCGCGTGAGAGGATAAAGCTAGGTGGTTGCTCACTTGAATTCAAATCGAATTTGAATTCAAATGCCAACCAACCTATCCTTATCCACTCAAGGCATGAGAAGGGAGGGGTGTGGGCTTCTTTGTGCGTGGAGAGTTTACACAAGAAACTTTTTCTCGTGTAGAGCAAGTGGCGCACAATTGGATAAGGTGGCGCATGAGATTAATTGCTCATTCAAATTCAAACATCATTTGAATTTGAATGGCCAACCAACCATCTTTATCCACTCAAAATGACACACAAAGAAGGAGCATGGGAAGGCTTCTACGTGGGAGAAAATTCACGAGAACTCGTTTCTCATGAATTCAAATAGGCGCAGGTGAGGTGAGGTGGCACAGGGAGATAAGTCAAGATGGTTTCAAATCTAATTGAACCAACCTTATTAAAATAGATTAGGCATAATTAGACTAAATTAAATCCAACATAATTAGGCTTAATTAGGCTCAATAAAATTTTAATCAAATCAGAAATTGACTAAGCCCAACCCTTGATCAAATCAGGAACCAAACCACCTCAGCGATTAGGTCAACTCTTAACCTAATCAGGTCAAATCCAACTGAATCCAATTCAATTGGACTTGATCCAAAAATAATTACTCAATCAAATTGAGTTAATTAGCGATCAAATCACTAATTAAACCTCTCATAAATACTGAGTCCAAATTCGATGGGTAATCGGACATCAGAGTCCATCAATATGAAACCCTGATCAAAGAGTCCCAGACCAGTGGGACTCTTGACCCCGGTACCCAAAATGTGTAAAACTCATGATCAGAGAATCCTGATTCTTGATCACAGAGTCCCAGACACATAGGACTCAGAGTCCCCGAGCATTAGGACTCTTGGTCGAAGAGTCCCAGTCCAGTGGGACTCTTCACCAGCCATTAGATCAGATAGGAACCTCTAATGTGTGTGACCCCGCAGGTTCGAACCTAAGCCGGTAGCATAAGAACCAATTTCTGTACTAATCGAAGTGACCATCTAGCAATGGTACCCGACGTCCGGATAGGTCGAATAGTCGCAATCGCAACACTCAGAACCAACGCGAATATGGTTACTGTATAATTCATCCCTTTTGACCCCTGTGTATGGGATGACTCAGGGTTAAACTGTCAACCCTGATCAGATCATCCGAATCGTGCTCAACTCAAACAGTCCTGTAACTCCTCACTAGGACTACCCTGGTCAAAGTTTTGCTAAATTGAAACACGACCGTACACAGCTCCTGAACTGGAGTGGTCAATCCCATCTTGACACATGCACCGACAAGTCAAGTACTTGACTACACCTAGCAGCCTTCCGTCACTGGATTAGAAATTCAGATAGTCCAGTGCCTAAGTACAGTGAGTTGCTTGCAAGTCACCGTGACGGTCTCAGGTCGGAGGGATAGTTATACCCATATCCCATCGGAGCAAATCTTGACAGCAGAAATAGCTCCGGAGTCTGTCACGTTCAGTGCAGATGTACCCTTACATCTCACTTGTATGCCATATCAGTGTCTCCATACTCCTTGGTTAAGAGGATAACCAACCCATATGGCACACAACGACCTATGCTTGATAAACGTTGTCATCCTTGATAACAACGTATCATTTGGTCGCGAATAGGTTTAAGGACTAAACGACAAATCCTCCTTTGTCGAGTCTAAATAGTCCTAAGGACTTCACCACAACATAGGAGTTCATTAGAAGATGAAACAATTTGTGATGAAAAATACCAAAATAATTTTTATTAATTTATAATTCATATACTAATACAAGAAAGGGCACAACCGTCAACAGGTTGACGATTGACTTTGGGACACTATTCCCAACAATAGCCTCCCGAGGAACAACCACAGTGACGTATGATGTCAGACTCCTCACTTCATCTAGCGTATCAATCGAGGTATGCCTCGATGTGGCCACATCCTGAAGACTTTTGCCAGCATTCACCTTGGAGAGTCAACCCGAAGCTTTGGCATCCATCTTGATCACCAACGCTATGGTGAATGTAGGGACACTCTCTATTTTCTTCACCGGAGCCAAAAAGATACCTTGACCCCAAAACTGGAAAGCAACTGATACATCCTAAAATAGACTATCCATCATGGCACTGGCAACCCAACAGCAGCACGACATATGTCTTCGATAGAAAGTGATGGAGTGACAACCCAGCCTTTGCCACGTGATCTTTTGCAATCATGCTAGAGAAGCTCAAGAGTCTTCTATTTGCAAAATGATAAGCAACCGCCATCTCACTACTCTACTTTCTCCACTCAATGAGATCCATAATCTCAACAAACTCTAGAACGTGTGAGCCATTATTCTCTAACAGTAAGAGCACATCCCAACAACTACTACTCTCTGACAAATGGCATGCATTCCTACAGACGACAGGTCCATCTTCATCTATAAAACTCTACTCCTGGGGATCCTCCAAGTAAGTGAATACTTACTCGCATGCTTTCTTCCAAAAATTGATTCCATATGAACTGGAATCTACCCCCTTAAGGAGTCTTAAGTTCTTCTGACTCCATATTTGAACTCAATCCTCCATACGGCATCCTCTGTGCTTCCATTCTCCATTCTTTTACTCCAATCTACCATACTTCATATTTGACTCCACTACTAAACTCTCTCTAAAAGCTCAAACTTTTTCTGTTTACTTCTGTAGGAGACTGACTTAGGCATCTGAGGAACCACTACCAGAGAATCTCCCAGTATTAAGATTTTTCTATCTTTAGTAATTTTGTAGGATCCGACTTAAGAGATCGACTGAGGATCTAGCAACAATATTTGATCCGGAGGTCTCGACTGGCTATCCTGCGATCCTCTCTTTCTCGACTCTAGATCAGCGGTCTAAGCCAGCTTGACTCCCTGATGGCAACTATGTCTTTGGTAGATTATGAATCTGCTTCTCTTCCATAAAGTTTTGGAGGTCATGAATCTACCTGGTGTAGAAAAATATAATCTCTCATGTGAATGATGCACCAGTCCAAGATGAAACGAACAGAACACCAAATAAGCACAAGAATAATAGCAAAAGGGAAGAACAAAAATTCAAGAAAGAAAAATTTTGTTAAGAAAATATCTAAGCTGAAAAATAGAACTTGGTTGTTTCTTCATCTCTTTACGGGACACCAGCGGAAAAATAAAAAGGAAAAGAACAACGATGTCTCTCTCCACCAAGCAAAGACGTTTCAAGCCAGTAGAAAAGATACCTCTCACCAAAATTGAAACTAATTATTTTTTTTTAAAATTTTTATCTAAGACCCACATTGAGCAAAGGTTAATTCCTTTCCCACAAAGAGATAAAGTAAGTATCTATTGAGTCTATGGCTCACTTTAAACTAACTTAGACCAACATTATATAAATCCAACTATTAGATAAAAAGAACTATTTAAATATTGTGGGAGTTTGCGATGACTCCAACACTCTCAATTATTCTAAACTCCATGCTAACAGTACTTAGCTTGCCACTCAAAGCTTCAGAGCACTTGATCATCAATCACTTGATGAAGATATGTGCTATATCTAATTCTTTGTTGAGATTGGAATTAGATTAATGTATTCATTGTGTAATCTGCTCTAATAAAGTGATGATAAACCTTCCACACGCCACGAACATTACACTTGGATCGCCACGTAAAATGACCATATACCCACTAGGGCATAATCCTAGAGAACATGCAAGGGCTGATATAAAGACTTGCAATTTTGAATGTTTTGTTCTTCTAGATGCACGGACTTTAATACTTATATGCTTATTTAGGGACTGAAATACTTAATCTAGACGTGGTACATCTTCTTTTGTTAAGTTATTTTCAACATCTAGATCACAGTATGCACATTAAGCATAAGCTCATGATTTAAAAATGCCTATAGATTTCCCGTTTCTTTAATTTTTATGTTACATGTTATAATTAAGGTGAGCAAAATTTTTGCATATACTTTCATGGTTATACTTTATAAGAAATTTCATGAGTTCATATTGATCTCATTGTCTTGCTTGCTTTGCTTGTAGATAGTGCCGATTAGGATGATATTTTGGTTAAAGCCGTGAAAAAATTCAAAGGGAAAAGTTGGGAAAAAATATGTCAACATGCTCCAATGTTTTACTTTTGGCATGTTTCCAAGCATGCTTATTGTGGATGGATCACAACTGGTAAATAATTTCCCTTGTTGCTTTTCCTGATTTAATGTTAATAATTAATTTAATGAACA
The DNA here is from genome assembly GCF_000442705.2 of Elaeis guineensis. Taxonomy (NCBI): domain Eukaryota; kingdom Viridiplantae; phylum Streptophyta; class Magnoliopsida; order Arecales; family Arecaceae; genus Elaeis; species Elaeis guineensis. Next base: position 72,477,670 of record NC_025996.2, read on the forward strand.
CAGGAGAGAGGCTAGAATCTTGGTTGGATGGTAAGAATAAAGTAAATAATCTTGGTAAACAATTTCCTTATTTTTTGTTTATTTTCTGCGGGGTGGATGATAAGCTTTAAATTTAAAAAATACTGTGAACTTTTGTTTCTTAAATAGTGTTTTCTTGCTAAGAGGGTTGCTTTTTCCTGTTGCTTAATTTTATCAACAGGTGGCCACAAAATTTGAGCATAGGAGCAGCAAAGGCTGTAATGTCCTCCATATGAATGGCAAGGTTGCAGTTCTGTCTGGGTCGCCTTCTTTGCAGAAAATCCTTTCTATCAAGTAATAGCACGGGACTGCTTTGTCCGTTCCCAAGCCCTGAACTCAGCATGACAAATTATGCTTTCTAGGGATGAAAGTGGCAGGAATGTTATATGTCCGAATTTATTCTCATGTTCGAATCAATCTGCATATGAATAAAAATTTAAAGATTAATTAATATCTTTACTCATATCTATATCCATAAAAAAAATAATAAATATAAATATAAATAGATAACTATTTAATCCATATCCGAATATCTAAATTCCTGTATAATTCTATAAAATTTTATACAATACTTATTAATTTTTTTAAAAAATATATAATCATATAAATATATTATTAACTTGATTTATCATCTGTTTAATAATATCTTTAATTTATAGTCAGAAAATTTAATTATATAAATTATATTCATAATTATATCTATTCTTATAGTGTTTGAATTATATCTGTATTCATTTAAAATAAATATGGATATAAATTTTTATATTCGAATAATATCCGTATCCGTATTTGTATTCGTCAAATAAAATAAATATGGATACAAATAAAATAAATATGGATATGAATATGTTGCGATCCGATCCATATCCGATCTAATTTCAGCTCTACAAGCATGCCACCAAGAATGGAAAAAATGAATTGTTAAAAGGAAACAGCTAAATACTATTTTACATAGATGGAAGTTGTGCATGAAACTGAGCATTTATTCAAAAATAGCATCCAATATCTACGCAAAACAACACCCAAATCATGCAAATAAACTCGGAATAAGTAGTCCACACTCCTCGATATGGAAATCTCAGGCCAAATTTCATTGTAATACATGCAAGCTTTTTCAGCTGGGACTTCACAGATCTCATACTAATCACCACACTATAGAGCTATCTGTTTTCTTTAATACTTCAATCATTAATGCTTATAGCTCCCATGCAGAAAGAAAGCGAGGAATAGACCAGACATGGTTTCTTCCAATCTAAACAGACTAAACTATCATGTGTCCTGCAGGCAGTAATACTGTGTCCACCGCGCCTTCCTATCAAAACCATGACAAAAATAGTCAAGCTGTCCAGCCATCAAACCTTCAAAACACCGTTACACTTCCCCTCGTCGACTGATGGTAAGTGTAAAGTATATGAGAATCATTGTCCCCATGCTTGACCTGAAAATAATTTGCAGATATATCTGGTTACTGTAAAGGAGACAGATGTAGAAACTTCTGCTTGATTAGGAATATATGGTATTGCTAATTCTGGCTCAAGAACATCACTAGGTAGCAGTAAACATGACCTTAAACAGAATGCCTGACAAAGATTGGGTCTAAGAGCGAAGGTATATAACCTATCATACTTTGAGATCATTTTCCTAAACATGGAGAAATGGCCGACCATGAAGACTAAAAGACTGAATGGTGGGTATGAAGTCCTTCATTGGTATATTTATCATACAATGATTCAAACAAAATCGAGTAGAGAGCATGCTTAAAGTTCCATAAAAACTTTGAAAGAGTCTATATGAGAAAAAAGACTACTCAACATTAGGAAATAACACTTATATCAGTAACATAATTTACAAGTCAGGAAAGCTTGACTGCAATTTAATCCCTTTGTTGGGCTATGCAGAAACCAAACATGAACATTTACTAGTTCATTACAATGAGATAATCTATGTGAAAAGTTGAGGTTAGGCAGCCCTCAGTCCACCCTAATTAGGCGAGTATGGATTTTGTAATGCAAGGAGCAGAAAGATAGCAACTTATCATTCAAATAAGAAATCGATGCCTCACATGAAGGAGACAGACTGTCATGCTGGACAAGTGTTGATAACTGCAGTGAATCTACTCTCACAACTAAATGGTCTCAGAGACAAAGGGACCAACTTGGTTCACCCATAGGGAAAATGGTTCCACAACATAGCCCAAAAGACATATGTCAAATTATCCAAGACACAGAAGAACCAACACTTTCGTTTTTCTTCTCCCATTGGCCATTCCTATTGCAGGCTCCTCTGGTTGTGGGACCAGTGGTTCCACCAGAGTCACTAAGCAACCTCTAAATAATATGCAAGGAACTGAGAAGCTCCTTCCTTGAAAGAAAATTCAGAATAATCAGCAGAGGTATTTGGACATATTCAAGGGAGCAACATAGATCTCAATCGTTGTGAATCAGTTAACATGATACAGTTAAGACAATGACCACAAAGTCGAAATATTTTTGGGGCCTCTTTCTTGTTTCTATCATTTTGCCCATATTGAGTTGTTCCTCATACAGAAAACAAATCAACATTTCTATGGGTCTACCAGCAAATCAAAATGAAAATGACCATGCTACCACCTCAGACACTGGTCTGGAGCCTCAGTTTCTATAATACAGTGAGGATCAAAAAAAGAGCGCAGTTTCAGGTGAAAATTTGTATAATCATCTCGGGCTGCTAAACATTATGTAATAAACATCTGTAATTAGAAAAGGTCCAACCATTCTCACTAGTTACATCACTGATGATATCAGTCAAGCAGAATGTTCATTTAGCTCAGACCACAATATCCAGCCATTCATTGAGATATAAACAAATGGAATCCAATTACCTCAGCTTCCAAAATGTTAGTGTCATTATTAGAATTAGAGGACCATCAGAGTACTTACATAGAAGCAAAAAGAAGAAGGATTTTCTTCGGGTTGATAGTTGTTAAGCGATGAAATCTCCTACTCCTTCCATCCCCAGTATCTGCAACACCGGAAATATTAGCTGAAGTTGAAGGCGCTACAAGAACTTTGATTGGCATCGCAGGCTGTTTCAACTGCTCCAGCTGGGAACACCCCACTGTTAAAGCAGAAAAGTAATCAAGATTCACAGTGACATACAATCATTCAATTATGGCAAAGTATTTGTTTAATGACTACAACGTTGGCTGCAATAAAAATTCCAGTAATGATGTGGCAAATCCAAAATCATACAGTAATGAAATATTGATTTCCACAAAAACAAGTAGCTAGATGAGACATTTGAAATTTTGTGCAGTGGAAATCAGATGGTCAGGGTCATTTGATGCATCCAACAGAGAAGGGCTCAATTTGAGAAACTGCAAGAGTGGCCCTATGATCACATGCACAGGGATTTTGTAACAATTAAATTGCTGCAATATCTTGTCTTATACACTTTAGATGTAATACAGTATAGATAGAAAAAGCTAACCACAAAGTAGCCAAACTTTTCAGGCAATTGCATGTGCCCTGCATTCTGATCTAATATTTTAGAATGCAGTGGTTACTAAAGGACATCATACCTTTAATGACAAGCTTTTTAGATGCTTCATCTGCTTCTTGCTCCTCACCATTTCGCTTCTCCATTCTGCTTGAACCCTTACGAGAAAGGGCTTTCTGTTTGTACAACAACAAAAAAGAGAAAACCTTTACCTAATTATTTTACTAAATGTGGCTAATTAATGGGAATCTAGAAGGTAGATTTATTGATAACTAGAATGACAAAAATCATGTATTTAGCAAACTCTTCTTCTTAAAAAGAAATGGATAATATCAAACTCACCGTCATTTTCGGACTTCCAGAGCACTTATCAGAGGGCTGTGTAAGGCTTTCAATGTCCAGAACCATATTTCCTGCTTTATCCATAGCTGGAATCTGGTTCTGCAATTATTGGAACAAAGAACTTTATGAAAACATAGAAAGCCACCAGAAAAAGGAAAAATTACAAACAGATTAGTTTACCATATTGCTAATTAGATCTATAACCACATAAATTAAAAAAATAAATGTACCAGTGAGGAACAGCTCTAGACTGATCTGTAAATAATTTTACCCTACAGACCAACTGATACTGGATCCCTGATTGTGTATGACAACATATATAATATTTTAATATGGGTTCCAGATCCAAATTTAGAAATGAGTAACATCTATTGATACCAAAACTGACGACCGTAGGTATATTAGTGACAATTCACCCTGCATTATCCTGGGACTAGCTTCCCCAGTTACTCTAATCAGACCTCTTAATTCCTTAATTGAGTATATTTTCATCCATTCTGAGGCCATGTAAACACCTATCTTCTTCTCGCGCCTGCAAAACATCTCTTAATGTTCCTTTTCTAAGTAATTTCAGCCACTTCCAGAACCCACAGATTTATATCCTAAGCCCCCTATTAGACAGAAATTGTTCCTGTCCTTCATCACAAATCAATAAACCATCAAAACCAAACCCCATTGCTTTTGATTCAATTGTTACCAACTCCTAAGCATTTTTACAATCTCTGACTTCTAATTCTAATCTTATTTACAACAATTATTTTGTTACAACCCAACAATTCTAGCTATCTTTTAGCCTTCAAACCCCATGTGCAGTCTCAATACTGTTTCATGAACACAGCATTGAGGATATATAGAGCAAAAAATGGGCCCATTTTATTTTCCAGATGAAAATGCTAAAGAAGAACAATTGTGTAGATATAAAAATTTCACTTACCTGCATAAAAACCTCCTCCATTGCAGACTAAGGTTAACTGCTTTAGGATATTAATCAACACCAACTACCACTGACTGTTTCAACAATCGACCTTCCAGAACTAACCAAAAAAATGTCGAAAAATTAGCAAAGATGTAAAGCTCCAACACCAAATCGGCAAATTATAGGACAAAATTTAGTAGAATTTAAATGACTTGGTGATGTTCCGAAGGCTGAGGCTTACAATTGATCAATCAACTTCATCCAAAGAGTAAGCACAACAGAATAAAAGATCGAATGGATGAAAAGAATCTAAGTAAATTGTTCAGAGAAGTCTTGGAAAAAGTAATTTACCAAGGATCTAAAAGAACAAATGCACAAAATTT